>NC_068362.1:70855433-71195493 GCF_020536995.1 Dreissena polymorpha | reverse complement strand
TAAAAAAATATTTTTTATATTCGATATTCTTACGTGACCCACCCAGTCCTGTAAGCCGAAATGATCGTAAAACAATATTGTGTCTTTGTGTCGTATGAACAAATCTGCACTAAAACTAAAAATTAGGTTCAACTCGTAAACGCATGATCAGTTGTCAAACGAAAGTACGGTTAATATTCAAATGCATTATTTTTCTCTTTCTGGTATATTGTTTTAGTATGTTGATGCTGCATTAATTACTATAAGTGTATATGAAGTAGAAACATCAAAAATAATCAACGGTTGCGATAGACACCTATAAACTGTTACATGCTCATAATATCACTTTAGTACATTAGGCAATATGGTGGAATAATTATTGTTAAATTTATTAAAAATAATATTTATCATTGTATTGTTGAAAACACATTAAGAATCTATTATTGACATAACATAATTATATTGCTGAATATCTTCTTTTAACATATTTCTGGTCTAAAGAAAATCCAGGTCACCTAGTCACGGATAGCGTCTTTATTATATAACGATTATTTTACTGACCGCGAACTCCGGTGATGACCTGTATATAAACTCTGAATGTCCGCGACTTGACCCGAAACCTCGCGGGTTGAAATGCAATTCTTTAAAGTGAGGCCTCGCTTCCACTGCTCTTTATACTTTTACATGTTAACATGTTGACAGGAATATGGAAGTCAGTACTAAATATGAGAACATAGCCTTTTAAGTATAAACGCTTTTGCTGGTAATACTCTGAAAATAAAGGTGTACGCACAAAACTGTATTGATGTCGAGAATTGAGTGTAAACTGTTCTATCTATTAAGCCTTTTCATTAGAGATAAAATTGTTTCATACAGTAAAACAGTGTTACAAAGACGCGGATATGTTTCCAATGTTCTGGTGGTATACTCAAATCAGCCAATGGAATAAATGAAGTGTATTCATTCGTACCTAGCCGCGGGAAATTTTATTTGAATTTTATTGGACGCTTACGCCGAAAAACGTTACCTACGCTTGATTTAGCAAATTATCGGGGGCGACCCCTAAATACGGGTCAGTCACACGAATTACGGCGTTAAGCGCACAATAACTTGGACGCGCCGTGTCAGTCTCGCTGAAACAACTCATGGCGAGGGGCGATTATGTGAACGCGCTTAGTACATTATATTTAATGTTCAAACATATATTCAAAATATTTCCGTTAACAAGAGTTCCGCGGTCGGAGATGACCGCATTGAAGCCGGATTTTTGATTTAAATGACAGGAAAGTACCTAGGTCCAAGCATACCAAAGTTATAACAATTTTAACATTTTAACATTGAAGGTCACAGTGACCTTGACCTTCAAATGAATGACATTGAAAGGAGCAGTGGTGATCTTCTAGTACTGGCCAACCTTTATGTCAAGTTTGAAGACTCTAGGTACAAGCATACCAAAGTTATAACATGGAATAAGAACTTTAACATTTTTACCTACCAAAGTTATAAGAACTTTAACATTTTTACATTCAAGGTCACAGTGACCTTGACCTTAGAATGAATGACCTTGAAATGACCAGTGGTCATCTAATTGTGCTTGCAAACCTTCATGTCAAGTTTGAAGACTCTATGTCCAAGCATACCAAAGTTATAACAATTTTAACTTTAATATTTAAGGTCACAGTGACCTTGACCTTCAAATGAATGACATTGAAATGACCAGTGGTCATCTTCTAGTACTGGCCAATCTTTATTTCAAGTTGAAGACTCTAGGTACAAGCATACCAAAGTTATAACATGAAATAAGAACTTTAACATTTTTACATTCAAGGTCACAGTGACCTTGACCTTCAAATGAATGACCTTGAAATGTCCAGTGGTTACTTACTAGTTCTGGCCAACCTTCATGTCAAGTTTCAAGACTCTAGGTCCAAGCATACCAAAGTTATAACAACTTTAACATTTTTACATTCAAGGTCACAGTGACCTTGACCTTCAAATGAATGACCTTGAAATGTCCAGTGGTTACTTACTAGTTCTGGCCAACCTTCATGTCAAGTTTCAAGACTCTAGGTCCAAGCATACCAAAGTTATAACAACTTTAACATTTTTATATTGAAGGTCACAGTGACCTTCACCTTCAAATGAATGACCTTGAAATGACCAGTGGTCATCTTTAATCCTGGCCAACCTTCATGTCAAGTTTGAAGACTCTAGGTCCAAGCATACCAAAGTTATACCATGAAATAAGAACTTTAACATTTTTACATTCAAGGTCACAGTGACCTTGACCTTCAAATGAATGACCTTGAAATGACCAGTGGTTACTAACTAGTTATGGCCAACCTTCATGTCAAGTTTCAAGACTCTAGGTCCAAGCATACCAAAGTTATAACAACTTTAACATTTTTATATTGAAGGTCACAGTGACCTTGACCTTCAAATGAATGACCTTGAAATGACCAGTGGTCATCTGTTAATCCTGGCCAACCTTCATGTCAAGTTTGAAGACTCTAGGTCCAAGCATACCAAAGTTATACCATGAAATAAGAACTTTAACATTTTCGAGAACGCCGCCACACCCGCCCGCCCGCCCGCCCCCCCGACAACATCAATCTATAGCCGAGATTTTTTCGAAAAAAATCCGGCTAAAAATGGACACAGTATTTTAAACAAATAATCTTGGTTAAGTACACGAACATCATGTAATAAGTGTGTAATAATAAGCTATTCTAATTAAAGCACTGCATCAGGTCTGTTTTTCTACTACAACAGTATTAGGTATTTCATATATCATAAATTTAGCATTGTTTGTTTTTTGTTGGCATTATAACATGTTCTATCAAAATAATTACTCGTTTTTGGTGTTGTTTGTGCACGTTATTTATTCTAGCAAAACGACTCTTTTTCTCTTCACAGCAATTGTTTATACATAATGGTGTCTACCTTATTAATATCTTGTTTTCAGTATAATCTCAGTCTGTTATCACTCCCTAGCTAAAACACGACGTTTCGTGTATCTGGCATTTGTTAGAAAAACATTTGCCCTGCACAACTTGTGGGGGATAAATTGTGAAATTTATTGTGGCTGAAAATTCTGTTTGCCGGAGGGTGGATGGGCATGCGTACTTATTCTACAAAATTTATCTCTACAAGCTAACCTTAGCAACAATTACCAACACATCGGCTCGAATGGACTCTGGGCTTCATGAGTAGTATATCCAGTAATTAAAAGGTTAAGCTTAAAAAATAGTAGCAATGCCGTAGGGGAAAACTGGTATGTGTCAAATCGTATTCAATGTCCGAGTTAAAAAGTGTGCAATTGCTGGTTAAGCAAGTATTGTGATTAAATGACCGAGTTTTAAAAGTGTGGACTCGCTGGTTGAGCGAGTTAAAAGTGTGAAATCGCTGGTCGAGCGATTATTGGTAAATGTCCGATTAAAAGTAATGGTCAAGTAACCATTGGTGTAAAGAGTGTCTAAAGGTATTGTGTTAATGGTCATGTGGCCATTGGGATACAAAGTGTGAAAAGATAGTGTTAATGGTCAAGTGACCATTGGTATAAAAAGTGTGTAAAGTATTGTGTTAATGGTCAAGTGGTCATTGGTATAAAAAAGTGTGTAAAAGTATTGTGTTAATGGTCAAGTGACCATTGGTATAATAAGTGGTGTGTAAAGGTTAGTCGCGGTTGAGCGATTAATGGTCAAGCGACTGGTAGAGCTAGGCTTAGCCCAAATCAAGTGAATGGTGTTTCCTGGCCCGGTCGCTTGATGAGCAAGAACATTTTATTTTGGGTAGGTGGTGTGCTTCTTTACTTACTATACTTTCTCTTCAATCTGTAATTAACGTGTGCTCGTCACCTCCGGTAGGCATATGTTCGGTCGCTGTTTCTGTTTAACGCTGCCGCATATCCATATCCCACTCTTACTTGCGATATATATTATATGGATCTGTTAGTGAATTCTTCATACGTGTACATCCGATTTCATTTGTGTGATGTTTATTGGGAGGCAAAATATATTGAAATAATGTCATTAAACTAGTAAACTGAACTAATGTGTTGTAAAATAAATGTGGCCTCTAGAGTGTTAACAAGGTTTTATAATAGCCATATAAGGAAAATGCCCCGCCCCTGGCGGCCATGTTTTTCAACCAACCGACATCATTTCGAACTCGTCCAAGATATCATTGGGATGAATCTTCTGACCAAGTTTTATGAGGATCGGACAAAAATGTGGCCTCTCGAGTGTTAACAAGATTTTTTTTATAGCCATATACGGAAAATTGCCCCGCCCCTTGGCAGCCATGTTTTTCAAGCAAACGTAACCATTTTCGAACTCATCCAATATATCATTGAAACCAATCTTCTGACCAAATTTCATGAAGATTGGACAATAAATTTGGCCTCTAGAGAGTGAACAAGGCAAATGTTGATGTCGCACGACGGACAACGGACAATAGGCGATCACAAAAGCTCACCATGAGCACGTTGAGCTCAGGTGAGCTAACAATCTTGGAAGAAAATGGGATCTGTTCAACCAGTTAATATGAAACCAAACAGGCGTTTTTTAACCAGTAAGTCTGAAATTAATTATTATTTGCACAACCAATAAATATTCAATAAAATATGTGTTTTAACTAGTATATATGTAATCAAATAGGTGTTGTTTAACCAGTTAGTAAAAAATCAAATGTGTGTCAGTTAACATGTTCACCTGAATTTCAATTTGTGTAATTTAATCAGTCAATATGAAATTTCAAAGGGAAAAACACAATTTGGACGAGCGTTCAATGGGCTCAGATATTATAAGCACACAATCTTAAGAAGTCTGTTGAAGATTCTAAATATTAAAAAACTGTTGATAACTGTAAGTCTTAATGGAAACAACTCATATGCTATTTATTATGATACATTGTCAAGGCAAATACTGGGCAGGCTTAAATAAATGTGTACCTCCTCCTTAGTTTGAAGTTTATACCAATTATTATGAATGGGCCTCGTTTGGGGAAAAGGGAGCTTATTGCACAGGCATCAAGTGTTGTCCCAGATTAGCCTGTGCAGTCTTCACAGGCTAACCAGGGACGACACTTTCCGCCTTTACTGCACTTATGTATAACAAAGACTTCCTTCAAACAAAAAAAATCAATAAAAGCGGAATTTAGGCAGAAAGTGTCATCCCTGCAGAGTCTACACAGGCTAACCTGGGATGACAATTAACACACATGCATTAAGCCCAGTTTTCCCAAAACGAGGCTCATATTTGCGTGGCAAATATAGCATAGGCCTATATAACTGTGTACCTCCTGCTCAGTCAGAAGGCTGGCATCAATCATCTTCTGTTGGATAGGGACCAGAGTGATGGGCTCGAATGTCAGATACCCCTTCTCTCGGAAGTTATACTGCAATACATGTACGAGAAATATATTGAAGTACATGTACATCTGGGTTCGTTCGCTTGGACTACCAAAGAAACTATAAAGAAATCATTTTCTACTTAAGTTGTAATACATTTACTATAATTATGTAAATGACGCCATGATCTCAAAAGTAAAAATAATACAGAAATAATTCAAATATCCTACTTTTAAGTACCACGCAACGTTTATTCATCCTAGGAATGGAATTGTTGTATTTATGAATGAAATAACAATTGTTCTATCACTAGTTTGAGCAAATGTACTATTTCTGCTACAAATGGAAATCAGACTGTTCTAACATTAGAAATATATAAAAAAATATCCTCAAGTCCCATTAACGTGTCAATTTTTCTACCTTGTCAAACTATTGTTTAAAGACTGGAATACCAGGGTTATACCTGAATATTTATGTATTTGTTATATAATTTACCCTACCTTTGTCTGTTTTTTAACAACGAGCACAAGGTTCTCAATGCGAATCCCGAACTGTCCATCTTCATAGTACCCTGGCTCTGTCCATATGAAAACATAATTATTTGGGGCTCGTTCTGGGAAAAATGGGCTCAATACATATGCGTAAGTGTTGTCTTGGATAAGCCTATGCAGTCTGCACAGGCTAATAAGCGACAAAGTTTTCTGATTTTACTGAATTTTTTATTTAAAGAAAGTCTCTTCTTAGCAAAAATCTAATGTTTGCCGCAAGTATCATCCTTGCACAGGCTCATCTGGGACGACAATTAAGCCCAATTTTCCAAGAATGAGGATTATTTTATATTTGTGTCCATGTAGAACTTGTATGAATTGTAAAGGGACTTAAATATTCTTAAAGGTCTTGTGACATTTATGAGTGAATTGTGTGGGTTAAAATAGACCTTAAAAAGATGTATGCTCCTGAAAGAAAGGACATTTGAAACATACTCTCGAGGACAATGAAACAGATAAAATAAGGTTATTATAGATGTTGGCACTAAACTTAACGCTTCTCAAAACATCATTATGTTACATTTCTCTCAAATGTTCCATAGGTCGCAAAAGTTTAGTCTTTGGTCTTAAACTTAACCAAAGTTTAGTATTAGATCTTTTCCCAGAGCCCAGCTTGTATATATTCTCACCATTAGATAAGATCATGCCCTCTTGTAGTGGGACCTCATGAGGGTTTATTCTCTGGTGAATACCACATGGACCTGAAAGTTTTTCAATTATTTACTATTTAATGTTATTGTTCACATACATTATTAGAACCATTGTAACTCTCATAGATGGGATAATCATAGGGTGATATGTACACTTACCAAATTCAGCACAAACAATAAATAAGTTTCTGCAGAAAATTTACATGTACAGCTAGCTCAATAGTGATATTTTCAGAATTTAAACAAGAGCACCGCCTTGCGGGTGCAGACCGCTCATCTATTTTCTTTTTAAAGGTGAAGGGACTCTCCAATTTAAATCACAAAGGAGGGAGGGGTGAAGTGAAGAGGGTAGTATAGTGTGGGGGTGTGGACATTATTACATTATCTTCCCAAGAAATGCAGAAAAAAAATGCAAAAAAAACAAAAAAATTCAGGGGGGGGGGGGGGGGGGGGAGGTGTATTAAAAATAAAATAATAAAAATAAATATTTGTTTTTTTTTAACCGTTTCAAAAAAAAAAATTGGGGGGTGGGGGTGGGGGTATAGTGTGAGGGTGTGGTGGTCATTTGTGAGATGATCTTAAAAAAAAAAAAAAATCGGTGGGGGGGGGGGGATTCGGGGGGGGGGGGCACGGGGGATGGTTTGGGTGGAGTCTATTGTGGTATGTCAGGTAAGAGTAGTTTGTCAAAGTATCAATCAAATCTAATCATAAATAAAGAAGTTATGGTAATTTTAGCAAAATTAATAAATTTACCTTGAGAGTCAAGGTCATTCAAAGGTCAAGGTAAAATTCAACTTGCCAGGTACAGTAACCTCATGATAGCATGAAAGTATTTGAAGTTTGAAAGCAATAGCCTTGATACTTTAGAAGTAAAGTGGATTGAAACACAAAATTTAACCATATATTCAAAAGTTACTTAGTCAAAAAAGGGCCATAATTCCGTAAAAATGACAACCAGAGTTATGCAACTTGTCCTTTTACTGTACCCTTATGATAGTTTGCGAGTGTTCCAAGTATGAAAGCAATATCTATGATACTTTAGGGGTAAAGTGGACCAAAACACAAAACTTAACCAAACTTTCAATTTTTTAAGTATAAAGGGCCCTTAATTCCGTCCAAATGCCAGTCAGAGTTACATAACTTTGCCTGCACAGTCCCCTTATGATAGTTAATAAGTGTTGCAAGTATGAAAGCAATAGCTTTGATACGGTAGGAATAAAGTGGACCTAAACACAAAACTTAACAAAATTTTCAATTTTCTTAGTATAAAAAGGGCACATAATTCTGTCAAAATGCCAGTCAGAGTTACATAACTTTGCCTGCACAGTCCCCTTATGATAGTTAGTAAGTGTTGCAAGTATGAAAGCAATAGCTTTGATATTTAAGGAATAAAATGGACCTAAACACAAAACTTAACCAAAATTTTCAATTTTCTAAGTATAAAAAGGGCACATAATTCTGTCAAAATGCACGCCAGAGTTATCTAACTTTGCCTGCCCAGTCCCCTCATGATATTAAGTAAGTGTACCAAGTTTGAATGCAATAGCATTGATACTTTCTGAGAAAAGTGGACCTAAACGCAAAACTTAACCGGACGCCAAAGCCAACGCCGACGCCAAGGTGATGACAATAGCTCATAATTTTTTTTCAAAAAATAGATGAGCTAAAAAGAGAAACTGGTCTTCAAACATTAACCATGGTTAATTCAACCAACATTTAAAAACTCAAAATACTGATATTGATTATCATGGCCCTAGCAGAAGTCTCACTGCAACAGCAGAATATTCTCTGAGGTCTAATGGACATGGTGTTCCCCTAGCGACCGGAAGATCCTGTGTTTTGATCCCCACCTTGGAAGCGATGTTTAGATCTCCCCAAAAGGAACAAAATACTGGCTCACCCAGGAATCTGCATTGAGAGTGTTTCAAGACGCGTTGGGCTTTCAATGTTATGAAGCTAAAGTAAATTAAAAAGGTTAAAAAAGTAAAACTACCTTCATGCACATTTAGGAAGGACCCCACACCATGCCCTGTGCCATGTAGGTAGTCCAAACCTGCTTCCCATAAGGCTCGCCTTGCAAATGAGTCCAACCAATGACCTATCAATAGAGTCACGAAGGTTGTATTTGTGTCATTAACAAAAGTTAACACTTTCCCAATGAGAAACAAAGGGAAATGCAACAAGTACTTGTATATGAAACCAGCATAAAAACCAGAACTGCCTGCGTGTGTTTAGGTTTAATGATGTTTGCTGCTACCAGAACTGCCTGTGAGTGTTTAGGTTTTATGATGTTTGCTGCTACCAGAACTGCCTGTGAGTGTTTAGGTTTTATGATGTTTGCTGCTACCAGAACTGCCTGTGAGTGTTTAGGTTTTATGATGTTTGCTCAGAACTGCCTGTGAGTGTTTAGGTTTTATGATGTTTGCTCAGAACTGCCTGTGAGTGTTTAGGTTTTATGATGTTTGCTCAGAACTGCCTGTGAGTGTTTAGGTTTTATGATGTTTGCTCAGAACTGCCTGTGAGTGTTTAGGTTTTATGATGTTTGCTCAGAACTGCCTGTGAGTGTTTAGGTTTAATGATGTTTGCTCAGAACTGCCTGTGAGTGTTTAGGTTTTATGATGTTTGCTCAGAACTGCCTGTGAGTGTTTAGGTTTTATGATGTTTGCTGATCCAGAACTGCCTGTGAGTGTTTAGGTTTTATGATGTTTGCTGCTCAGCAGAATCTTAGGGTTAGACATGAAACTTAAATCTGGTAATAAAGGTCTTAAATTTCATTTGACTTTCTAAGGGAATATAAATGTGTCAAAATGCATATCTAACTGGTTAAGAGTTAAGATTTCATCCTTTTCAAGAAGTCATACCAATAACATGTCGATTGAGTAATTTCCGACATAAAAGGTGTCATGATCATATTTATCTGTTGTTGTTTTTTTTAGATTTCAAGAGTACCTTTAACTCCATTTGGGAAAACAACTGTTGCCAGGCTAATATGACCCTTCACAACTCGTGTGAAGCATTCCTGCATAAGAAGAAGTGATATGAACATATAAGTGTACATTAAGGTTACAATCATACACACACATATTAGTGAATGAAATCAAGAAAGAATTGCCAGTCCAAGAGACAGCTATATTTCCTTTGCTGTGTCGTGGTGACCATGACTTTGAGCCTATGTAACTGAATAAAAATTGTAGCCAAGTGTCATGCAAATAATTCAAAAGGGGACACACAAACATTGACCTTGTATTATCAGTGATGTATCTTAATTTATATTTTACAACCCGTGCCTTTTGGGTTGGGAAAAAATAAAGCAATAAACCAAGAAATTAGGAAAAATGAAACATTATTAATATGATGATGAATAACAGTATTCATTTTGTTTATTAGCACATGTTAAACTGCATTTTTAAATCAAAATTATAAATTGCTATGGAATGATATCTCTGTATAATAAACTCAATAAACCCATTATTCAGTTTATTGAAGTTTTGTTTATTGTGGGAAATTTTGGTCAGTTTTAGGGCAAAATGTAACTTTTTGCATTGGGAAACAGCCTGTAAGAGGCTGTATTTTGGTGAAATCACTTAAAACACTGATAACCTTGACCTTGATCAGGTTTGACCTCCACACGCTTTCTGCATATCCTCTCAATGACCTCAACTATAGGTATATGAGATATTAAAAGGACGCTTAACAAAAGGCTTTAACTTATGACCTTGAAGTACAACCTTGACCTTGAACCAGCATGACTGACTAATGCCTTCCAAATACTGTTCAAATGCCCTTAAAGGGTCCTTTTCACTTTTGGTAAATTGACAAAATTAAAAAAAAATGTTTCAGATTCGAAAATGTTCGTTGTAAATATAATATTTGTGCGGAAACAGTAATACAACATTTACCATGCTCTAAAATATCCATTATATGCATCTTTTGACAATTTTAAGACCTGAAAATTATCAAGCGTTGCAATACCAAACGATTGAATAATTTGGAGAGTTTGGTTGTTGTCGTTATATTTTGTGATACTAAGAGGATTGCTTATATAAAGTTTAAAATACATCACTCATTGTATAAGCACGGATGGCCAAGTGATCTAAGCAATAGACTTTTACTCCAGGGGTCAGTGGTTCCAGCCAAGTTGAGGGTTACTTTTTTAATTATTTTAATTTCATTCTTGTTTTTGCTAAAGCTTTTAGATCCAATGTTTACATTTATCAATATAAAGTAATAAAGTATAAAGTTAATGACAAACTTCAATACATATAAAGCATTTAATGACAAACTTCAATACATGCCAAAATCTGTGAAAAGGCCCTTTTAACAAATGAGGCAAGTTTCATGGAAATCTCTCAAAATGGTTGGGATAATTGGTGTGGGCATGAAAATGGGGGTTAAAATTTGACCTTGAAGTATAAGGTCGTGGTTGACTCATGCCTTCTGCAGATTGTCTCAATGATCATAACATTTTAGCCACATTTCATGACAACATGAGATGAGACACATTATTAAGATTAACAAAATATTTGGCACTCTTAGCCAAAGTTCTAGAAGTGATTGAAAAATAAAAATAAATTCTAATACAACATTATTTTTGTAGACAAATATATATTGGTGGAAATGGTTTGGGAATCAACCAGTATTTTCTCACGAGAGCATCTTTAATGTTTTTTGCATTGCCATTCCAGAGAAAACTGCACTTTTTACAATTGAAACTTAAGGCTTATACCATAATATTTCTTATTCAATACCTTTTCATAGTCCGATGGTGTTCCAAAGTGCATTGTCCTTGTAACATCTGTAGTTCCATCTCTGGAAACGGATACAAAAAATAAAAAATATTATGTTATCTGTTCAAATTTCAGAACCCTTGTTTTATCAAAGATCTTATGATAATTTTAAGTTACATTGGTTCCATTACAAGCCATCTAGGTAAATATGCCGTTTAACTCCTTTTTTAAACCAGTAAATGTATTGCCTGAAATTTTTAATTTGTTGAAACACCAAGAACTGCAACTCTTTTAAACCTTGAACCAGCATATAATACTTTATCACATGCCATACCCTGTTTCCCATGTAATATAACCATTACATATACAGTAGACTCTTTGTAAACCGGACGGTCTGGGGACCGGCCTGATCGTCCGGTTTTCAGAGAGTTCTGGTTTACCAAGAGTAGGCATATTGCCGAAATATACATTGTATGCATTGTGTACAAAATCATATAAGAATACAACAAACCATATACATTTACATGTACCATGTGATAACTGTACTCATCATGTAATGTTTATGTTTAAAGTATTCTTCAAAAATGTTTTTTTATTCGATTAAAAGCAAAAAACATTCCATACCGACTTGTTTTAATTAATCCCAACGTGAGCATGGTGCTTTATACATGTACGTACATGTACATGCGTACGTGACATTTGTCATATAGGCGAGTGAGTCGTGTTCGAGTTCGCTTTAAATAGCTCTGAATTAATTAAGTTTTATTTGTAACAAATAGGAAGCGCCAAACGTCATAGACAATTTTGACGAATAACGACACAAATACGATTGTTGTGGACACACAATTTATTATTTAAGACATAACACATTTCACAAAACATACACACAAACAGCGTCATATTATCAAGACATTTATAATCTCAGCAAGTTTTGTCAAAATCTACACATGCACGAAGTTCACGATTTCTGGAAAAAGTCCGAGATCAATCACTGCTTCAGTGCACATTTCTGCTTCACGATCTTAATCTCTGAACTGTTGATGAGGGTGTCTGAAGTTGCCAGGAAGTCGCCATCCGTCTCATGTCCGTTCCACTGCAGACGGAGAGAAAAGTCGCGGATCTCTTTAAGAGTCACTGGAGGCACTTCCGGCGTTTCCTCTTGAGTCTGATCCACATGATCGTTAGCGTCAGCGGGATTGGCGGCATCGGCAGCATCAGCAGCGTCCTCTCTATAGCAGTTGACGATGTCTGCTTCCCACTCAGAGTCATGAGTCTCGACGTCTGTGTCAAGTGATGTGAGCTCATTCAACTGGAACCGGAAATGCAGAACGAGGTCCGCGAGAGGGATATTGTTGTCAGGGTACTCGTCGTCACTGGTCTCCGTGGTCTCCACTGTGAATCCGCAGGCTCTGGAACATTTCTGGATTGTTGAAGCTTGTGTTGCCTGCCATGCCCTAACTGTCCACTTTTGACGCCTCTGGCATCTTGAGTATTTGGACCGTCCGGTGTACTCAGGGCATCTGGAGTATTTGGACCGTCCGGTGTACTCAATGTATTTTACCTTGAAAATGACGAAATTCAAGGAGATAACCGATCGGTTTCCTGTTTTAAGAGAGATCAGTTTATTCAACATTTTTTAACAAAGAAATAGAAGGGGAAAATACGGGACTGGCCCGACCGTTCGGAATAGGGAGATTTCCGGAATTCAGAGAGTCCGGTATTGGCACAGTCTACTGTATTTTTATCTTACACATGTGAAATATACCTTTTAAGCGTTTTCATTGGCTTAGTTTTCGTTTATTGACCAATCGCATTTTGTTATTTTGCTGAAATGACATTGCAACTTCAAATGACGTCACGAAATGTAAACAACTTTCGGGATTTATCATTATGTTTGCGTAAATATTTATTAAATTTGCTTATTTAAAAGCATGTGATAAAAAAGATCTGGCACTCGGTGTTATATCATACCATATTTTATTAAACTCGTCCAGGAAATTTGTTAGTAAGCTCGCCAAAGGCTCCCTTACTAACAACATTCCTGAACTCGTTTAATAAAATATGGTATGATATGACAGCTCGTGCCAGATCCTATATATAGTTAATGCTGATATTTCAATTTATACCATGCAATCTAAATTTTCAGACACATCAATTTTTAGCCAAAAAAAATAATACTCAAAATTTTCGTCCATAATTGAAGACTCTCCATTTTTGGACAGTATATTTTACAGCACTATTTTACCAGATTTCTGCCTTGTTTTCACCTTTCTGGTGACCTTCTTGATCATGGGTGTTTACAACATGATTAAGGTCATAAAACCTGTCAGATGAATGCCTCAGGGCAATGGACCTTTACATTTGCGTTATAGGATAAACAAGACTATTGCCAAGCAATATATGTCCCCTACCGGCTCCACCATTGTCAGATTTTTTTTTATTTGTTTATATATTTGTTGCCATAGCAACCAGAATTTTTGACGTAGGAACAAAATGAAATGACATGCATAATGTCCTTATTGCCATCTATCCATGTTTCAAGTTTCATGAAAAAATATGAAGAACTTTTAAAGTTATCGCAGGATCCAGAAAAGTGTGACAGACTGACTGTCTGATGGACTGACAGACAGACTGACAGACACACAGAGCGCAAACCATAAGTCCCCTCCGGTGTAACCTGTAGGGGACAATTATCATGTATACCAATTTGCGTTATAGGATAAATTACCATGTATACCAGTAATAAACAATGGTTTCACCCAGCATTTCAAATGATATGGTATTAAGGAAGCAATATGTTTAATGTTTTACTTTTATTATACCATTTCAGGTAAAAGATTGCAAAGATGTAAGAGTACAACAAAATAAAATTATTGCACTTTGATTTATTATCCCCAAGCTTTTAAAAGCGTGGGGATATTGTATTGATCTCCGCTTTCTGTCTGGCCGTCCTGGACACTATCTCCTCCTACACTATTAGCACTAAAACCTTGAAACTTACACACATGGTAGCTATGAGCATATGTGCGACGGTGAACTATTTGGAATTTTGATCTGACCCCTGGGTCAAAAGTTATCGGTAAATAAACTGGTAAAATGGGTAAAAAACCCCACATTTTACTAACAACATGCCACGCACATGATACTAACTTAAGGGTCAGATCAAAATTCCAAATAGTGCACCATTGCACATATGCTTATAGCTACCATGTGTGTAAGTTTCAAGGTTCTAGTGCTTATAGTGTAGGAAGAGATAGTGTCCGACCACGCCCACCCAACATTTTGTTTTAACATAACTTCTTAATTTATTCGCCAATAGACTTAATACTAAACATATCTTATGACAACACGGTCTATCTCGACCATCAATGTCCACATTACTCACCCCAGGGCCATGATAGAGGTAAAAGCAGCTTAGTTCCCATCCTCTTCGAAGGTCCACAGGTATTACTTCTCCGTACCCCCAATTTTTTTTTAAACCCAAATTTTTTCGTACCCAATTTTTTTTTGAACCCATTTTTTTTCGTAACCAAATTTTTGTTCCTAAATTTTTTCGTACCCTCCTTTTTTTTCGTACCCCATTTTTTTGTCGTACTCCCTTTTTTTTGTACCCAAATTTGTTTGTGTACCCCCAAATTTGTTTTCATACCCAAAATGTACTTTTAACATAACTTCTTCTTTAATTCACCGATTGACTTCAAATTAATACTGAACATCTCTTATGACAATACAGTCTATCTCGACCATCCACATAACCCAACCTGGGGCCCCACCAACATAGACTTTGCCCACCCAAAATTGCTTTTTAACATAACATCTATGCAACATGGGGATAGGCGTCAGCCTCCGCCGTGCCACTTCTAGTTGTTTTTATAACAATAAAATAATTGACAAACAAACATAACATACCTGTCTCTAAATTTTCAGACACTTGTATTGTTTATTTTTTTTTTAAATCTAAACTTTCGAAAAACAAACAAAAATTAATTTTTTTTTTAGGTGTCAGAAAAACTTGGAATAAATACAGCAATCAAAATGATCAATTTCAAATGAATCTAACAACACCCAGTAAAGTTACACAGAACACATTGAAAACACGTAATTCAATCATGATTCTCGGCAGAAAAAAATCATTCCTAACCATTTTAATTTTTTCAATGTGGAGTACTAACAATATATTTCAATTACATTATTTGTATATTTGAAATGTTTTTAAATTACGTCATATAAAACATGGCATCAAACTGATTGATAGAGGGTTTCCATATGACGCATTCTTGCCAGCAACTGTGCACAATATTTACTTGATGAGGTGAATAAGATACATAACTGCTACAAAAAAGAAGAAAGGGAAAACAGATATTTACTTGTACTGGGCTCCCGAATCACACAAATACACTTCGTCTGTGGATAGCACCTTGTCTGTCTCTGGTGTTGGGCTATATTGCAATAAAAACAAGAGATTGCCAAGCAATTTTGTCCCCTACCGGTGAAACTCCACCATAGTATTTTTTAATTTGATTTGTTGCCATAGCAACCAGAATTCTTGACGTAGGAACAAAATGAAATGGCGTGCATAATCTGCCTATTGCCATCTATCCATGTTTCAAGTTTCATGAAAAAATATGAAGAACTTTTAAAGTTATCGCAGGATCCAGAAAAGTGTGACGGACAGACTGACACACCAAAGACTTATCAATAAACATATTGGTCTTTGGACAGACTGACAGACAGACAGCGCAAACCATAGGTCCCCCCCCCCCCGGTTTCACCGGTAGGGGACAATAAAACAATGACTGCCAGAAACATCACAGACTAGGTTTCTATTTAAATTATCATTCATATACTGTTAAAATAAATTGTAATATTTATAAAACATGAAATTTATAGGCCACAAATCCACACTTACTTATTTATAAATAGTTTTAATTTCTTCTTTATCAACATCTTTTTATCTTTCTCTTTTTTTTTTTTTTGTTGGGGGGGGGGGGTTGGATATGTACATATTTTTTAGAAAAAAAACAACTTATCAACAAAAATGTATATAGTTCTCACCTTTCACCTTTTTTAAAACTGCTTCTGCACTCTTAATATCTTCCTGAGACTTAGATGGACTTAAAACATTGAAACCCACACACTTTTAAAATTTAAAACTGATTGATCCGAAATAACATATGTAATGTATAGACACATAATAATACAAGTATGTTGTACTACCAACATTTTTCATGGGTTATTTTGCTCCCCAGTACACCATCACTTACAACTGCCCTACTAGAATCAAAGATAAGGGGCAAATGGCTTTAGAAATAATTTGAATACTAATCCCAACACAAGTTATGTGGTCTGGCCAGGGATAAAACCCGCAATCCCTGGATTTGAAGCCTAGGGCTTTACCAATTGAGCTAGCCAATCCACTCTAAATCTCATGCCGGACCAATACACAAAATATGACATGGGCTTGCTCTGAGAAAATGGGGTTTAATGCGTGTTTGTAAAGTGTCATCCTTAATTAGCTTGAGCAGTCGGCCTAGACTCAATTTTAGTTTAGAATATATATCATTTAAACAACAAGTGCTGTCAGAAGACAGCGCGCTCGACTATTCGAGTGCTTGACAGTATAACGTAAGCCATCACGGGCAAATTGTTCATATTCAATAAGGTCAAGGTAATATACCGGTAGTCATATTCTATGTGGAAGAGGGCCATTATTGAAACATATTGATCGGTTATGTTTTAAAGAAGTTGTACTTTATAGACGATATTGAGTTCAGGTATATTTTCCACAATTTATTGAACATTTGTAAAGACATAAAGCAAACTAATAAGATTTTATTTCAAGTTTGATAGCAATAGCTTGGGTGGGACGGTCCTTCAAAAATAAAATAAATAAATATTTGTGTATTGTTACCATGTTTAAAAAAAAAATCTTTTTGGGTGAGGGGGTGGGGGGTGGGTGGAGAGGGGGGTTTAATGTGGGTGTGTGATAATTTATTAGATGATCTTTCAAAAATAACAACACAAAAGAAAAAAAAAATTTGGGTGGGGGGGGGGATTCTGGGGTGGGGCGTGGGGGGTTGTTTGGGTGGAGTCCATTGTGGTATGTCAGGTAAGTGTTGTTTTTTCAAAGTATGTATCAAATCTGATCATTAATAAAGAAGTTAATGCAATTTAAGCAAAATTTATTAATTTGACCATGAGATTCAAGGTCATTCAAAGGTCAAGGTCAAATTCAACTTACCAGGTACAGTTCCCTCATGATAGTAAGAAAGTATTTGAAGTTTGAAAGCAATAGCCTTGATACTTTAGAAGTAAAGTGGAGCTAAACACAAAATTTAACAAAATATTTAAAGTTGCTAAGACAAAAATAGGCCATAATTCCGTTAAAAAGCCAACCAGAGTTATGCAACTTGCCCTGTACAGTCCCCTTATGATAGTGAGTTTTCCAAGTCTAAAAGCAAAAGCTATGATACTTTAGGAGTAAAACAGACCAAAACACAAAACTTAACCAAATGTTCAATTATCTAAGTATAAAAGGGGCCATAATAATGTCTAAATGCCAGTCAGAGTTACATAACTTTGCCTGCACAGTCCCCTTATGATAGTTAATAAGTGTTGCAAGTATGAAAGCAATAGCTTTGATACTTTAGGAATAAAGTGAACCTAAACATAAAACTTAAACAAATTTTCAATTTTCTAAGTATAAAAAGGGCACAGAATTCTTACAAAATACTTGATACAGTTGTCTGCTCATGTTTATAGATTGGTGTCATGTTGGTAAAGAAGTATGAAACATATATGAAAGCAATATGTCAAAGGACATACAAAATATTTGTGGTGGTACCCAAACTTTAACATAGATTTATCAATAATATGCATATAATAAGTGAAACAAGCGATGTGTTTGTGAAACATTATGTCCCCATATATTTGACATTTGACCTTGAAGGATGACCTTGACCTTGACTTTTCACCACTCAAAATGTGCAGCTCCATGAGATACACATGCATGCCAAATATGAAGTTGCTATCTTCAATATTGCACAAGTTATGGCAAATGTTAAAGTTGGAGCAAACAAACACACAAACCAAACTATAGTTAAAAGGGCCATAATTCTTACAAAATGCTTGATACAGTTGTCTGCTCTTGTTTATAGATTGGGGTCATGTTGGTAAAGAAGTATGCAAAATATAAAAGCAATATGTCAAGGGACATAGGAAATATTTGAGGTGGTACGCAAACTTTAACATTCCAACGCTAACGGTAACGGGTAACGGCAACGCCGACGTGAGTAGGATAGCTCCACTATATATATATAGTCGAGCTAAAAATGCAACGAAAGCGGAAAGCTTGCTTCCCTAGACTATGCGGAATTATGCACATGCATAAAGCCTCGTTTTCCCACAGCGCTGATCAAATGTTCCACACAAATCACTGACTTACTGATAATGAATGACGGCACCATCCGGCCCTGTACTGGAGATAGTCCCAAAACTCAGACTTACATAGTCTTCTTGGCCCCTGCAATGTTTGTTAAGATGAAGGCTCTATAAATAGTACTTCACATATTTCAGATAAAATAGTATCAAAGGTTATACAAATAGTGAGACTGCCCTTTTTAAAGATATGATAATGGGTTAACCACATGCACTTCATTACATAAATATGCAACATAATTATTAGCAAAACTGCACTTTGCATACTTTGCAAATTAAACATGTGTTGGAGATTAGCAGCAAAACAGCTCTTTCCTAACTTCTGACGGTCATAATTTGTGAGAAGAAGTTGTTATGACTTAAACAACTCTTTTTAGATGAAAATCTCGAAGTAATTAAGAGTAATAAAAGGATATAATAATCATTTGTGATATGGATTGAAACTACACATTTTTAACTTCACACAAAAATTATTCAAAATTGACCAGGCACAAATAATGGCATCCAGATTTTAAATTATTTTACTTTACTTTAAATCAAATAACAAATTATTCAAATGTTTTATTAGCACAAATATAATTTATGTTTTTCAAATTCAATTTAAATTGGAGCTAAATTTCCCAGTTAAGGGGATAAGGTCATATTCCCAAAATGATGAAAATTATCTCGTAAGTAACTGTAAATAGGTTTGAACTCCTTCCGGCTCAGAAGCAGAGTGAAAATAGCCACATGAAACCAGCATGAACCCAGAACAGCCTGCCAGCATGAACCCAAAACAGCCTGCCAGCATGAACCCAGAACAGCCTGCCAGCATGAACCCAGAACAGCCTGCCAGCATGAACCCAAAACAGCCTGCCAGCATGAACCCAGAACAGCCTGCCAGCATGAACCCAGAACAGCCTGCCAGCATGAACCCAGAACAGCCTGCCAGCATGAACCCAGAACAGCCTGCCAGCATGAACCCAGAACAGCCTGCCAGCATGAACCCAGAACAGCCTGCCAGCATGAACCCAGAACAGCCTGCCAGCATGAACCCAGAACAGCCTGCCAGCATGGACCCAGAACAGCCTGCCAGTTCTGGCATTGTGTTCAAGTACTATGCTGTTTGCTGCTTATCAGTATCTTAGGATTGAAAATGAAGCCTTTGAAACTTGAATATAGTAAGGAAAGTCTTTGATTGATTTTGCAGCAGACACCTTACTGTACCTAAGTTTAAAACTTTAATAGAACCCACCATTTAATATTCTTTTTTTATTCAGCTGACACCTAACTGTATCTTAGTTTTAAACTAAAATAGAGTCCTACTTTTCATATTCATCAACTTCTTTGTAGCTGACACCTAACTGTACCTTAGTTTTAAACTAAAATAGAGCCCACCGTTTAATATTCTCCAACTTCTCTGCAGCGGACACCTCTGTCACAGTGCCAGTATGGACCTGCTGCTCCAGCCAACAGAAGAACTCACACAGGGTCACAGCGTCCTTCACCTGCACCAGAGGTTAAGTATCTCTATTAATTGACACACGTCTGCACTGACTTGTATTCACTATATTTTTTATATAACAGTAAAAAAGACAGATAATGACAACAAATTCACAAATTACTAGTCATAACAAAAAAACTATAACACAAATGGCTACTGGACTTTTTTTTCAAAAGAACTACATCTGTATATGACCAGGTAAAGAAAGAATGATCTCTTTATTAGTTGCTTATGAGACTTTATCACCACGGTGATAAAGTGCATCTTACATGTGCTCGCCTCATGCCCTCTATCTCGTGTGAGTTTTTCACGGCCTTCATCAAAGCTATAGGAGAGGCAGCCAGCAGAAGACGCTTCTTTGATACAGAACTCACCAGACCTTGACTGGATTTGTCGCTTATCTGAAGTATAAGAAAGCCTTGTTCTGGAAAAATGGGGCTTAATTCATGTGTGTAAAGTGTGTTCCCAGTTCAGCTTGTTCAGTCCACACAGGATAATCAGGGAGGAAACTTGTCATTACCCAAGATCCACCAAATTGTAAACCTTGAACAACCAAAGTTGTTAACCTGATCCATCAAGTTGTTAACCTAGATCCACTCAGTTGTTAACCCACATTCACCCAGTTGTTAACCTAGATCCACCAAGTTGTTAACCTAGATCCATCCACCCAGTTGTTAATCTACATCCATTCAGTTGTTAACCCACATTCACCCGGTTGTTAACCCGCATTCACCCAGTTGTTAACTTAGATCCACCCAGTTGTTAACCCACATTCACCCAGTTGCTAACCTAGAACCACCCAGTTGTAAACATAGATCCACCCAGTTGTTAACCTAGATCCACCCAGTTGTTAACCTAGATCCACCCAGTTGTTAACCTAGATCCACCCAGTTGTTAACCTAAATCCACCCAGTTATTAACCTAGATTCACCCAGTTGTTAACCTACATCCACCCAGTTGTTAACCTAGATCCACCCAGTTGTAAACATAGATCCACCCACTTGTTAACCTAGATCCACCCAGTTGTTTATCTACATCCACCCAGATGTTAACCAACATTCACCTAGTTGTTAACCCGCATTCACCCAGTTGTTAACTTAGATCCACCCAGTTGCTAGCCCACATTCACCCAGTTGATTACCTAGATCCACCCAGTTGTAAACATAGATCCACCCAGTTGATAACCTAGATCCACCCAGTTGTTAACCTAGATCCACCCAGTTGTTAATCTAGATCCATCCAGTTGTTAACCTAGATCCACCTAGTTGTTAACCTAGATCAACCCAGTTGTTAACCTAGATCCACCCAGTTGTTAACCTAGATCCACCCAGTTGGAAAAATAAATCCACCCAGTTGTTAACCTAGATCCATCCAGTTGTTAACCTAGATCCACCAAGTTGTTAACCTAGGTCCACCCAGTTGTAAACATTGATCCACCCAGTTGTTAACCCACATTCACCCAGTTGTTATCTTAGATCCACCCAGTTGTTGACCTAGACACACCCACCAGTTGTTAACCTAGATTCACCCAGTTGTTATTTTGCAAAAATCTGTTGCCGCCAAAATTTCTTTATTTATGATCATCAACACATTAAGGCCATTCCACTGTGAAAGCACGATCCAGCAAAAAAGGAGTAACAAAAAAAGTTTGGGACATACAAACTTTGCAATAGCCTACATAAAGAAGAGGAACTTTAAGCCCTAGTTTGCTCACCTGAGATATATAGAAACTAAACTTGTATGTGCAGATTTTGTGATGTTTGTGTAATAACTGTGATTTTTATCTGTTTTTTTCTCTTTATGACACAGGTTAGAAATGGTATCCGAAAAACACGTTATAGAACAAATTAAAGTTTTAATTCTAAACATTTAAAAAAAAAGGATAACCGGGAAGATATGACATAAAATGTGACTTCTTGAGCATAAATAAATGTGCTGATCATGTTCATGATGCAAGGACGGACAAAATGCGATCACAAAAGCTCACCATGAGCACATTGGGTTTCAGTGAGCGAATAAAATATATGCTAAATTCTTCACTCATGCAAGTGCTGTTGGAAAAATGCCAAGAAAACATAGCTTTACAAGGCAGGATAACATTTGGTCTAAATGAAAAATAAATATTTAAAAGTTAAAACATTCTGAAAATAGTTAAAACCTTAAGGCATTTTTAAGATAATGTGAGTCACTTAAGTATAAAATGTATAGCGACCTACTGACAGTAATAATAGCTGTGTTACTTTCTATTGTAAACAATAATACTGTCAATAACTTTGCAAACTTACCCATATTTTGCCAGAGACGCTACTTGACAGATCAGCCACAAAAGTTTTGACATCATCGTAAGGGGCAACAGTAACACTAACACCTGACGGAGACTGCCTTCCCAATGACAGATGTGTCTGTACTTTCTTATCAACACGATCCGGATCCATGAATAAACTGAAAGCATGTATTGAAAAGTAACTAACAGGCTGTTCTGGTTTTATGCTGTTTGCTGCTCATCAGTATTTTAGGATTGAAATGAAGCCTTGAAAACTTAACTCTATCAAGAAAGATTGTTAATCTAATTTGATTTCCTATGGGACAACATACAGGTCACAATGCGAATCTGAATGGTAAAGGTTTAAACAATATCAAAATGATGCATGTAGATTTTTACTTGACCGTTTCCGTGGTAACAACAGCATAGGCAAAGAAGACAGGGTTGTATTCGATGTCAGAGCCTCGCATATTAAACAAGTCTGAAATGACATTAAAAAACAGATTAAACAAGAGATTGCCAAGCAATATCATGAATATGGTCCCCTACCGGTGAAATTCCACCATTTTCAGATATTTTTTGTTGTTGCCATAGCAATTAGAATTCTTGACGTAGGAACATAATTAAATGACGTGCATAATGTCCATAGTGCCATCTGTCCATGTTTCAAGTTTCATGAAAGAAAATGAAGAACTTTAAGAGTTATTGCAGGATCCAGAAAAGTGTCACAGACTGACTGACAGACTCACGGACACACAGAGCGCAAACCATAAGTACCATGTGTCAATAAGACACAGAGGTCCACACATTCCACTTTTATTTTCAAATGTGACATTGGACCACAAAGTCTAACCTTGACCCTTCACGTGTAAGAAGGGTGTAAAACATAACAACTATTGTATGATGTTTTACAACTGTGCTTGGCTATTTTAAAATCCATTTATAAGTTATTCCAGAGGAAGGAATCTTCAAATTTTACCACTAAGTTTGACCTTGAGGACCTAGACCTTTTTGAAAGAGAGACTGGTGTTTCACACCATACATTGTCTTATAAAGGTCTGCAGTAGTACCAAGTTTTTTTTTTAATCTATCAATATATCGTCGCTGTCGTTCTCAAACCTCATAGCTCCAAAATTTGCAATGTTTTTTTTCGTCTTTTCCAAATATATGAAGTCTGGCGCGTGTTTAGGGCTATATCTCGTACTCTACACCAATCAGAGCCCTGGAAAAAGCCACTTGACGAAATGTTGTAGCTTGATTGTTGGCTTTTTTGTCGGGCGAAAAGTCGTAGCGATTGTAGAAAAACATGAAATTGTGTAGTCGTGAATAAACATTAAAAAAAGTGTGTTTCATGGAATTTAAGGATATCCTGTTAATAAGTAGTTAAACAATGTTCATTCTTATCCTACATTATGGAAATAACTATTATGTTGCAATTAAAAGATAATACTTATGAGAAATAAAAAGCTTTTTTTTTGTAAACAGTACTCAAATTTTTTTAAGCTATAACTGTTATTGGATGGAATTTTTTATTAATTATTATACATTATGCGTACTCTATTCAATCATTTACTTAGAAAGCTATGTTTTTCTTTAAAATGATTTAATAACAATAAAATCATGCATGTTTCAAAGTTACGTCCTTCCATCCTGACAAATTGCTTTTATTGCTAAGTCATTTCACCTATAGGAATGTCATTTCGTTTTGACAAATTTAACAACATTTTAATATTTGCAGCTACGAGGTTTGCTACCAGGACGAATTGTCGTACCTCATAAAAATGACAAAACTGTGGTGACGAAATATCGTAGCTACCATTTGTGTATATCAGTATGACTTATCAGTATGACTTACGCGTCTACGGCTTATACCGTATTTTGCAGCTTTATTTGCTGGGTATTTTTACAGAATTTCAATGTCTAAAACATCGTTATAAAAAAATGTGACAGTTTTTTCTCTCCTGAAAAGTTGACATTTTGTAGCTACGAGATTTGAGAACGACAGCGACGATATGGCAAAATTATACCTGAGACTAAATATTCACGCTATTGTAAGCTATTATACATTTGACCAATAAGTGTGACCTTGATATTAAAGGCAAGCAGGCAGTTACTACATGAAACCAAGAGGGAAGCTGTATCAAAGCCTCTATACATGTGTATTTGATTTATGAAAATGTTACCAAAATTGAACAAGGGCTGTTTGTAAAACATGCATATGGGCTGTCAGTTGTAGTGGCAGCAATTGTGTGAATATGTTTTTTGTCACTGTGACCTTGACCTTTGACCTAGTGACCTGAAAATCAAAAGGGGTCATCTGCCAGTCATGATGAATGTACCTATGAAGTTTCATGATCCTAGGCCTACTTATTCTTGAGTTATCATCAGGAAACCATTTTACTGTTTTGAGTCACTGTGACCTTGACCTTTGACCTAGTGAGCTGAAAATTTATAGGGGTTATCTGCCAGTCATGATCAATGTTCCTATAAAGTTTCATGCTCCTAGGCGTAAGCATTCTTGAGTTATCATCTGGAAACCATTTTACTGTTTCGAATCACTGTGACCTTGACCTTTGACCTAGTGACCTGAAAATCAACAGAGGTCATCTGCCAGTCATGATCAATGTACCTATGAAGTTTCATGATCCTAGGCCTAAGCGTTCTTGAGTTATCATCCGGAAACCATCTGGTGGACTGACGGACCAACATGCGCAAAACAATATACCCCCTCTTCTTGGAAGGGGGGCATAATTATAAAGCAACATATCCAAACCCAGCACAATATTAATGACCTATCTTACATGCAATTTCATCCAAGGCAGTAATCACCAGAGCGTCAGCTTTCTTCTCCGCCATTTTTTCTCTGACTTCTGACACTTTGTCCTGCCAGCTCTGGCCTGTATTTCAACAAAGAGAAGATTAAGTGTAAAACAGTTGTTTCTGCCTAGCCTAACTCTTTGAGATACAGCAGTTATACACCCAACTCTTGAAACATACAATTTGAGGCAGAAAAACTTGGACACAAATAGATCTAGATTAAATTTTCCCCAACCATCTTCTATTATTTCCAATGTTTTTTCTTAAAGCACAATTTATATGGGATTCGCATTTCTTTACCAAACATATGCATAAGCTGTTGATATAAAAAAAAGAGGTTTTTATAATTATGTTATGTTTATGTAAACATAATGCACAAATTTGAATAAGAATTTTTATTTGAGATCTTTTTTTAAATTCCATATACAAGCACTCAAAACTGTACAACTCATGCTTGAAATACTTGAAATACTTTACCATCAAATTTGGTTGAAAACCAAGTTATAAAATTGTAATTTTCAGCAAGAATATCAATTTTGAATACAATGTACTATGAATACTAATTGTGATCCAAAATCAAAGTAAAAGTATTCAAGCTTTAAAGCACCATCAACAAGATTGTTGAAGGGTGCTGAAGTGATGAACCCAGATGCAAAGTAAAAATGGCTTTTGCAACCAGCATAAAACCAGAACAGCCTGCGAGTAACTCACAGTCTGTTCAGGTTTTATGCTGTTTGCTGCTCATCAGTATCTAAGGGTTCAAAATGATGCCTTTAAAACTTGAATCTAGTAAGAAAGGTATTCATTGAAATTTAACTTTCTATGGGACTAAAAATACATTAAAGCCGGCCGAGTTGTTGTTGGTATATTTTCCCATTTTTGTTATGTGTCGAAAAAAAAGTGAGTATGAGTCAAAATGTGATGGTATTTATGTCAGATGTGCAAAAAATTAGTCAAGAAATGCCCAAATTCAGTACAAAGATAGGGCTTTTCAATTTCTGTATTTCTGTTCATGGACAGAAATGATCTAAATTTAAACACACGCGGGTCACATGTAAAACCACGTGACCATTGCATCACTGTTTAAAATGCCATTTGCATGAATGATGAATAATCATGTCATTACCAGTTTAAATATATGCTGTCTTACACATGCACATTTCGTTTAAATCATGTTCACATTATGTTGTTTTATAGTGCCAATTTAATTCGTAATACACTCCGTCTGCTTTATGTCTACATTTTCAATACTCGTATAACCCACCCCATGTTAACTTTACTATCGAACGATTGTTTTCACGTAGTTTAAATTTCAGCTTTAAATCTCTACCGATACACTTTTTATCGTCTGCTATGATTTATTTTTACCTTGTCAATATAAAATGCCCGTTAACGTTTATTTCATGGGCGCAGCCATCTTTATTTGTACATGTAATTGACTTGATTATTTTAAGCTTGTGTATAGTGTGTCGTGTATGTACAGTTGTAATGTATTTTTTACACACGCAGCCATGTTTGTTTCGTATTTATATTGTTTATGTTATAAGGGTAGATAACTTGCTAGTGTACAGTATAAAAACTTAAAATATGTCTTTAAACGTACAAAGTATTAACATTAATGGATTTAGATCCAAACACAAACAAACTGTATTATTTAGTAGTTCATCTTTGTTTCTAAATGCGCGAAAGAAGACATCACATGAAGTTGGGGCTCACCTGACCCAAAGCGTGCATACGTCACAGATTAATAATAGTCTTGAGGAGTCCGTTATGAACATGATTAGGTTTCGTATTTTTTATGCTTTTGTCATTTTTGGCACAATTTTTGCGAAAATCAGTATGGAAGAGTTAAGCTTTAGAATGTATCTGACGAATATTGATTTATTCTGGTCAGTTGAGATAACCGAATTGTTGTTAGAAATATCAACTCGGCTGCTACTCTATAGTCTGAGTAGCTTAGATTATCAGATTTATAATGAAAGGCTTATATTATTTTTGCACTCAAACCAATTATATAACTACCCGTATACACACATGCTAAGCTAAATTGCTTATTTTCATTAAGGGTGCTGAAATTGTTTGAAAATGACTATTTTTAATAACCGCATTAACCAGTCACCATATAATAAATACTGCCCGCTTAGTAATCTAAGATAAAAGGCTCATTATTTCGAAACACTTTGTTTGTTAGCCCTTTCCCTCTAAAAAGCAAAGTGAAAATGGCTATACGCAACCAGTAGCAAACCAGAACAGCCAGAACGAGTAACTCGCAGTTTGTTCAGGTTTCAAGCTGTTTGCTTCTCATCTAAGGGTTAAATGAACCCTTTTAAACTTGAATCTATTAAAAATAGTTTTATTTCATTTTTAAGGCCGTTCAAATGGGCTAGAATGTGTTTTTGAGCAGTTTAAAGTGGTCATGACCTCACCTGTATAGGAATGTTCCAGAACCAAGAGACTGTTGCAAGGCATGGGAGGTCTATCTATCCAGACCAGGTCCACCAAGTTCTGGTGTACTGGCACCAAACTGTGCCCATTAGACTTCAACAACTTAGCCAGGGGCTTCCATGTCTCTGAAAACAGTTTTATAACAAAGATTTTCAAGCGCATACTTAATGCTTATGATTCTTTGGATATGTTAGAGACATTGGTAATTGAAATTCGATTTCATCATTTTTTAATTTTTAATCCACTGATTCCAGCTAAATTGTATTGAAAACAATTGGTTATAGAGATATACTAAAGTATGTTTCGGTGGAAAGACCTTTAATCGCATACTTAACAAGAGCTGTGTTTGTGAAACACAATGCCCCCTACTGAGCTTTGAAGCCGCACAGCAGCTATTTTGGAAACAAGGTTATATTTGGAATGTAAAGGTCACAGTGACCTTGACCTTTGACCGAGTGATCAAGTGACCATGTTTTATTGTAGATCTAAATGAGATGCATGCACATGTGAAGTTTAAAGAACATAGACCCAAGAGTTTTCATTTTATGAGCAAGGTTAAAGTTTTAGGGCAGACAGACAGACCAAAAACAATATACCCCGATCATTCGATTTGGGGGCATAAAAAGATCTTTAGAAACTCTCAACAAGTGGAGATCAAACCCAGAACTTCCATATTGAAAAGCAGACACTAGCTTTACACCACTGTGACCACTATATCACTATTCGAGTATCATAGTAATATTTTTCCAAAATATGAAACAAAAGTAGTGCAGTTTGTCACCAGTCTATAGAAATGTATGTGCTAAATGTTTGCAACCAGGATGCAAGTTAGTTTTCTGATCAGAACCAGTACTTTTTTTTTCAAATTTAAACTAAATACATCACCAGAAAGCTCACTATGTAATAATTAATATTCCACAAAACAGAGGCCAACACCACTCACAACGCTTACACCACTAACCTACGCCTTACAAATTCATACTGTAATACATTTTGTTAGTTGTGACACATTTTGTTAATCGGTATCAAAGAGACAAAGATGTATACACTTTCACACCAATCATGAATAAACAAGATAGTTTGCAAGATGAAAACGTAATAAAACATAGCTGAACTAAAGCATATGTTTGTACAGTGACAGCATTATAAGCAACATGCCTCAAAAAAGGAAAAAATTATATACATTATACATATACTAGCATCACTGGAAAAATGGGGTTTGTGCATGTGGGTTAAGTGTCCTCCAATATAAGCCAGGCAATGCAGTAAGCACAGGCTAATCAGGGGTGACACATTCTGCTTACCTGGAATTTTTCTTTCAAATGAGGTATTTTTAAACGAAAATCTAGTCTAGGCGGAAAGTGTTGTCCCTGATTAGCCTGTGCAGACTGCACACGCTATTATGGAAAAACACTTTATGCACATGGCTTTAGCCCCATTTTCCCACAGGAAGGCGCATATTTTCAGTGATTTACCAGCAATTATTTGTGCCCACGAAAACCCCTGAAATTAGGAAATTTTGCGTTGTGAAGTCTTCATATTTGGAAATTGGTGTATTTTATTTTTTAACTTCCAAATATAAAATATATAACTAAGTGACTGTTGACAAGTTGTCAATATAATATTTACTTAGGTTCAATCCATAGGGCTGCATAGGGAAACTAACTAAATGTTGCATTTTATTTTACAATTTTTTTTCATTTTTGTAAACCTTCAATTGGGATTATGACAGCAATTTGGAAATTTGTAGTTTTTTTCTAATTGGGAAAGTTTAGTTTGCTGGTATTTTAGACCGCTCATCTATTTTCTTTTTAAAGGTGAAGGGACTCTCAATTTCAATCACAAAGGAGGGTGGGGTGGAGTGAAGAGGTGTGTATAGTGTGGGGGGGGGGATTCTTGGGTGCGATGGTTGGACGGTATTTCAAAAATAAAATAATAAAAACAAATATTTGTGTTTTTTAACTGAAACAAAAAAAATTGAGGGGTGGGGTGGGGTGGGGGGTATAGTGTGAGGGTGTGGTGGTCATTTGTGAGCTGATCTTAAAAAAAAAAAAAAAATAGGGAGGGGGGGATTCGGGGGGGGGGGGGGGGGGAAGGGGGGAGGACAGGGGGGATGGTTTGGGTGGAGTCTATTGTGGTATGTCAGGTAATGGCAATTTTAGCAAAATTTAATAATTTGACCTTGAGAGTCAAGGTCATTCAAAGGTCAAGGTCAAATTCAACTTGCCAGGTACAGTAACCTCATGATAGCATGAAAGTATTTGAAGTTTGAAAGCAATAGCCTTGATACTTTAGAAGTAAAGTGGATTGAAACACAAAATTTAACCATATATTCAAAGTGACTATGTCAAAAAGGGGCCATAATTCCATAAAAATGAAAACCAAAGTTATGCAACTTGTCCTTTTACTGTACCCTTATGATAGTTTGTGAGTGTTCCAAGTATGAAAGCAATATCTATGATACTTTAGGGGTAAAGTGGACCAAAACACAAAACTTAACCAAATTTTCAATTTTCTAAGTATAAAGGGCCCATAATTCCGTCCAAATGCCAGTCAGAGTTACATAACTTTGCCTGCACAGTCCCCTTATGATAGTTAATAAGTGTTGCAAGTATGAAAGCACTAGTTTTGATACTGTAGAAATAAAGTGGACCTAAACACAAAACTTAACCAAATTTTCAATTTTCTAAGTATAAAAAGGGCACATAACTCTGTCAAAATGCCAGTCAGAGTTACATAACTTTGCCTGCACAGTCCCCTTATGATAGTTAGTACCGGTAAGTGTTGCAAGTATGAAAGCAAAAGCTTTGATACTTAAGGAATAAAATTGACCTAAACACAAAACTTAACCAAAATTTTCAATTTTCTAAGTATTTGACGGGCACATAATTCTGTCAAAATGCACGCCAGAGTTATCTAACTTTGCCTGCCCAGTCCCCTCATGATAGTTAGTAAGTGTACCAAGTTTGAATGCAATAGCATTGATACTTTCTGAGAAAAGTGGACCTTAACGCAAAACTTAACCGGACGCAGACGCCGACGCCAAGGTGATGACAAAAGCTCATAATTTTTTTTCAAAAAATAGATGAGCTAAAAATAGCTGTTAACAAAACTGACCTGCTGACATTAGGTATGGATCAACACCAACGTTTCCACCCAAGGGTAATACCTTGGACAACCAGTCGCCCTGGCTGGGCGTCGAGGGTAAACCTGGTCAATGAACACGACCCAATTTATGATATATTCTTGCCTCTTTCTGGTAAAACTGGCTGTAATGCATGTGCGTAAAATGTCGTCCCAGATTAGCAAGTGCCGTCAGCACAAGCCAATCATGGACAACACTTTATGCTTTTATGGGAAGTCTATTCTTAGTGAAAATCAAGTTTTGTTGGAAACGCACATGCATTAAGCCCCATTTTCCCACATAACAGCTCATTTGTGTCTGATTTGACGGGATAGGTAAATCATTTGGAATAAAGTTCTAGCAATATAATTGCAACAACCATGACCAACAGAAAACATGCAAACACATACAGGCAAAAAACTTGACATTTTCTTACATTCTTTATTCTTAATAGTGGTATTATTAAATATTTAACTTCCTAAAAAAATGACGTAATCCAATTGGCTTTAAGCGTCACATGCCCATGGTGTATTTCCCATTCACCCAGAGTAATTTCCATACACGTCACCCCGAGTAATCGAGTAGTCAGCTTCGCTCTAGTATGGTATGAAATTACTGAGGTTGTATATCCCATAAAACATCAGTTACTAACTGTGTAATGATTATATCTCCACCAACTACTCAATTACTTAGGGTGTATGGAAATTACTCTGGGTGTATGGAAAATACACCCTGGGCACGTGACCGCTCTATATATATTAAGCCTTTCAGATAAGGTCATTTTTGTAGGAGGTGAGATATATAACAACAATTGACAGCAGTATATTACAATAATTGTACTCAAGTTTGTTTGTTTTTTTGTTTTTTTCACAAAGCTTTTCTCTCTGACCATATTGCACTGAGATGAACTTAACCTTATACCGCTAAGATCAGCACTATGACACATTTGAAGACCCTTAGAAAATCAAATCATTGAAATTAAAAAACTTTCTTACTACATTCAATTTTAAAAGGCTTCATTTCCTACAATGAGGTACTGATGAGCAGCAAAGATCTTTAAACCTGAACATACTGCAAGCTAGATAAAGGCTGTCATGTTTCTATGCTTGTTTCATATTGCCATTTTCACTTTACTTCTGAGCTTGCAAGAATTAAATTAAAAAGTCGTCATTGCAGGACTCTCACCTTCTTTCATGAGTGTCCAGTTGCTGTCCATCTGCTTTTCAGCCTGCAGGAAGTAGCGTCCATCTGTCCAGAGGCAGGCCTCATGGTCAGTGACCACTGCTGTACCTGCAATACAGGAATCCACACTACCTGGGACATTTAGTTTGAAAATCATTTCATAATCATTAGTTTACTATCATTATTATTATTACTTTTTCAATAATAAATATTACTATTATTACCACTAGTAGAAATCATCATTATTATTATTGCTATTATAATTACTATTCCTATTATTTCAATTATAGTAACAGGCCTTTTTCTGCCTATCTAATGGGTCCGGTAGTGGGCCCCATTCCCAATGCCAAATATGGATATTTTTTTCTTATTCTCAAAAAGAAAAATCCCAATTTTCAACCGAAATTATCCAAGCCAAAAATGCGTTTCCCAGTAGGTATCCTTTATGACATATTGAGCTATTATTTTATTTGAACTTCAAGCATAACACAGTCTGTTTTTTTTATCATACACATACTTACGTTAGCAGTTGACAATGACTGTTGCATGGTAAAAAAATAGTTAAATACTTTTCTTAGCAATTTTGGGCAACACCTATTTATGAAAACATTAAAATTTAGTAAGAACAAGAGCACCACATAATGGGTGCCAACGCTCGGCTGCGGGTGCAGTTTTGAATGAATGAAAGCTTGTCAGATTTTTCTGATTTTTTTAGAGGTCACAGTGACCTTGACCTTTGACCTAGTGACCCAAAAATGGGTGTAGAGTGTAGAACTCATCAAGGTGCATCTACATATGAAGTTTCAAAGTTGTAGGTCGAAGCACTTTGATTTTAGAGACACACGTCAAGGTTTTAACAAGATGGCAGACGGCGGACGGTCAGCTGGCTATGACAATACCTCGGGTTTTCTCCGAAAACAGCCGAGCTAAAAAATCAGAAAAATAATTTTCCAAATAATGCTTTTGTCGATGAAAATTCTTCCCAATTCGGAAGATTTTGCGACTCGAAAAATCCCAATTTTGCTAAGTACCTTTTCCCAAAATAGACAGAAAAAAGCCTAATAAATAATAATATTAGTAAGTAGTACTAGTATGATTTATTATTATTATTGCTACTATAATAATTACTATTATTTCATTAATATAAATATTAATATAATAAGCACTTATAGAAATTATCATAACTATAATTATAGTTAAAGCCAAAAAATGTACCTGCTGAGCCATCAAATCCACAAACAAAGCCTCGCCTGCAGTCACAAGGGGCAATGTACTCGCTCTGAAAGGCAATTTTGTATTTAATGGCTTGAAAAATATAGTTTGTTCCTTAACCTATTTATGCCTAGTGGAATCTCCCATCCTTCTATATTGGATCAATTTATTTCCAAAATTAGGGATGTCTAGTATATTTATTTCTATATTTAGAATATTTCTTACAGAAATTCCTTTAAGCAAACAGTGCAGACCCTGATGAGATGCGGCATCATGCGGCATCTCATCTGGGTCTACGCTGTTTGCCAAGGCCTTTTTTCTAGACGCAAGGCACAAATGGGTTAAACTTAAGCAGTCAGACAGAGAAACTGACAGAGTAACTAAAACATGCCCCTTTTTGTGGGGTTAAACAAAATCTTGCCACAAAGTCTCTCCACATAGTTGGTGTTGTTGGTGTCCTGGTAAAATAAGAGATCAAAGTTCAAACATAAATACGATCGATTTTTTTCTATGATATTCACATGAAAGTTGCAGTTATTTTAAAAGGTGTGATAAAACCTTATAGCAAACTTGTCAAGTATGTTGTTCCAAATTTTACTGTTGATATAACAACAATTTAAGAAATAGATCAGGAATTCCTGGAATATTATAGTCCATTATAGATTCATGCTTGCCAACAAGCAGTTTGTCTTTGGATAACTTAACTACTATGATATTTAAACATGTATGGATTTTAAGCTAATTTTAACAAATTAAGTCTATGACTAAGTCTGCAAAGCCCAAGTGATCTAACACAACCTTTCGCTTTAAAGCAGTATTAATTTCAACTTTAAAAATCCCTCACAAATATGTGCTTTTTGTGATACAATTTGCCTTAAATAGAATATAAGCGATTGTTAAAAATAATTTCTAGTCTTACAATGTTTTGGCGAATATTTATGCCTCTACATGTATATATACTCAAACCCGGTTAACTCGCGGGTCGGGTTGACTCGCGGTATTACATTAGCCCCCTCTAGCTCTTGTTTATAAACAAACCTGCGTGAGCTACTTGTCAAATCTGACAGAAAATATCTCTCGCTGCCATCATGAATCGATTTTTGGTTATTGAATGTCACAACACTCAGACTTTAACAATATAGGAATTTTTATAGTTCAGTAAATGTTCGTAACGAAAAAATATGACAGTGCTTGGAAATTACTGTGCTATTCATATTATTTTATGGCTTAAATTCTATATATTTAAATTGGAATATACGTCATTGGTTGTTACCTTGAAAAGTATGTCAGAGCTTTGATTATTCATGTTTAATTTAATATTGGTGCTGTTTAACCTATTTACCGCGAATCTACCCGGCGAAAAAATGAACAACAATGGCAGACAGTGGTGTTGGATTTGTTTCTACGGCAGTTAATATTGAAGGATTTTCGTCATAAAAAGGCAATTGTCCAATAAAGTTAAGTTAAATATGATTGCCCTTTAAATCATTTATCTGATATTTGAAGATGGTTTCATCGCGCAAGTGAATATTCCTCAAGTACTGCGAGTCAACCGTGTTGCAGTATACCTGATGAGCATCCCCCGAGGGTACAATGTAAGCGTGTAGGGGCTCTGACACATATGCCCTGTTCTTCATGAATGAGCGCAGTTTGCTCAGAATTGCTGTGGTATTCTTGGCAGACATGCTAGATACAATATATGCTAGAAACAGAAAAAAATCAGAGTTATCAAAGTGGTCATGAAAAAAAAAGAATATAAATAAAGATGTGTGATGTAAAGTAGACCAAGAAATAAAACAACATTGTTCCAAATGCTTTATTTCTTACAAATACCAGAGAAATAATTTGTAAAATGTAAAGGGAGACATAACAAATTAATAGTAGATTGTGTTCAATCATCATTAATTCTTTTAGAATCAATATTTCAACAATGAAAAGCATTCAAATCACAGGTACTTGAAAAAAAATATGGTGATAAACGATTTGTCGTTGAACAATAAATGTTATTTAAGAATTCATTTATGGCAACATTTTAAATATGCTTTAGTACCGTAAAAACTTGAATGAAGTTTATGTATCAGCTTGACTAGACAAATGTAAAATGATGGAAACTGGAAGTAAAAACAAGGACGCAAACATTAGTTTTTTCCGTAAATCATTATCCGAAATCACTGCTACCTTTAATCAAGGGTTACACTCTACTCTGAATTAATCAAAGCGCTGAAGGTGCTGAAGATGTTCGCTATTGCATAATTTAACACGCAGTTCATTTTTCAAAATCAATCGCAAGTTTGAAATGAACACACGCCATTCAACTGTATAAAGTGTGCGTCATAGCGCACGGGTCGAGTTTTGTGTGCACTTTTTATCATCCTTATTATTTCATAGAAATAACTAAGACAAAATAAAAACAGCATGCTTTTTGGAAGTTCTGAAAGCCTAGAAAGTATGATGAAAATGGTAATGAGACTTAATATAAAGAAAATTTGCAGTCACCATCATATTAAAGGAATATTTTTTCTAATATCAAATGACTATCTCACCAAGAATATAAATTCATAATGAAAGTTCCGTGTACAAAACTTTCGATTTTTGACACCATATACAAATTCAAAATATACAATAATCTTCGTATCTTGTATATGGAGGAATAAAAGTATATAAACATTGCTGTTAATGCTTTACTTGTTACCCTAGCAGTTCACACGGTGTCAACAACGCTGACATAAACATAGGTATAGAGCACTAATGCGCTTTTAGGCGTAGCTGTTTACTCAGTTTTCATCTTATTGACTTTTACATAACGCCAACAGACAAGCATGAATATTTTCGAATATTTAATAAGCTGATTCGAGATACAACCTCTGAATTTTTGCTACATCACTGCGTATGTGCTCAATTCAAAGGATGTCGCACTGTTCAGTGTAAGGAATTCCGGACTACTCTCTGTATGCTCAAACGACACAAATTGTGGCCCTGTTACAATTACGCGTTAAAATCCATCTCGCAGAATTTCACTTTCGCCTCCAAGATGAGAAAACAATCATTGAAATAGTATAGTGTCACGATATGAGAAAATCGTTTAATTATCATACCACAATGTTTGTCGTACTTGGTCAGCACGTCTAGAAATCATTCCTTAATGTGTGGATAGGCTGCCATTATTAACAACTTTGCTATTTTGAATTCAATTTTGTATCAAAAAGCATTGTTCTTAAATGTGGCATTTTCAATTCGCAATGAGATTTGTAATGACCCCGTCATGCGAAAATGGGTCTTATTCCATATGCGCCCATCATAAAAATAGCCCACTCAGCTATTTCTCCTTCTGGTAAGGAGAAACATAACATATTGAGTGATTTTAAAGCGAACCGCATCGCCTATGGCCTGACTGCGCAAAAGCACATGTTGGGTTCAACAAACGCTTGCCGAAACGCATTTGTAAGACCCATTTTCGCATGACGGCGCTATTGACGTGTGATTTAAATGTGTCGAAAGAAAACTGCGTTTAAATCAAATATAAACATACGATATATTTCGATAGTGAAGAAAGATACTCATAACAAGGCAAATGAAGACACATATGAAGTGCTCTCCCGTAGTATATTTTTTATCTACTCACACTAATGTGTGGTTTGACAATGCTAACACACATTTCATGCGGTGAATATGCAGCTTACAAGTGAAAAACACAACACAATAGTTTAACTTTTGTTTAATTGTATTTATTTATTTAGAAAAGTAAATTGCTAACTTTATTTCAAAGTCAGCGTATACGCCGACTACATTTTTAAAAGATATTTATTGTTATAAATATATTTAATATATGTTGTTTTCGGTTTTAGCGATTATAAAGATTTTCGAGGTTGCCTATAGTATGCCTGTAGTAATTGATGAACTCATATCCAACTGTCTATGTATTGAGAACTGTGAATATAAACAAGCTAAACCTTCTATTAACCTTCTACTATTGCGTTGCTAGCTCCCGTAAATACCAAAGATTGCCGCTATCTGTTGAGAACCAAAGAACGTTGTCCAGAAATACCCGATGTAGTAGCATGAACGAGGTTACGAAACAGGTCATTCGTATTATTATTATAAATTGTTTGTTATATTCGGGTTTAGCGATTATGACACATTTTTTTGTTTTTGTCTATCGTATCGCTGAAGTTAGTGTTGAACTTATATTCAACGTTTTATGAATTTAGAATATAAATAAGCGTCAACTTTTTCCCGAATCTATAACAGCCTCAATTTACGACCTGTACTACGTCATTGAGTTGTATGTGAGAGCGTTACCTATTTCGTCGTTATCCCCCGTGGACTTTCCTTTGTTTATCGACAGGCGCATCTATTAAAAGCCTCATATCATAAATGCCAAAACACCCGCGAAAAAGAACCACGTGACGAAATAGGACGCTAAACGCGAATACCATGCGACTACGACTTTTATTATGTAAGAACGCTCCGCAATTCCTTTGAAGCCGGGGCCTTGTGATTGCTATTACGTAAAGAATTGACCTCTAACTGAAGTAAGCAAAGGAAACGCAGCACCTAATTGACCCATTCCTTCTATGTGCGAAGGCAGATTGAATTTTACTAATGTATGGTTTGCCTATTATAACACACATTATAATGCGGTAAATATGCGACTAACAAGTAAAAAACACTATAATTAAACCTTTGTTTTGAATTAAGTTATTAAGAAACCAAAATTCCAAACCGCATTTCAAAACAGCAAGACTACATTTTTAAGAGAATATTCTTGTTATATTGAAATGTTTTTTAATATTCAGTTTCAGCGATAATGAAATATTTTTTTTATGTTGTCTATCGCATCCCTGTAATAATTGTTGAACTCGTGGTCAACGTATTATTAATTGAGACCTGTGAATATAAACAAGCGTAACCTTATACTAGTGCGTTATTCTCACCCGGACTCCCCTTTGTTTATCGTCAGCCTCAGATTTATGAATAGGATGAGCGAAAATACTACGTCACGCAGACGCAGCAGAAAGTGGACTATTTTAATAATTCATAAACAATCTCCTCCGCGACACGTACAATACGATCATAAAACACCATTCGAAACTATTGCATTTAACACGATATTAATATAATGTTTCCATTTGTGAATAAACATAATTGGAGAACTCAAACCTCTTGCATATATTTTACAACTCTTTCTTGCGCGGATACGCGTAGTAAGCGGGAATTGGGCTCCTCGTACCTAGGCCGTACCGACCTGAATTTTACACTAAGCACTTTAGACGGTCGCTAAAGCGACCATCTAAAAACCACTTCAATAAAGTTATTCCAATGACCTATACAGCAAAGGGATTAGCAACCTCGCGATACCCCGTTACAGCACGCGAAATCAACCGGTGCGCGAGATTCGATAATCTCCTTATTTCCTTATTTTGAGCGGGTTACGTTTTTTCGGATTCAAATTATATAATGTTAAATTAACGAGTACCTATTCGTTCAAGTGTTGCGTTGTTGATCTCAAAATCAATCAGTTATTAGTCTAATTATTACGCAGTATGTCGAACGGGGACCCAATTATCGGACCCTTTGATGAATATTAATTGCCGGTTGTTTCGCCAGGGTAAAATTGCCGTTGTTTATCGCTCGTTTGTGCATGTACAAAAGACCGGTCTTTTAATATAATTAAAATGTTACCATGTTTTGTTTAAAATAGCAACATTATCAAGACATGTTAAGTGCAAACAATTCAAAATGTATAATTGTTCTTTTACCTCCGAAAGTTTCGCATGTCATTTTAATATTCATCAATAGAGTCGCTCAGAACCTGTGCAGCTAAACGGACCTTCATGTATTGAAAGGAAGCAGATCGATTCATTCGATTGCGAGCGATCTCGCTCATGTATGGTGATATAGTCTATCAGCAAGATGGGTTGGGGTGTACCGCTCAGGGGGGCAAAACAACACCTATCGTATTTGATTGTATACTCAATAAAAATAAACAAAATGTGTGATAACAATCTCAGTTGGGCAGCTATAAATTATTATTGAGCTGTTTCTGTGGCAACCGTCAGGCTTTGACTAAATATCTAGTTTAGCTAGTATAATTCTCAAATATTTCTTCAAAATTGGTTCTAGAAAAAAAGTTTGGTGTTAAAATGAAGATTATGATTATTACCTAGTATGATCTGCAGTTAAATATTCAAATTAGTACATTTGCATATCTATGAATATTAATGAGATTGCAAGAAAAGTTCCTAATAACTAGCGAACCGCCAAAATAGTAGGGTCAATATACACTTTGAACCCCATAAAATTGCTACAAAAGGTATTTTAACTGATCCTGGTAGGGTAGAAGGTCCTTAAAAACATATCAAAAGTTTTCCACAATCAGACCTCCAGAAAGTGTTTTTTCAAGATGGCCACAAAGAAGGCCGCCAAGACCTATTACTGATCATAACTATGTAACTTTCCAATCAAATTTGATGAATTTGGTGTCTATACCTAGGTTTCAAGGGGCAAAGAACACATAATGATCATCAAAAATTGTTTAAGTTTACCATGGCGTCGAAAATGGCCGCCAAGATGGCCGCCAAAATCTATTTATTTTCATAACTATGTAACTATCAACTTACATTTGATGAATTTGGTGTCTATACCTAGGTTTCAGGGGGCAAAGAACACATAAATATCATCAGACAAAGTGTAAGTTAATTATGTAACACAGAAATCCAACATGGCGTCCAAATGGCTGCCAAGATGACCCTCAAAGATGGTCCCCAAAACCTATTAATGATCATAACTATGTTACTCTCAACTCAAATTTGACGATTTTGGTGTCTATACATAGGTTTCAGGAGGCAAAGAACACATTTAGATAATCAGACATTGTTTAAGTTTATTATATTACACACAAATCCAACACGGAGTCCAAAATGGCCGCCAAGATTGCCGCCAAAACATATTTATGATTATAAAATACATGTATAACTATGTAACTATCCACTCAAATTTGATTAATTTGGTGTATATACCCAGGTTTCAGAAAGCAAATAACACATTAATATCACATTTATATCACCAGACAAAATGTAAGCTTATTACGTTACACATAAATCCAACACGGCGTCCAAAATGGCCATCAACAAAATACGAAGGACCACAAGTCCATAACTTGTTACTCAACGTTATGGTTGTTATGTAAAATGCCAGAGTTTAGGAGACAGGGAACACTTTAATCGAATTTAGATTATAACTGAGGAGTTAAATAATCATAAAATCCAATTTACGACATTTGGAAGAGAGAATCAACCAGCACATGACTTCATGATAGGATCAGGTTTTACTAACTTCTGTTGACTTCATTTTTTACTCTTGCAAATTGAATCATTGAAGATTAATTACAGCCTGAATAAGCACGAGTTCTCTCAAAAGGTTAATATTGTACAATTTGCGTTCCTATGACTTTATTTACATAAAAGCGGAAGTAGATGGTCTTATTGTCCCTTTCGGAGTAATGCAGGATCAAGATGAGCAAATCTGTATCCTCGCCCACCAACGTTTTGGTGCTACGACGGGATCGTTATACTGTTGCTTTAACAATTTGAACTTCTGCATCCCCTAAAGACAGACCAACATAGCATCCCATTTTAGTCATAGTTATGCTGATCAGAGCAATCATGCCGGCATTGTTTCTGTCACGACACAAAAAGTCTTCCTTTTTTACATGAGCATTCTGTTTCTTTGCTGAAACTCACAATATAAATCACGTTTCAGGTGCATTTTGTCTTTGTTATAATCACCGTCTTCGTAGCCATCGAACCCCACTGTCGCTTGTCCGTAATGCCTTTCTCTGAATCTACATAAAACTCGGCTATTGCGTTATATGAATCGCCCTTCTCCATGGTTAACGATGCAGCAAAGTGCCACCATCATGCATCTGTTTCATGAATACAGTTCATCACAGCCTCACATGATGTGTCTACAGCATTCTCTCAAATTGACTGAGCGATCTGAGTCTTATTTGCTGAACAAAGAATGTTCTTGGCTTCAAAAAAGGCAGCAGGATGGGAGCTCAGTTCATTAGACAATGTGACTGCAAGGGAAGGATCTCCAGATTTTGACACCACCAGAAAACGCTGGAACAGAAGGGCAAGATCAAAATCACGGTCAGAAGCGATATAAACAGCCAAGCTATTCCCAAGAGATTTGGCTTTGTATTTTGTCTTGAATGTATAAGCAAAGACCGACTTTCTTATGATATCTCTTATGATCGTTTTCCAAACCGCCTCAATTGCATGAACATTCACATCTGACCCAGCCACTATCTCATTGACCATGTTTCTCAGAGTAGGGTCAGCTATATATGGTGAGCAGCTTGTAATCTGTGTCTGCATTTTCTCTAGATCAGAAGAATCCCCTTTGATGCACGCCTCAGTTTAGTCTTTGTGTTGTGGACTTGTAGTATAGGTCAGGTCTGTGAAATCCTGCATCGCACTGTTGTGCTCGGACGTTGCAGATAGGGTAAGGGGTTTGCATTTCCTCGGTCATTCCACTGCCGCGAGTTAGACAACATGTGCTCTATAAAAAAAAACATCATCAATGTTTGCTCAATAACAAGATCAAGTCCTAGCCCAGCCCAGCACTGATGGCTCCTACAAACAACGTGAAAACCAATCTCGATCTTTCGATAAACGTCCGGGTGCGTTTCCTCCAGGTTGCTTATTTGCTGCAGGTATGTGTAGTAAAACGCAGATTGCAGGTAATGTACCCAGCTGCAGCAAAGATGAATAGCAAATCGGGCACTACCTAATGCATCAACCAACACCCAGTACGATATACTTTAATCAACACCCTTGAATTGTTAATCATAAGCTGATAATTCAGCCATACTATGCTTGTCTTTGAGGTCTGGGCAATTTCATGTTTCTTCTTCTCTGTAGCCCTCTCGAGTTTGATCAAAATCGCATAACATATCATCTGCTAGCGTTCTTTTGACCCTAAATAGGGAAGAGTACAAATCCTTGGCATGATCCAGCAGTATCTGAATGTCTGGATCTTCCTTGGTCTTTTCGGCTGAAAGCTGGCTTTGTTTGCACTTTTCAACAAGAAGATGGTCCCGTGAAGCTCTCTGGAGAGCTTTTCGTGTCACAATGTGCACAATTGCAATTCTCAATAGACAGCCTCAAGTATGTTTTTGAGAGCGGTTTCTTCCATGAGGGATCCTTTGCCCCCCCCCCCCCCCCGCAAGTTCGTACGTTTATGAAACATCCAAAATTCTGAACAACATTTTCCACTACTTGGTGGCGCATCAATGATGCTTCCGGCAACCTTCCAATACAAGGGTTGGTTAAACGTTACAACTGTGTGAAGGTTGTGGCAAGGTTGCAAACTAAGACTTATGTTGACAGAATGCACGCTTTGTCCCCATTGTACATATTTATCATAGGCAAGACTTTGACTGACAACAGCCTTGTGTACTGGCTTTGCTGATGCAAGATACGCGTAATTCCCTGCCAATTCAGTGTTGCCTGAAGCTGAAAAATATCGATCCTCTTGGCAAAATCCAGAAATCGCGGCAGGTCCAAACTATGGCGTTTCACATAACAAGCATCTCGTCAAAAGTAATGGACTTGCAGTCCTTCGTATTGTGTCATTGGACGCCATGTGAGATTTCTGTGTAACATAATAAACTTAAACTATGTCTGACGAACGTAATTTGTTCTTTACCCCTCGAAACCTTGGTATAGACAACAAAATCATCTAATCTGAGTGGATAGTTACATAGTTATGCTCATTTATAGGTTTTGGTGGCCATCTTGGCGGCCATTTTGGACGCCAAATTGGATTTGGGTGTAATATTATAAACTTATACAATGTATGATGATCTAAATGTGTTCTTTGCCCCTTGAAACCCACGTATAGCCTCCAAAATAATCAAATTTGAGTGGATATTTACATAGTTATGATCATTTATTGGTTTTGGCAACCATCTTGGCGGCCATTTTCGACGCCATGTTGGAGTTGTGCGTACAATTGTACACTTAAACAATGTTTGATTATCTCTATGTGTTCTTTGCCCCTTGAAACCTAGGAATAGAAACCAAATTGTTCAAATGTGATTGTATAGTTACATAGTTATGATCAATAATAGGTATTGGCGGCCATCTTGGCGGCCATCTTGAAAAACAAACACTTCCCGGAGGTCCGATTGTGGTAAACTTTTGATATGTTTTACCAGGTTGAGTTAAAGGGATCTTTTCACGCTTTGGTAAATTGACAAAATTGAAAAAAGTTGTTTCAGATTCGTAAGTTTTCGTTTTAGTTATGATATTTGTGAGGAAACAGTAATACTGAACATTAACCATGCTCTAATATAGCCATTATATGCATCTTTTGACGATTTTAAAACCTAAAAATTATAAAGCGTTGCAACGCGAAACGATTGAATAATTTGGAGAGTTCTGTTTTTGTCGTTAAATTTTGTGAAACTACGAAGATTGCTTATATAAGGTATAAAATACGTACGAATGTGTACTCGGCGGAATAGCTCAGTAGGCTAAAGCGTTTTTACTTCAGGACTCTGGCAGGACTCCAGGGGTCACTGGTTCGAAACCTGCTCCGGGCAATGTTCTTTTCCTTTTTTTATTTTTTTTCTTGATTTTTTACTGGAGCTTTTACGATCCAATGTTTACATTTATCAATATAAAGCATTTAATGAATAAGTTAAAAAAATGCCAAAATCTGTGAAAAGGCCCCTTTAAAACACCTTTTGTAGCAATTTTTTGGTGGTTGAAGGTATTTTTTCATGTATTTACCCTACTTAAATACTACATGCAATTTGCGGTTTAATTTCTCCTAGACAATTTATGAAAATTAAGCTGTTTGATGCCCCATCTTCAAAGAAGAAAAAAATACCAAAAGCTGCCAGTACCAGACTGTTATCAACCATTTTCATATGCTACTGGCATGCATCTTCCAAGATATATAGGTGTAATTTTGCCCCCCTTACTGGTACACCCCACCTAAATTTTTTGGGTACTTGGCTGAAGGACTATTAGTTGTTTCGCAATATTCGACTTTTGTTGTTTAATAAACAAATACATATTTGTTCAATTTTGCCTTAATAATAATAACAATAATAATAAGATCTTTATTTAAAGAAGATAGACTTGTTAAGAAATACATCAGATGAAATTACATAATATGCAATTTATATAATACATTTCTTATTTTCAACAAGGTCTTCTAACAATATACAATTTACAACAAATACATCATATTTCATCTTGAGCAATAAGAACAAAACATAAAAAATCATATATGCATGCACACTTATGATGATATATATTATAATTAAAAACAAATGACAGACATAAAACTACAATAACCATTTATGCTAGAACAGTATTCAATTATTAAACTAATGTTATTTACTAAAACAACATGAAGCATGTTCAATTTATTTCATAAAGTGTGGAAGAAAGATACGCTTTTAATTTTTTCTTAAATGTAATTAAATTGTTTGTTTGACGTATAGATTGGGGTAACGAATTCCAATTTTTTTTGATAGAATATTCAAACGATTGTTTGAAATGGTTTGTTTTTGGTATACGCACTAGCTTTAAATCCCCCTTTTCGCAAGATCGCAAGTTATAGTGATTATTTTGTGAAGGTGTCAAAAGGTCACGTATGTATGTTGGGGTTTGATTGTGAAATGCTTTAAATACAATAACTGACGTGAAATAGTGATAACGCTGTTCGAAAGTCAACCATTTTAGATCTTTAAATAGTGTTTTTGAGTTAGTGTTGTACTTTTTATTTAAATATGTGCACCACAACGCTTTTGTATTTTGACTGTTCTATTTATTTCCGGTTTGGCCGCTGAGCTCCAGGTAACGCATGCGTAGTCGGATATAGGTGAGATATAACCATTATAGAAGAGCTTACGCATTTCAAGGGTTAAATATGGTTTTATTTTTTGCAAAAGAAACATTCTTGATGACATTTTTGAACAAACGCTGTTAATGTGTAGTTTCCAAGATAGAGTATTGTCAATATAAAGGCCAAGACGTTTTTGACAATTTACTGTTTTGATCACCGTATCTGAAATTTTAAGTTTTAGATTTGTTAAGTTTTTAGCTTTCCGTTTCGACCCTAATACCATACAAGTAGTTTTTAGTGGATTAATAATCATGTTGTTAGTTTGGCACCAATCATTTACGATTGAAAGATTTGTTTGTAGCTTATTTTGAAGTGTTTGAATATTTGTTCCCACAGTGTGCAATGTTGTATCATCAGCATACATTCCCGAATCACATGTAAGATCTAGCGAAAGATCATTAACGTAAATAAGAAATAGAAGAGGTCCTAAAATAGATCCTTGGGAAACACCAGCAATGATGCTTTTACAAGTAGAGGTAGTGCTTTCTGCTTTGATATACTGAAATCGATTGCGGAGATATGAAGAAAATAGGTCGCATGACCTATCATTAAAATGATAAAGTTTTAATTTGTATAAAAGAACCATATGGTCCACAAGATCAAATGCTTTTTTTTTAAATCCAAGAAAATTGTACCTACCAGATTTCCATTATCAATTTGTTTAAGCCATGAATCAACTATATTAATCAATGCTGTTTGACAAGAATGATATTTGCGAAAACCCGACTGAGTTTTGTTTAATAGACCTGTAGATTCCACACCTGCCATGTGTGTCTTGTAAATAAAAAATTAGTAATATTAACACGCAGTATGCTACACGGAACCCAATTACCGGATGCGTTGACGAGTAACAATACCATTTGTTTCTCAGGGTTTCAATTGTCATTGTATATCGCACATATGTGCTTATAGCAGAGACCGGTCTTTTAATTAATTAAAAATGTTACTCTGCTGTGTGATAAATACACATTGAGAATTCAGACAGGAAGATACTCACGCAACAATATCCCCCGTGAAGAACGTTATTGCCTTTGTTTTTATCAACGGGATATAGAGGATGAATTCCATTTTATTTGTGTTTGTTCATGTTACCGTTTTCTACGGCAAAAATTCATTAAACGTTTTTATTTCGTGAATCCATCGGTTGTTAAGTTCCAAAGTTTATTAACATCAACTTGTAAATTTGAAATATTTAACGTGTGTAAATATGTTAAGGAAGCATTATCTGTACGAAATGCTATTTTAAATAATACCACTGAATTATAGTTTGACTTTCTTCAAAGAAGTGTATGTATCACTTTGCAGTCACTGATAGTATTTGTAATACACTGTCCTTACTGCCTTTAACATTATTATGTTTCTCCTTGTCAAAATCGTTGTTTATCTCGGTTCTTATTTTGTTTAGAAATGTCATTTCATTGAATTTAGTTCTGAAATGTCATTTTACTTACTAACATATATACATCATTATATTGATTTGGTTACCTACTATAGTATAAGGATACGTGACATTACTTTATTTATAATTATATGCATTAAAGACGATGTACTTATGTATAAGTCTTAATAAACTGTCTGTTCTGTTCTGTTCTGATAAATATCAACATTATCAACGCCTGTCAATTGCGTACAATTAAAAATATATATTTGTTCTTTAACATCCGAGACAATGAAGGTTCGCATGCCATTATATTATTCTGTTGGACTCCTTTTGAACATGATATCCATAGTAGTACTGAAAGTCTTTTCGTGATTTCGTGTTCAAGTATTGAATACAAATCAGGAGAATTTGAAGGCAAGGCAATTCATAAAAGTCGTTTATGTTTTATTTCTCAGTATTAATTAGTTATCACTGAAACATGCACATTAGTACATGCATGATAGGTAATCTTGGTATTATTTAATTTTAAGAGTATGTGTAACAATACATTCATGTTACTAAGTGTAATGAGCATTCAGTTAGAGAAAATATTTTAAAATAGCATGTGAAAAAATCACATGTTTGAAAAAGATTTTGCACAAGTAACTATATGCAATGTGAAATAGAACTTAATAATAAGGCTAACAATTTTCTATTTATTATTTCAACAACAAAAGACTGAGGTTCCTCCTGACATGGTGATGCAGAAGATTTATTCAAAGCCTACAGCAATACACAAAAAGCTTATTAAAATTAAGTACCAAATTATCTTGTTTTAAAAGGTTTGAACAATTTATATTTATAATGAGTTCTGGGAACAGAATTTTGATTAACATGATCAAAGATCTAACAGTCACGTTTGAGTTTAGCAGAGATATTCATTGTTGGAATGTGCTCATTTATGAAAAAATGCAACAGTTTAATTTTATCCATTGAATATTTGAAACTAATTCAGATTGAATTTTCTTTTGTCTTAGGCAAGTCTGAATGCTTGTTAAGTTTGTTGTCGCCACTGCTTTATCTAGTAGACATGAATATAGTAGCATCATCTTAGTGCTGGGTTTGTCAAGGTACGTCTCAGGAAAAGAAAGTAATCAAATTTCCGTGTTGAATCAGTATCAGTATCCTTGGCATAGCTGTGATCACCCATGTATGTCAGCACTATTTACAGTCCACAATGTTTTTCAACCATTAACAGTTCTTAATGTGGAAATGACCTGGGTTTGTACGCCCAAGTTTCGCTGGCGTCATGACATTTTCCTTTGCGGGTTCAAACTTTTCGTCTAAAGAGCGAGAGACCCTCTTTTGCTTCTTTTCAGCGCACTGAAAATATATAAAAAAAATATTAATTTAAAACATAAGTATGGAAATATGCTCATTGAACCGTACACAATGATACACAGGAAAAAATAAAAACATGATTAATGTAGGGCTAGTATTGACTGATCCTTTCTAAAAAAGCTGCGACATATGTTGATCAAATTAATAGTGGTTACAAAATTTAAAAAAATGACAAAAATTGTATTGTTTTTGAGCTAATACAAATTAGGAATTTGTATAAAAAAAAAATGCAAATTAAAATTGCACCACACAATGGATTGAAATGTTACGTTTGAAAGATTTAGATTTTTAGATTTAATAGTTTATTTACATCTCATCAACACAATATTACACATCACAGAGTATTACTATATAATCATAAAACACATGTGTTGCCGCTCAGCATTATGAGCTTTAAGAGATGGTAGTGTTGTACAAATTATGTCATCCACTAAATAGCCCCAACATAGAGAGCTGTTTACTGCTTGACACAGCTTGCACAAAATACATAATAAAATAAGTATAAAACAATGCCAATACCTATTTACACATATTGCTAAGAGTAATTATTCATTTTTTATTATTTTTATTTTCGTGAAGAACGATGACTTGTTACAATCCACCCATAGATATTGTATAAAACGTATACTAATTACCGAGTTTGATCAAATTGGCCATTGCCAAAAAAAAAAAAAAAAAAAAAAATGAAAAAAATAAATAAATAAAGAAAATAGCAGGTTTAACCAAGCAAATGGTATACTAGATCATGGCAAACAGATATACACAGGATCCAAAACATCATTTACCTAGAACATACCAGGGTGATAAGCAACTATAATTATTGTGAACTGACATCTAGTAAAGTTATAACAAACCAAATATAGATATTGACTATGCCACGTCATCCTTCTCCACTATATTACATCTTTAGGTCTTATTTACATAGGTCTAACGTATTATAGTAAAATCAAATGTTAAGCAGTGGCACTTAACCATGCCATAGCTGGCCGAACAAAAAAAAGAAAAAAAAAGAAAAAAGTAATAATAAAAAAAAAACAAAAAAACAATTAAGATCTTATTTACACATATAAAAATTTCTTCTTTGTAAAATCAAAATTTGAAAAGATACCAACATGATTAATATAGGGCTAGTATTGACTGAGCCTTTCGAAAAGAGCCACGACATATGTTGATCAAATTGATAGTGATTACAAAATATAAAAAAAAGACTAAAATTGTATAATCTTTGAGCTAATACAAAATTATGCCTTTGAAAATAATGCATATCAAATTTGCACCACACAATGCATTGAAATGTAATGTTTGTAAAGATACCACCATGATAAATATAGGGCTAGTATTGACTTAGCCTTTCGAAAAGAGCCACGACATATGTTGATCAAACTGATAGTGGTAACAAATAAAAAAAATGACTAAAATTGTATTGTTTTTGAGCTTATACAAAATTATGATTTTGCAAATAATGCAAATGAAATGTGCACCACACAATGCATTGAAATGTAATGTTTGTAAAGATACCAACATGATAAATATAGGGTAAGTATTGACTGAGCCTTTCGAAAAGAGCCACGACATATGTTGATCAAATTGATAGTGATTACAAAATAAAAAAATGACTAAAATTGTATAATCTTTGAGCTAATACAAAATTATGCCTTTGCAAATAATGCAAATCAAATTTGCACCACACAATGCATTGAAATGTAATGTTTGTAAAGATACCACCATGATAAATAAAGGACTAGTATTGACTGAGCCTTTCGAAAAGAGCCACGACATATGCTCATCAAATTGATAGTGATTACAAAATAAAAAAACACTAAAATTGTATTGTTTTTGTTCTCATTCAAAATAATGAATTTGCAAATAAAATTTGCACCACACAATGCATTGAAATGTAACGTTTGTAAAGATACCTACACGATTAATATAGGGATAGTATTGACTGAGCCTTTCGAAAAAAGCTGCGACATACGTTGATAACACTGATAGTGACTGAAAGCGCATTGTCAGTACCGAAAGCGCACTGTAAAATGTAAATTATGGAAATAATCAGTTGACCAGTTAAATTTTCAATTAAAGAATAACGGAAAACATGTTTATATATGCATTTTTCATGGAACATTTCGTAGAAATTCGATCTTAAGCGCGTAACATTATGTCCATTAACGCTGTATCGGTACCGAAAGCGCAATGTCAGTACCGAACCCGCATTGTATAATGTAAATTACGAAAAAAATCAATTAAATAATAATCAAAAACTTGTTTATTACTGCAGTTTTTATGGACTTGATCGTAAAAATTTGATCTTAAGCGCTACACTGTGTCAATTAACGCTGTCGCCCACTAAAACAGCATGCCGCAATGATGGCGGAAATAAATTCCGTGACAATAAACACATTAATAAAGCAACGAACGAGTCTTTTTCTGATTATTTGATGTTTTTTTTAACCAACCTACAACTGAATGCTCGAGTAAGCAAGTGCATAGAAATATAAATTGTATCAAGATTATCGCTTTTGTTGAAATTATGATCAGTTTACGTCGTATTTGCTCAATCAGAATTTAATATTATAAGTCGTATAGTCTATGTAATTAACGTCATCAACAATGCTACCACAGCCGTTTAAGCGATTCTAATTGAGAGCGAATTATTAAACAAATTTGATAACAAACCAACACTCGTGAAGTCATTAAAATCATTACTTGTAGTATTTATTAAATTATTTTACAATTGCGCACAACGGTATGTTTAAAAAAGTAATAAGACGCGTTTGAGATCGCAATACTTGTTAGTATCCGTAAAGGATTAAGATGATGATACATTATTTGTATTTCATTTCATTTTTTTTCTCAAAAATTAAGTATACGGTCCGAACAAAGCGCCGTTCACGATTTAACTGAATACGACAATGAAGTGCTTTTCTGGAAAAAATACATCTTTAAAAAAGTGATTATTGATTTTCGACCATTTCCTTCACAGTTTTTGTATGGAACGCTTGAAGGCGCTATTATTATTGCGAACGGATGACAAATTCAGTTATCAACGGCTTAAGACACACATTTGTAACGAAGTACCTGATATTATACAAAAAAGCAATATATCGGCTGTGGGTTATTTGCAATCGCATTCACAACTTCATTTTGCTTTCTTAAAGATATATGTTTAGGACTCATACTCGAAACGACGAAAATATGCGTTAACAGTATCTTTTTACTTTCGTGTTCGGTTAAAGCAACTAAACATAAATCCAATTTATATTTTGTTACAAATATTGATATCGATTAAAACAAACAAATTTTCTATTCGCTTATACAAGTTGTAACGCAAATGGATAACAGCGTCAGTAACGTAAGAACAAATAAGATAATAAATAACACTGTCGCAGAACATGTATTTACATTTATTAACATTTATTAAAGCGGTTTTAATGGTCATTACTGCGTTTTAGAAGTTTCAACGTTGAAATGTGACGTTTCGGAAAGCGTATCTAGCTTACATATAATGAAATGACGTTTTTTATGTTGCCATGTGTGTTTTAACAAATATAATTTTACGATAATTGCTTGATAGCATTGTAATTATTTTAGTGCAGTCAGACGTAATAGCCGCCAAAACGTACACCTACTAGGTTTGTTAAGTGAAATGTCTGTGCGCCGTTATTTTGCAAGATTTCGTATAACGTCTACTAATGCTACAACTTTGATAAACATCTTTAACACTCAATTCACCAATATTGTTGAGTTAATCATAACGCTAAAACGGACTAACTAATGTACATGGAAAAAGTAAATAAAAAACATTTTCTGGAGCAAGAAGTTGAAAAACAAAACATTACATATCAATTTTGACTTCCATTGCAACCAAATTTAGGTTCGATTAAAACAGCCAGATATTGCTCTCTATTAATTGAATGTTTGAAAAATTCGTTAGATTTTGATCTCGGGTAGTTGTTAATAAGTGAGGAAAAACTGGTATGACTGGTGCGTTATAAATCGCAACGTTTAGCTTTAATTAATGTATTTTTATTTTATATATTATTTGATTGAAGGTATTTTTGCCTTAAAATCGATTATTATTTTTAAGGTAATTAATCTTGTTCAATCTGAACGCTTCGGACAGTGATTTGTCCGAGGATTCCCAATTGTAATCTTGTTATGGAATCCTATGCAAATACTAATTTTAATAATTTTATAGATTTTTATAAGAAGGCTAGTTTTGTTATGTAGTCACGGTGATGGTCGAAACAAATCTATTGCTATTCCTGAATAAACATAATTCTGTTTAAGGTTGCTAATTATAAATGGACACAACAATATAGCAATAAAGCAGTCATTTGGGCAGTAATCCTATTTTTCCAATACAATGTTAGTTGCCGATGAATTGAGCTGATAGGATAGAGATCATCACAGCAGGTTGCTAATACACAACGTAGACTCCCACTGTTTTATTCGGTAGGTGAACAATATGAACTTATAAATGTCGGGCGATTGATTCATGTAAAAAAAATTGTGCGGTGTATATTTTCCATTTTTGAACATCGTTACTTAAAACGACTTACTGCTAGAGATTTGCATTATTTTCTTTTATTATGGGAATGTAGCGTATTCGTGTGATTAAAACGTCTTGAAATCGGACTTTGTACGATGATCGATCTGTTTCTCAATCAGCAGATGACGAAACTGATTTTTACATTCGTCGGGCATCTAATGATAATCGAACTAACGCTTTTGGTGACAGTTTTCTGAAGTTATGCATAGCTCGTGATTTACGAATATGTAACGGTCGAATAGGGAGCGATGCGAGTGTTAGTAAATTCACATGTTTGATGAAATATGTTAGGGCGAAAGCGTGGTTAATTATTTGTTAGGCAGATTTTTGTCAAGATTTTACCGAATTTTCAAATCACGCACCACTAACATTTGATTTAAAAACGAATACAAATAAATATGTTCATGTAATAATCGCTGAAAGCTATAACATTAAATGAGATTATAATTATATTGTTTAAACGGATACAGGAGTTAATCGCTTATGCCATGACCTATGCCAATGCAAAGATTAATTAACTTAGTTATAGTAGACATGCGATGCTTATAGCGAAAAAAAAATTATTTGTAGATCTATCAGTGCAGACAATCTAAGCGTAATTTTAACAAAAATCAATTTCTTAAAATGAAAGAAATGCGATTTAAAAACCAAAAGAATTTAGGAAACTTTTTCAAAAAGAAGTCATTTAATACCACGGGTGATAGATAATATTGATATAGATGCCTCTTTGAACGTTATCTTCATCAAATATACTAGTAAGTGACGAAGAAGAAGACATGTACATGTATCATTTTCTTAATTAATGTATTACTATTTTGCACACGCACTGGCATATGCCGTAGATTGTACTGGCATACTGATGAACTGACTGTAGATTGATATGTTCTTTTTATTATTTCAATATCGTTGCCTTCAATTAATCCTTAACATATAGGCAGCGGTATTCTATGTCACTGACTCGCTGCAGTGCATCGATCTAGTGAAAAATACCGCATCAACCTTTAGCCTTCTGTTAGTTACCTTCACATGTATCCTTTACCTTCGTGAATACAAAAATATTTGGTGCGTGACAGTGTCAAAGATCATCCTCCGTGCACATTAATTTTGTTATATTACACTCCCGATCATTTTGGAAGTTGAAATCGTACTCGTCACGGAATTATACCCTCTGGAAGAATTTTACCTAAAGAACATATTATAAATGCAAGAAAATACATACTTTACATTTTGATGACCGGAAGTATGGCTGACTTAAAAACTGATTAATTCAGACACGCATGAATTATTCCTAACTATGCATTTCACATAACAAGCATCACGTCAAAAGTAATAGACTTGTGGTCCTTCGTATTGTGTCGTTGGACGCCATGTGAGATTTCTGTGTAACATACAATGTAATACACTTAAACTATGTCTGATAATCTTAATGTTTTCTTTGCCCCTTGAAACCTCGGTATAGACACCAAAATCATCAAATGTGAGTGGATAGTTACATAGTTATGATCATTAATGGGTTTTGGTGGCCATCTTGGTGGCCATTTTGGACGACATGTTGGATTTGTGTGTTTTATAATAAACTTAAACAATGTCTGATGATCTAAATGTGTTATTTGCCCCTTGAAACCTATGTATAACCCCCCCCCCCAAAAAAAAAAATAATCAAATTTGAGTGGATATTTACATAGTAATGATCATTTATAGGTTTTGGCGGTCATCTTGGCGGCCATCTTGTCGGCCATCTTGGCGGCCATTTTAGACGCGATGTGTGATTTGTGTGAACTATTGTAAACTTCAACATGTGTGATGATGTTTATGTGTTATTTTCCCCATAAAACCTAGGTATAGACACCAAATTCATAATATTTGAGGGGACAGTTGCATAGTTATGATCATTAATAGGTTTTGGTGGCCATCTTGGCGGCTATTCTGGACGCCATGTTGGATTTGTGTGTAATATAATAAACTTAAACAATGTCTGATGATCTTAACGTGTTCTTTGCCTCTTAAAACCTATGTATAGCAACCAAATTAATCAAATTTGAGTGGATATTTGTCAAGTTATGCTCATAAATAGGTTTTTAGAGGCCATCTTGGCGGTCATCTTGTCGGCCATCTTGGCAGCCATTTTAGAAGCGATGATGAATTTGTGTGAACTTCTGTAAACTTAAAAATGTGTGATAATCTTTATTTGTTATTTGCCCCTTCAAACCTAGGTATAGACACCAAATTCATAATATTTGAGTGGAAAGTTACATAGTAATGATCATTAATGGTTATGGTGGCCATCTTGGCGGCCATTGTTGACGCCATGTTTGATTTGTGTGTAATAAAATAAACTTAAACACTGTCTGATGATCTTAATATGTTCTTTGTCACTGGAAACCTATATGAAGCCACGAAAAAAAATCAAATTTGAGTGGATATTTACATGATTATTAATAGGTTTTGGCGACCACTTTTCAATGAAATAATCACATCGCCGTCATTTTGAAAGACATAATTTTCGTTTCCATGGGAGCAAAATTGTTGTACTGTTTGCATAAACATAAAGTAAAGAAAATGTCCTTCAGTTTGATACAAAATTACCTTGAATACCTTCTATATATTGTGCCAAAAAGTGAAAATATGTGGTAAGATAGATAATTTTTCTGTATTTTTTACCTTTGACCTTTGATATGACCTTGAACTTGACCTTCAAAGTTGACCTGAATGCATCACATGTTGAGTAGTTCTAACATAAACAATTTCCACCATTAGATTTATTTGTATATTTTTTATATCAAGACGTATCCCTAGGTTTTGATTACTATTCAGTACAAACAAAAATGGCGGCCATCTTGGTGGCCATCTTGGATATCTTAGCTCGCCACCATTTATGCCAATTTATGCCAATTTATGCCGGTGTCTTAGTAAACTTCAGGCTATCACGGTCATTTTGGTAAATGACTCAGCTTGTTGCAATATGGTGTCCAGGTTACCCCTTGAAATACTGGCCTTCTAAGCTGAAAGTCACCCTACCACAGTAAGTATTTCAAAATGTTGTACATTCGGGATCAATACTGCATTTAGCATACGTAATGAATCAAACAAATGTTTAACGCTCATGGTAAACGATACGTGTAGGATCCGTATGAATCCGCTTTGCGAACCGAAAAGGTGATTAAATGGACCACACTCTAAACGAAAAATGGTAATACCGGTATCTTTGAAAACAAAACACAACAATGTCATAGTGTTATCGTTTCGAAATAAATAATTTAAACCAAGTTTGACACCCTACCTTTTTGACGTTGTACATAATGTCAAAATATATACACGTAACATCACGGTCCAGTTGTATTTGAAATGTCTGTCTGAACATACGGATAACTAAGTGAAATCCAAACTGTATTTTTAAAGTTAATGATTAATTTACAATATACCACGGTCCAGTTGCATTTAAACTAACTGCTGTCTACAGGGATAACCAGGGATAACCAATTTGAAATCAAACAAAATTTTGAGTCAGTCGCATTGTATTTAACTTATTTTTGTTTACCGGAAAATAAAATTAAGCAAAGTTTGGTTATTTAAATATGCTGTTGTTATTTCTATTCTTTAGTCTATAACACACCACAAAACGCACCATTTGTAAATTAGATCGGCATTTGAAGTATGTGCACTGTACACTATTATCGATATAGTTAGTCGTCATAGGTATCGACCTTTATAGTGATTTTTTTACTCAATGATCAAGTATGCAAATCAATATATGTGCTATATAAAACCATACCGGCAGTAACTAGTCTTACATAATCGGTTAAATGAAAATCAAGTAGAGATGGTTACAAAATAGGTGTTATATGTAAAGGAAAAAAATGTCTATAGGCCGAATGTATTTTGAATAATTTCAATACAAAAGTGGAACAGGTCCATAAGTCAATATTATAGCAATTTCCATTAAGTAATTATTTGCGCAGTTTTTTGTCATACGTGTGTCACCAGAACAAGAAGCTTACAGAACACATCGCATTGAATGTTATTTATTTTCAAACAATTTGATATGTGTATTCCACGAATAATTTATTCTGATTACATTTTTATTACAAGCATAATACATGCCCAAAACGGTGGTATACAAGTCACCTCATGTAAATGCAACTTAATCCTGAATCATTATGGACTGTCTTTAAAACACAACACATGATCTAAGCCGAAATAAAGAATTGAAAGCTGAAAAAACAGCAGTGAACGAGATTGGCAACCGAAAATTAAATATGTTTTTTAAGAACATGATAAATATGTATGTTAGTACGAAAGACGTCTTTAGAGTAGCTTTCCTGCATTTGACATATCCATGGTTTCAGGCGGCTACAGCGCTGCCTGGTTCGTATGCCAAGATGAGAAGAACGGAAAACTTGCGCATTACGACAACGAAGGGGAGACGCATGTGAATGGTTGGTGTTTGGAACACATGTATGAATTTCGTGTTGATACGATGGTCTCAAGGGTGTCGACACCAAGGAGAATAACAATACATTTTGTAAAATATAAATTTATGCTCGGTTTTCATTTTGATTGACATGTGTAGTTGTATCAAAAAAGACAACGATAGCATCGACAACATTGCACTCTTCAACAACTGACTCCACTTCATCTACCAGCACCATTATCTCGCCATTCTAGAAGCGCGTGTGCGAACTTGGCCGAGATCTACCATAAGGGTACGAGTGTTGTGGTTGATACACTCTTTATTAACCTCAGTTTGAAACTTGCTGCGAGATTATGATGACGAACACTATGGTGCGTTCAGGGAATACAAAACACAAATACAAATCATATAATACAGTAAACTCTTTTTTGCGAATGTCAATTTAATTGTATAACGTATATATGTGATCTTGGTAAAGTATACTTTGAAAAATAAAATTGACACAGGTGTTGCCGAGATGACATTACTAGATCCAATAAACGAATGGAATGGAACTTGATGTAAAATGATACTAAATGGATGCGTTTTCATTTACACAAGTAACATGTGATACACATTTATAAAGTAACGACATATGCAACTAGAAATGGCGCGGCAGAGGCCGGCGCGTTTCCCCACGCCGCATGTTTGACCCAGGGGCGCCCCAGGGTTGGTAATGGGGCCATGCATAGTTGATGTTTTCCGTATTGTCATAAGAGATGTTCAGTATAAATTTGAAGTCATTCGGTGTAGAAATGAAGAAGTTAATGTAAAATAACCTAAAAAATGAGTGAAAATCTATACCCTAATTTCTCCTCCTCATCCTGCTCTCCTAACAAATCTACTACTGAATCAACTTCACTGACGTCAATTATGTACACGTCATCCTCATTGGAATGACTTATGAGATGGCTGAAGATGCTCTCTTATAGCCAATCTTCTTGCTTCTGTTTTGGAAAAAATATGTTTTGAGGTTAAGTGGTTGACTTAATAGTAGCGTCTCAGAAACTTTCTACTGCAATCTTGTACACAACAATGAAAATGTTGAATTTCATGTCTGTCTTTGATGTGCCTGTTCAAAGTACATCCTGCTTTAAATTGTTTCTCACGTTTTTCCCACTTGAACATTTTGACAGATTTTCAGTAATGAGTCTAAAAGTGTAATTGAACGAATTGAAAGTTTCAGCCCTTTTATATATTCTTGAGGCTCTATTCCATGAGATTCTCATGCTTTTTATGCTTGACTGCATTCTATCTCTTCTCTCATATACAGGTGTCCCTTTGCGCCAATATGTTATAATCCCTTGTATAAACATTAGATGGATGAGCTAAACCATTTCACAGATGAGTTAACACAAACCATTGACTACTAAATACATCTCTGCGCCAGTACTGTGTTACTCTTTATGTGTTTTCAATACACAAGCTTCATTGTTGAAAAATTCCTTTGTCCGATGAAAATGCTTGCACTTCTTCTGATTGGGTAGATAACCACATTAAAGATTAACAAATCTAAACGCGGACCCTAAATTCAAGGTCAAGGTCACAGGGGTAAAAACATGCATGCGCATGGAAAGGTCTTGTCCAGATACACATGCGTACCAAATATGAAAGCAATATCTGAAGGGATACAGCAGGTATAAGCCTTTTTCGAATCGCAGTCGCAGATTTCGAAACGTGAACGCTGACCTCAAGTTCAAGGTCAAGGTCACATGGGTCAAACATTTTATGCGCATGGAAAGGTGTTGTCCAAATACACATGCATACCAATTATGAAAGCAATATCTGAAAGGACACAGAAGTTATGAGCCTTTTTCAAATCACGGTCACAGATTTTAAAACCTGAAAAATGTCCGCAAGTTTAAGGTCAAGGTCACAGAGGTAAAAATGTGTATGCCCATAGAGTATTGTCCAGATATACATGCATACCAAATATGAAAGCAATATATGAAGGGACACAGTAGAAATGAGCCTTTTTCGAATCGCAGTCGCAGATTTCGAAACCTGAAAACTGACCACACGTTCAAGGTCAAGGTCATAAGGGTAAAAAATTGTGTGGGCTTGGATAGGTGTTGTCTGGATACCTATGCATACCAAATATGAAAGCAATATATGAAGGGACACAGTAGTAATGACCTTTTTCAAATTGCGGTCGCAGATTTTGAAACCTGAAAACTGACCCCAAGCTCAAGGTCAAGGTCACAGGGGTAAAAAATAAATTGTAAACGCATGGAAAGGTGTTGTCCATATACACATGCATACCAAATATGAAAGCAATATCTGAAGGGACACAGTAGTTTTGAGCCTTTTTCGAATCGCGGTCGCATATTTCAAAATCTGAAAGCTAGCCCGAGTTCAAGGTCAAGGTCACAGGGGTTAAAAAAAATATCGCTTGGAAAGTTCTTGTCCAGATACACATGAATACCAAATATGAAAGCAATATCTGAAGGGACACAGTAGTTATGAGCCTTTTTCGAATCGCGGTCGCCGATTTCGAAACCTGAAAACTGACCCCAAGCTCAAGGTCAAGGTCACAGGGGTCAACATTTTTGTGCGCATGGAAAGGTGTTGTCCAGATACACATGCATATTAAATATGAAAGCATTATCTGAAGGGACACAGTAGTTTTGAGCCTTTTTCGAATCGCGGTCGCTTATTTCAAAATCTGAAAGCTGGCCCGAGTTCAAGGTCAAGGTCACAGGGGTAAAAAAATTATCGCATGAAAAGTTCTTGTCCAGATACACATGAATACCAAATATGAAAGCAATATCTGAAGGGACACAGTAGTTATGAGCCTTTTTCGAATCGCGGTCGCCGATTTCTAAACCTGAAAACTGACCCCAAGCTCAAGGTCAAGGTCAGAGGGGTCAAAAATTGTATGCGCATGGATAGATGTTGTCTAGATACACATGCATACCAAATATGAAAGCAATATCTGAAGGGACACAGTAGTTATAAGCCTTTTTCGAATCGCGGTTGCAGGAAAATCTCTGATCCGGCCCCGCCCCAACCCCCATAACTTTTGACCCAAGGGTCAGATCAAAATTCCGTCAATGTCACCGTTGTACATATGCTTATAGCTATCATGTATGCAAATTTTAAGGTTCTAGTGCTAATAGTGTAGAAGGAGCAGGTGGCCAGGACTGACGGACGGACAGACGGACATCACCACAATATCCCCAATTTTTCTCCGAAAAGCGTGGGGATAATTAAGCTACACGTATGTGTCATCGAGTGATAGAAACAAGCACGAATGCACACGGAAGTCTTTTTGTAACGAATGCAATACGTATTTGCCTTATACAAAAACGCAATTAAAATATGTCAACATGAATTTGTTATTAAGCGTTATGCACTGGGCATTAAGCAAATAGCAATAGCGACTAAGCATCCAGAATTGACTGGCTGACTTTCCATTCCATATAACAGGATAGTCGTTTGAATCAGGCAAACATAAGTTAACTGGTATTTTTTAAATTGTGCACAATTTAGGATTTACAACCGCTGTAGAAAAGTCGGTGGTAGAACTTGCTCAACATAAAACGTTTCTTGACTTTGAACTGTGTGCGTTCCTATGACATTGCGGTCACATCGAAATTCCAGACATCGTTTACATGTAAACATAAGCGGGTCACATACATCAATTTAAAAACTAATGAGGATATAATTTGCCGCGGGGCCAGGTGTTCCAATCGAGATTTTTTTCATAAAACTACTCAAGAAAGAAAAGGCGCTTTCGTGAAGAAAACACAATGCACATTTTAAGCCTTTCTTTACGCCGTTACAAAAATAAATTAAAACGCATGCAGTCATCATCATCTTTAACCTTATTAATTACATCATACCAGCATCTTCCTGATGACCAGATTTAATGATGCAATCATCGGTGAATAATCACTCGCTTTGATATGACAAAATCACGGATACATATGGTTACTGAAAAACTGCTTTGTGTACCAAGCCCTGCGCTAACCGTACAGCCATTCCGAGCAGCAGTGTTTTTTCCCTGCAATATTTAAGGAATCAGAATTTTTATGATAACATGTGCTGCGTTAATAGTGCATTTCTTTCGTTCATTATAATTAAACTGTTTATTAAAGAGGATGCATTTGTTTAAGAAATTTGTATCGTCTCAAAGCGGCACTTCTTCGGTCCGCTTATAAGAAACAGTGCGCTTGAGTTATTATTTTTTCAGTTTACATGTATGACATAAATTATTGCAATATTTTGCATAAAATTATTATCGCAAAATAACGCATATTTGTTTCTGTTTTCGTTTAGTGTTTTATTACCTTGACACATAATATAGCAAATCTGAAAATTTTAATAAAGAACACAATTTAAGACTTAGACAATATCTTCTCACTTCAAACATAACTGCTTTCTCTCAGCCAATGCGGGTAAAGTGTGAAACTGTAGTTGTGTCTAAAAAAGAAGTGTTAAAGAGATAACCAGGCTTTTGCAATCGACCCTCACATTTTATTTATGTTTTGCTGAATCGTAGGAAATCTTTGCTACACTCACACTTTTGTAGTATTAATTTTGCAAGCGTACAATGTAAAATGCATTACAGCTGTTCGGTAAAGTCTTTATTACGTCCCTGAACGTATTCGTACATCAAAGCGCTGAAGGCACAGTAGGTGTTCGCTGTTGTAAAATGTCGTCCTTGATTAGATTGTGCGCATTGATCAGGCTAATCAGAATGCACAGGCTTATCATATCTGACATGCATTAAGCCCCGTTTTCCCTGAAAGCAGCCAATATGTACAGATTTCAATGATAAACACCAGACTGGCCAATCTCATTTTACAAGCTGTTAAACACTATTAGTCATATAAACCCTCTGCAGTATACCAATACACAGCGGTTCATCAAATTCACATTTATGTTGAGGCACGAACGAAAACTCTGCTAGGAGAATGGCATTTGTCGTCTGATGCAACAGGCAGTGGATGTCTTTCCTATACCGTACCTAAGGCTTCTAAGCACATACTGATTTGCAAAATATGGTCTGTAACATTAGTGTGAGCTAACGCTCACACTAATAAAAATGAAAGACAGATAAATTTATATCCTAAGATTCTGTGATAAGCGGAAGATTCTTTCATAAAGAGCATACTTTCTGATATCAGTAGCGATGATCACAAATATCAAAACCACTCACAGTATTAATATGCGGTATTTGAAAAATAGCTCTTAAATCTAAATGGGGCCGAATAGGGAATTTATTTGTCAGACGAACTTAAACCAAGATTAAATTTGACTTACCTGCACGGCATAACAAATGAAATCAATTGTTTTATGTTCAACCCATTTTTAAAACGGCATATATATATATATATATCATAGATCTGTTTTAGTCTGCTCTTTTTGATAGGTTATTATGTATCTTTTGAATTTTACAACGACTTTAACGTTTGGGCGGCAAACTCAGCTTTCAAAGTCAGAAGTCGAATGCAATTGTTCATATTTCTTTATCACTACATGAAATACTTCTATCAATACGCATATCATATTTGATTTAATGTGTGTTTCAACGCAGATTTTAGCATGAATGAAGTTGTCTTTAATTTCTTTATATATTTGTTTTACATGAAACGAAAGAAAACAGTATGTGTTATGTCAATACCTGGCAAAGGAAACCTACGAGAACTGACTTCTTTGATATAAAGTCCCTGTTATCAGACATCATTTTTAATATTCGATCGTTGAGTACATGTAAATATTATATGTTAAGCAAACGTCTCAAATGCAATTTCAACGATAATGAGCTTTGTAACTGTATATTTGCCGAGAGTGAAGTATCGTTCGAAATTCGAGATCTTAATTATAACGAGAACTTTACAATGAAGATAAACAAGGTTTTGTAACTTGTAATTTTGGTTTACTCACCAATCTTTACACGTTTATTATGTCTCGCTGGCTCATAAATTACATATGCCGTTTAAATTACAAAGCGTTTTACTGTTTGAATAAATTAAAACAGTATCAATCGTTTTTTTCTTCAAACTTGATAAATAAGCAAAAATGCAAATTAAGCAATAACGTTTTCCATATCTTTGATCATTTTGTGATCTGCCTGGTTATTATTTTCGTTCACCAATATTAGAAAAAAATTAATGAAAGGCTTAAGTGCGGATTAAGGTAATTACAGGTCAGATCAATTGTCTGGACGTTTGTACATCCTACCTGTTGGCAAGTTATATTAATTATACGTTTGCAGTTAATAAGTAATCATACGAGTGTGATTAGTCAGATAAAGCCAGTATCAGAATGTTCAATTTGTAAAATTTGTTGAATGTGTTTAAAATTTAATGCATCAACATACAAATTCAAAATGCTGAAAGCGTATACATGCTGTTTATAATAATGAGAAATAAGAATAAAGTAAATATACGTTATAATACACTTCCATTTTAAACGTGGTTCATAAAGCGGTTTTGTTTAATACACCGCAACGCTTCTCTTGATATATTCGTACAATTATGGTAATAATCAACGATTTCATTAGTTTAAAGTCCCCGTTCGGGAAGATATATATATATATATATATATATATATATATATATATATATATATATATATATATATATATATATATATATAGGAAGAATCGTAAGAAAACGTGTTTTTATTGAGGATATCACTGAAAATCCGGTTGAAATCGGTTGAAAACAAACAATATAGCGATTTTTATATTGGGTTCGAGTACGGTAAAGTATGAAAACGACATGATAAATATTCATAATTCGACACGTTAATTCAAACCTAAACAAACACAATTTCGGATACGGGCGAATTAAGCGGAGAGAAGGTAAGAACAAATGTAATTACATATGTTACAGACGGAAACTGAGTTGCAACGCTACGTTTTTGCTAAATTTGCGTATTTATCTTCCATTTGCTAATAATGTTTAGCGAAAGCTAAATATATATATATTTTGCATAAATCGCGATGCTGCAATGATTTTCGCCTATTGCATGTATTTATGATCATTTATATATTATTTTATCGATTCAAAACCGATTTTGACCAGGTTTTCGATGTTAACTTCGATAAAAATATATTTCAATGAATTTATATGAAGTTTACTTCTCGCTTTAGGATTTATATGCAAAATAACGATCTATTCCGCGCAAGGGGACTTTAAACAAAAGTTAAGCGGCTGATTTGAAGAACTTTATAAAATTCCTTTCCCGTCCATGTTTCATTTAAAAAATGAATACACTGACGAACTTTGTTTAGTCAAAGTGACATCTTTGGTTTTTGCCTGATTTGTTTGTTACCGCTCAATATACCGTTTCATAGTATCCCTTCATTATTAAAGTTGATATAGTTACCTATACTGAAATTGATATGAACTATGTTGTGAAATATGCTGAAAGATATCTATTTACCGGTGTATTTGTTACATAACCCACTTCAATAAGTTATATAATTCAACTATGATAACATTTAAGTTTAAAAAAACTATAACGTCTTTAAATTTTAGTTATTTACAACTAAAAAATTGCTTAAATTATTATACAGATTTATTACATAGATTTTCGTATATGTGTCGCTTAAACATAAGTTCATATTTTATGCTGACATATCATATTGATATTGACACAAAGTATATGTAATACTTTCTGATTAGGACAATGATTTTCGTTGTGATTTTGAATGACCGATTGTTTAATCTAAATTTAGAGGTAAAATATTACCCGGCCACCATTCAATTAGTACATCAAATCCATATTATAAAACTGCAGATTACAAGCAAACACGTGTATTTGAACAGTTGTTTATATTAAAACACGTTTAAATATGGGTAAATCAAATTTACAAAAACACATAATTTCACATATAAATCATATTACACACTAATCACTGTTGTTAAATAATGATGAGGACGAGATTACTTAAACCTTCATTTTTCCAATTATTAGCCTAAGATCGCCACTCTTTATTCACTGTTTGATAAACCTCAGCATTTGTAATGCACTGTGTTATATCATTCTGCCTTTTACGTTTTATTACATATTTAACCATAAAGTTTGACCCTTTCTTCTCTGCTAGTATGAACTGATCTACAATATATGTAAGGAAGTGTTGCGTTAGACAAGTCTCCGAGTGTAGTATTTACAAGTGTATATTGCTTTGCGAGGGCCACCTTATTTGTGTAAGATTTCTGTCTTACCATATATATGACAACTACAAAACAAATAACCTGACTACAATCCGTTGATGATTCTCTTAGGTGCGGTTTTAGTGACCTTATTTGAATGAACAAAGTGGTTCATATTTCCCATTTGATTGCAAACATTACAAAACCACAAAGGACATACTTTAGATGTATGTAGTGCAGATTCTTGTATGGTATACATGAATAACAGTAAAAAAAAATGTGCACACGTTTTAGCTATTCCGTAATTAGGTATTATTTTTAAATATCAACAAATCGCAATATTTGACGACACACGGGCCATTCGATGGATGCTGGACACACGTCGAATGCATTGAATACACTATTGAATATCAAACATAGCATTTCGTCAGAATACCGTTATACAAAACTTGAACAAAATCTGAGGTTGCTATTATACACAGTGGTTAATTGTCACCTAAGGTTACTATAGCGCGGTTACGGATACTTCAAAACTAATTATGTCAGGTGTCCATCTTTGGAATAAATGGAACATGAAAAGTAATTACACTATAAGATTATTTCAAACGCACATTTCCCTTACTCTACCTGCCTACATTGAGTAGCAATTTGTACATGTTGTGAAACTATATAAATTGTATGGACCTTAGATCACTTTGCTTCTATTATTTGCCGAAAATTGTTTGTTGAATGATTAAAAATAGAACATGTTGCGCTAAAATAATAAAAACGAGCATTTTTTATCTCGTTGAGTCTATATTATCATACCACATCTTGCGTTACAATTTTGGCTATTGCTATAAAGAACAAAGTAACAAACAAATTGTGTATGGGTTAACTTGATTCAACGAAATATTTCCCGAATTATTCGTTGATTTTGAGTATTTATGTAACTTTTAATATGCACATTATTGTCTACAAGCTAAATAAGTATAAAACATAACGTAGTATAACAAACAATAGTCATTTAATGATTCAAATCCTCATTAGAGCTATCACAATTGATGTCAAGATCAAGTTAGTTCTAGCGGCAATGATGTTTATTAAAAATGATAAATTACCGATGTGTTACATTAACATAATAACAAGCAGAATTGAACTAATTTTAAACAGTATTATTAAGGATCGTATATCTTATCAAAAAAGCTTCTTTGAGACATTAATATATATCAGACATTTCTGACTTGCCACACACGACTAATAACTTGTGAAACTATATATTTAGGTTAATATAAAATATACGGCTATTATATACTTTTTTCAGTATAACAGCGGCACATAAAAGTTATTACAACATAAACAATGACGTTCATTTTGTGAAATAATATTCTGACCATATCTGCCATTTTGGATTCTAAACAGGAAAGCTGATATAAATTAATAAGCGCATAAGTATACAAAATTTGTCTAAATATTCTTAATTTTCCAGAGAGGTTTTCCATACTTATAACATATCGAATACATAGCTGTTATTTATTGAATCTGACCACTCTCGCTTACAATTATCAATTAATACTTATGTTACCAAAAAATAGTAACAAAATTGACTCGAATGCATATGATTATCGGTCAAAGCAAGGTGATTATCACGTTTGGCCCTGCAGGGCCAAATGTTGATAATCGATAATCGGCCCCGATGACGTCACGGCCGTTACGTAATAACGAAATGGCGTTCATATTCAGTCTCAGCCAAAGGTGATCAATACAATTAACAACAACTCACCGAAAGAATCGAACATAAAAACATAATGTTAACGACACGTAGCAAACAGTTTGGATAATACAAATACCGATTGAAACTCATCTGTACATTAGATATATGCCAGCCTCTATTTGAGCTTTAACAGGATTCATTGAACTGACGAACAAAACATTTATAGTTAAAGAAACACATCGACAACTTAAATCCGATGTTTATTATAATAATATAACAACGATGTGCTATTCCGTCCTTTTTTGTTATTAAATCCGTTATTTTATAATAACATATATTTTATGTTATATTTTAAATCACACTTTTTTAAACGATTGTATCGAATGCTAACCACTTTCCAAAAACACGATTTATCATGGGACCCCACTGTATCGCGGTACTTGTCGAAAAATCAATTACTTTGTAGCAAAAAATCCGATATATTCCATAAAGTTTTCCCTAAGAAAATCATTATTTCACAAAACAATCGCATTAATTTTACTTTGGTGTAAGAATTAAAGACGTAACAGCATAAAGGTCATAACCTGTCAAATCGTCCGTAAAATCTATGTCACTCCATTATATCGCGCTTCTGTTACAAAAGGAAAAAAATTCAAGTATGGTGGGCAACAATTGCCATAAATGTTTTAATAGGGTACATAACATATTATATCATCATTATAAACAATGTAAAACACAGATTTTATCAAAAATAAGATTTTTAATCACTTTTAACTTTTACACAGAGCATTAATCTGTGTTTTCAATCGTAAAACTGTAAACATGTTTATTCACAATGAGGACACAGAAATTCAGTGTCCCGTCGTAAAACTCTCACATTTGTACATAATTTCAAATGAGTCCAATGTGGACATTTGTCACATTTTCCCCATATCACCAATGTTATGTATGGGAACTTGTCAATATCTGCAGGCTCAAATCTATTGCAAACGCAACATGATTCCGATTCAGCCTCAATGTCCTAATCGCTGTCCGCATCCTCGGGACTCAAAATGGGCACATGCTGTTTGCCGAGTCCAGATGTACTCGGCTTAGGTCCCTTAGGCGTGTCCTTTTCTTTATCTTCGGTAGTTAGTGGTACTACAATTTTGTTTGCTGCGGCTGTAAGTTGCTGGACATTTTTTTCGTGCATCAAGTTGCCTGTGATTTTGAATGGAAGGCACGAATCGTTTGGGTTTCGGCTTCAATGCTTTTGTTATTGTCTTTTTGGTGAAGAAATCAACAGCTGGTGACTCTAATTCATGTGGTGCATCAACTGCATTCTGCATCTGGATTGGTGTATTTTCGTTATTATGTATGGTTGATTCACATGCAACATCAGGTTCACGAATATTGTTGATGGTGCGATCTTTGAGTCATCTATTGCCGATTTGTTGAATGGAGAAATTCCGGTCTTCTTGAAGGCTGATATTAAATTCTCTGGAGAAAGGGCTTTGAGATAGGGCTTTGATGTTAGTTCGGCAATGTTGTATTTGGTGATGTTTAAACCAGGATTTAACTTCATGAAGCGCTGACACTCCTGATAGTAGATATTTCTGAAAGGCCCGAAAATGCCTACATCCAGGGGCTGTGTTAAATGACTCGAATGTGGTGGCAGAACGAAAAGGATGATATTGTTCGCTTTTGCCCATTCAGCCAATGTTAACGAAATGTGCGATCGGTGACTATCATAGAGTATCAGTGTTGGATATTCGCTGTCTGTAGGGACATACGAAATGAAGTGTTTCGTTAGGTAGTTCAGGAACACCGATGTATTTGACAATCCAGACTTTGACATCTCCCCTGCTGACCCTGGGCATGCACCATTCATAAAGTCATCGTTCCAACGTTGTCCTGGCAATACATAATACGGTGGCACACTTTGACCAGCAGCATTTCCAGCTGCAATGATGGTAACTGTCGATGACCGTGCAGATGTTATATTTTGGGGAACAGTGTCCTTGTTACATATGATTTTTGGTGGGGTGTGTTCACTGTTCACACCAGATTCGTCGATGTTGAATATTTTTGGGGGGTTTATCTAAAATTTTGTTGTCTGTGAGTACATTGAAAAGTTCATCATAGTATTTATTTATTGTTTCTCTTGAAGTTTTTGCTCTGGATAGATCTAGTTTTTGAGGTTTTGAGGATTTCAGTTCAGGCCATCGTTTACAAAAGCCGTAGAACCAGTTGTCACTTAGGCTTTTTTGGTCGGGTTTCATGACTTTACCCAAAGACTCGGCAAAATCTTTCCCCATTTACTGTACCGATTTCTTCGAGTACCCAAATCCGATTTCGGCCATATAGTAGTCTTATTTATAAGACGCGCAAAGAATTTAGAGATACTTTTTATATGGGCTAAATTCTTTGGATCGTCTTATCGGTCAAGGACCTTTTTTGTGGTGGAAACCAGAAAGTTTAAATTTTCATCAATTTGCGTAAAACTGCCAAATAACATTACCAACTCATTCAGTTTTAGTTCAGAAGTCCATTTTTAACTCAAATATCGTCGAATTGAAGTTGGAAAGGCATAAATTCTTCAGTTAAACTTCTGCTTAAATCGCAAAACAATCACTGACCTGTAGCCATGTCATGAAACTGATTTAAATATGAACCAATCAGAAGAAGGCATTACGGTGTAGCGTGTACGCGTAATTTTATTTAACATGAGCTATTAACACCGACTTTTACCTAACTAGATCTAGTATGCTAATCTTTGTCGATTTAATAAGCATATGTTCAAAACAGATATGGTGCAGTTTCTATTCACTGTTCTAAGTTTCAGCAAGTGTTTATGCATGTCTTTTTCGCACCTCTGTCTGTGTTGTGTTATGTACTTACATTCTACGTTACATAGGACGGTATACTGTACGATCTGTATCAATATAATTTATGTACAGTATAAAAATAAAAGATGTAATTTATTTCAGAACTTTTTAATTGTCAATTTAGAAAAAAAAACAATGCTAAATTAATCCAGAAATCTATAACATCGGTTTACTATGTAACGCGCTGCACCACAACAGACGAACGCAAACTGTATTTTACGCTGTTTATTCTTCCACTTTAAACCAAATGCTTTACATCGAGGCCGTGTTATCGATTTATATCTACACAGCGAGTGAATCGAGAGATATTGAAAATGTGAATAGTGGTTGGATTTAAATTGCTCAGGCGTGCAAAATTCAAAGTGTCATTACATAATTTTTACGGAACATTATCGAGAAATGAATTATCTACACAGGTATGTAAATATTATTGCAATCCGTTGATATTAAGTGTCTTATATCGGGGCTTGAATGTTGCGCACAAAATCCTTGCGCAACAATAAAGACAAAGAACAAAAAATCTCCACCATTAAATTGGTCTTTCAACCTTTGTACGCTCCAAATATTACCCATATAAAAAGTAGCTTAATATTTGAGAGCGTACAAACATTTGGACTAGGCCATATAGGTAATATGGTTGTACAGCTTTTTTCTTCGTCGATGGTGAAAATGGTCTCGTGTCCTACTTTTGCTTCTTTATCAACACGACCTTTTTATCTGTCCCTAAGGGTCGTTTCAGGTACAGAGTACATCCTTGCGGCTCTGTACGCAGAAACTCCGCCTAAAGTGGCCTCAAACGCCCTCTGTAGGTTGTCTCTGTCGTACCGCAGACGCTGTTTTTTGGTGGAGGTTCCTGAAAAGTAAAATTATTAGTTCAAATTCTTTAATATTGCCATGCAATCAAAAATCAAAGCTAAAATGTGCATTTAAAAAAATGCTTAAATATGCATTAAACATTAAAATATATTTGACCCCTATGCGCTTCCGTAGTTTTTATTTTCGAAAACGGAAATGACGTACCTGTCAAACTTAACAGACGACCGCAAACTGTCAAAAGTTTGTTTAGCAAAATAAACACTTTTTTAAGACAAAATGTGCAACAAAATGATGAAATCAATATGAAAATCACTTTCGATCGATAAATAAAGCAACTTAACACAACTCGGAACATTTTTTCGCTGGAAATATGACGATAACAAAACGAAAGTACGGATTAACTAGTGTAAACAACCGGTAGGTGGCAGTGATATCGAAGTATTACGAGTTATCAAAATAGCGCGATACAGTGGGGCCCGCGATACAGTGGTCTCATACGAATATCATACGAATATCATACGAATTCGAATGACTTGTCGGAGCGATTACACGAAATTGATTCCTAATAATGCATGACAAACACGCAATCCAAAATAAGTTTTGGATTCGGTCGATGCTTTAAAATATTTAACTGTTAAATATAAATCCTCCACGACGAAATTGTAGTCCCTAGAATCCAGAGAGTCTAGCTAAAACTGTGTTTCGTTACAGAAATGACGTCACATGAGATAGCTACGTCATAAATTGAATGAAAATTAAAGTACTGTTCTGTAGTAAATAGTACAGTTAACGGGGATTACGTATGAAAGACGTTAATACCATCGTTGCTTGAGGGCCAGAAGTGATAATCGGCCGTAGGCCTGAGGGCGATTATTCACTCTGCGGGCCGATTTCTGGCCTTCAAGCAACGAGGTATTAACCTCTAACAAGTCTACATATAAACACGCTAATAAAACTATTTCCAAAATTATAACAAACTCCAAAATTGTGTAACATGTTCTTGGCATTCGAGAACCAATTTGAATGACCTCTATTGAATTCGTTCAAAGCATGTTTTTTGTAACCAATTTACAGTATAATTATTATTGTTTTTGTTGAGAATTTTGCACCCATAGTTAAGTTCAACAAACCTATTTACATACAAAAGATATCTTCCTGATTCTCAAAAAAAGCTACATGATATGTTTCAGTGTAGACAAATTTTTCAGTGTAGACCTAGATCTGTTTGATAACACACATAATACAAGACAATAATCTATCATATGAAGATGACTTATTAACAGCATTGAAGTATGTGGGGTTTAAAACAATGTATACAATATCTCACTTTTATATTTTGTAAATTAGTTAAAGAAGTTTCAGTTTTCTGAAAAAACTATACATTTTATTGTTTGATTTTTTTAATCTTATAATACGATAGACATACAATATTGAATCACATTCAAAATTAAGTTAAAGATCATTTAAGATGGCTAAATGAAACAACCGCAGGAAAAATTTAACATATTATCGACTGTAGGGTCTGGTCATTTACATTTCCGTTCAAATAAGTCATACAAGAATGGTCATTCGCAATAATCTGATATGTGCTAGTTGTTTAAAAGAAAAATGCAACATAAATATTTTCGGAATAAATGAGCAGTTAAAACAGTGCAGCCGATCTCTTTGCATGTCTTGTTGACTCTCTGCTGGCACCAGGAAGCCCGGTTAGCCAGAAACAAGCCAAAATAACGGCATTATTTGAGTGGATTGGAATGCTTAAGCCAAGGAAACGGCGTAATGAGACTGAATTTAAGCGTGTCTTCTGAATCATACATGGTTTATTATTATATAAGAATGTTTCTCTATGCACATTTTAATGTGTTCGAATTCACGTGTTCAACATTATGCAACTAACATGCAAAAACATACCATACTTATTACTGTTCTCTTTATAATCGTTGAATGGAGAGTTTTTTTTTATATTGCTTGCATGTACACTATATACGAACACAAACCATATATCGACTGAAGGCGGAAATATTTGCGCATTTGTTTCAATATTCCATTTTAAAACGCGTAATTGCTCAAGGAAAGAAACAACAACAACATACAATTTTTTACTTCATTTTACTCCGACAAAATCAATGTGGTCTTTTACAAGTGTGGTTACGTCAGATTTATTGCTCCATTGAATTTTTTTTATCTTGGTTTTGTTTAGTGTCTAAATACAATGTTATCTAGATGTATTCTGGTGTTTTCGTATTATTTCACCTTAGTAATGTACTAACGTTAATTTTGGAACACGAAATATTGGTTTCAATAAGTACTATGACGCGTCAAACTTTCAATAACCAATAACTTTTTATGAAAAACCAAAGCGCACTGAGCAATCGTTATATCTGCAAATCCTCTTCATTATAGGGATAATACACGTTTTCGAGGGCATGAGCATCTGCGGGCGCTCGAAAAATCCGTTCCTGCCCGAGTGCGCATCTGCGGGCGCTCGAAAAACCCGTTCGTGCCCGAGTGCGCAGCACGAGGGCAGGAACGGATTTTGAGAGCGCCCTGCAGATGATCATGTCCGAGAAAATGTGTATTTTCGATATTATTGCACAAACAAATCACACATACCAAAATAATTTTAAATAACATTGAAAACAATGTTTTGTTCATTCGACATCGACAAAATAATTCGATTATTTCAATACAGTTCAAGGTTGTGTTTTACATATGCCTCACTCGGTCATCATCCGAAATGACGAGGCTTTACCTTCGGATAGGCAGTTTTCGATTTAAAATGTGTTTAAAACAGTGAATTAATGAAAAGTTGAAATGCAGCCGCGTAAAGTAAGAAATGGGGAATTATTTTGGAATTTACAGCAGGAACGTTGAAGGTACATAAACACTTACATTTACAGCATAGTCTTTTGAAAGTGTTGAGTAAATAACCTTAACTTCAATGACGTTGCCAATACAATAAAGCTGTTGTTAAGAGAGTGCAGATGGTATAAATTGAAAAGTGGATTGAAATAGTCATTATCCCTGCATGCATGAGGAAACTGGTGCTTATTCAGTACCTCATTTTTTTTTATGCTTGGAAAGTCGTCGAAGGCTGGAGAAGGGAAGTAACTGCGCGTAGAACAGATTATGGATATGAAAAACACATAACAGGGCTTGAACGGCACGTGAATCGCATTGTTAATACACGATTTCTCCCGTTCAAGCCCTCCTTTTGCCAAGTTTCTGCACCCCGCCAGAGGGCATTATAGATAGAGTTTATGCAATAATGATTGATCATCCACGTCGAAATCAGCTTAATATCGTTATACTCAAACAGGTCACAGTTTTTAAAAATTGGGTTTAAATTCAGCTTGTCATTTTAATATCCATATCATTTTAATATCCATATGCGGGGCGAGCTACACCGTTTATTTAAAAGATTCCTGAAACATAAAATATCTCGGCTTTTAAATTTAGTAAAGGGTTTCAGTATGCTCATCCAGCAACATGTTTGTATTATCGATATAAACACTGTAGTTGACTCATTGCCCCCTATAATCAGGTTAACTATCATAATTGTGTTCTATTAAAACATGATAAAAGCGGTTTTTCCCGCCATTCTCTGGAAAACGTTCCTGAAATAAAATTGTAATAAAAGTAATTAACCTTCAAGACGTATTCAAAGCGTGGCATTTATATTGTGATTGCTCTTTTTCATGCCTGACAAAGGCATAATAGATATATCTACGTACCTCATACGTTTATTTCCACAGTCTCATTTTATTTGGAACTAGGCGATTTACATGTAGCAATCATTGTGAACGGATGGGATTACACATGCGCCTTTACATGTTCATATAAAAGTAAATCGTTTATTTCTTCCTTTACAACTCCATTTGATGTTGGTCTTCCGACGAAAAATTATTTTATTGTCAGATATATTGAACGATATTCGTAATGAAAATGCTAGTAATTTTATTATCTCTTATAATCACACACAATCCATGGATGCGAAATACAACTGTACAGATTTTGCGGTACAATAAAATTATATTATGTTAAGGTCATGTTATGAAATCTAAATGATTAATGTTTGTATATTATTGAAAAAAGTTGTTGTTCTAAGCAGTACTTAAATAACCACAACAATCAAAATAAGAAAGAAAAAAAATAACAACATCAATCTCATTTTCGAAAAATAACTGACATGATGTTTTTCTTGTCACTTGTCCGCATGTTAGGAAAATGCTAAAGCCTATTAAAATCTACCAACATATTATTATCAAGGAAACAAATATTTTAGAATGTTCCCTTTTCCAATTGACTGTCAGACCCGCGACTGCAGGCTGTAAACGCTAACACGTTATCACTACTATCCGCAGACTTAAATATAGGTTTTAAAAACGCCATGTTATTCACACACGTTTTAAATGATCAAAGATAGAGAATTACAAACGCTCTATATTTTTTCAGATTTCAAACTATGATTTTTCGAAAAGAATACTTTATTTTACGAATTACGTAGTAGGAGTTATTTTTGCTTTTTTAAACATAATGCATCCAATCTGTTTTGAATCCGTGACATTTGTTATTATGTCATCTCGCATAATGGTCAAAGAGACCCTTTAATATTGGTTTAAAATCGATGGTACCGATAATAAATACATACTATCGAACGTGCTTTATGACGTAACATGAACAGTAAACAATCAACCTTGTATTTTATTTTCAAATGTGCTTCACAGACTAAAGAGACTCAACTGTTCAGCAATATATCAATTCGATTTCGATTTAAATTATCACAACGTTAAACATTTCGAGTCGATCAATGTTCATTTATTTATGTTTATGTTCGTATTCATGCGTCTTAAACATAAAAAAGCATATGTTATATTTTGTTTTTACTTGATTTTGTTTATATTTGAAATAATTTTTGTTAAATTTGGCACCGTGTGTATAAAAAATCAACACACCAACATTTAGCGGAGTGAAAAATGGAAAAAAACAACTAGCTACGTATTGCAAAAATATTGTCGTTATAGTTGTATATGACTACTATTCATACTATATAACATTCTTTAAAATACCGTTATCAAATTTAACCCATTTATGCCTAGCGTCTAGAAAAAAGGCCTTGGCAAACAGCGTAGACCCAGACGGAACGCCGCATGAATTTCTGTAAGAAATATTCTAAATATAGAAACCAGTATACTACACATCCCTAATTTTGGAAATAATTTGATCCAATTTAGAAGGATGGGAGAGTCCACAAGGCATACATGGGTTAAGTTGCATTGCACTTTTGAAAAAGTAAAATAACTAAGCATAAAACTCTATGTTGAGTAAACTTCAGTAATTCTTGTATGTTACATGATCATAAATATATTTAATTTTTGTTAAATAATATTCTATTTAGTGGGTCGTAACATCCCTGATAAGATAGCCCCTATCATCGTTTTGTGTGATCTCATCAACTTAACATTGAAGAAATAATCCGTTATTTTATATATAGTATTTTTTGTAATGCAATCCACTAATATTGGAAACATAGAGTAGCTGAATTAGTTACCAATTATTAAGATATATTCCGTATTTGTCTGATGCGTCAGTCTGAAACAGTTTTACTGCGCCCGAAGCTGACAAGTGTGCGCGCGCATCTATGGGCGAGGTTATTGATGAGAAGAAATTGGAAATCGTGATTAAAGGGCATGACAGCACTGACATCGCTCGTAATGTGATAGGTAAAAGCAAACAGCTGGGGTTATCAAACGCCACAAAAACTATCGACACTGATTTAAATCAGACTTTTGTCAATAAGCACCGGAAAGGATGTATGCACGAGGAAATATTTGTTTTACGAAGTCGATGAATTATAATTCCTTTCAATAACATCGAACGGCTTCGTGTCATGCTAATGAAAGTTGGAAAAATTGTATTGGACCATAATATTCGAGAATGGTGATATTATTTTCGGAACAAGACTCTGTTATATTCAGTGCAAACTTGTTATTTTAAATTAATCGACAATCAGATGTATACCCAATCAATCTAAGCACAATTACATCCAGAATTAAATGGGAAACAGCAAGCTTTAAATGAACAAAGAATGGAAAACAGGACTTCATTTTTTAACACAACGTCGGTTGTGGAAACAAAACATGAGTCAAACGGTTTGCCGTTATTTGCAAAGATCACGATCACTTTGATGATCATCGTATCAATTGTGGTTACTGTTGGAAACAGTCTAGTCATCGCTGCTATCGTGAAGTTCGAGAGACTACGAGACATTACTGGCGTTTTCATCGCCAATCTCGCCATTGCGGACCTTATCATCGGCGCTTCTCTTCCCTTTCAGATTGTGTTTTTCTTCTACCCATCACTTGAAGCCAACAAGTATTCTTGCCTTTTACGGTATTTAGTTATCAGTTTCGCGTGCAATGCGTCGATATATTCATTGGTTTGCACAGTCTTAGACCGGTACATTGCAATAATATATCCGTTACATTACTATGAAATAATGACAAAAAGAGTGGCCTATATTATGGTCGGGTTAATCTGGACTGTTGATGTAATTTTTCAATCCATTCCTCTCTTTGTTGTCAACGACTACGACCAGTCACCGTTCTGTCTATACGAGGTTGTGATGGACAAATGGTATAGATGCGCAAACCTAGTGCATGGGATAGTGCTGGCGTTTATAATGTTCATGCTATACATGAACATTTTCCTTATTGTCCATAAGCACGTGACCCGAATCCAATCCGAGGCCATCGTTCAATCCGAGAGCCGCCAACGTCAGGTCGCAAAACAGATGAACACGTCGATAGCTATGGTGGTTCTGTTCTTTCACATTTCCTGGCTACCGTTCTTCTTAATTCAGCTAACGATGCTAGACGTAGGTCAAGTTACGCAGACCAAGGTGATGGTTGCAAACTTTCTCGTGTTCCTTGGCATTTTCAACTCGGTTGTCAACCCATTTGTGTACGCTTGGAAAAACAAGCAATATCGACGGGCCTTTAGGAAGTTACTCGGATTGAGCGTGCGGGATGAGGACAGTGCGGTCACCGCTATAGCCTAAATAAACGACACTACAACCATGCACTAACCAGTAGACAAACGTTTATTTTTTGTTTGGGCCCTGTGTCGAGAGCGTTGAAGAAAATGACTGGAAGTGACAACCACTGCCATACAATCCTACCAGCGCAATATGGGTTACCTTTTTGATTAACTTTTATACACTGATCAATTGTATATAGCATTATCGAACCAACAGCTTCAATTAAGTGTATTTTGAGTATTTTTAATGTATGATATTGATTCTGTTATTAACCTATTTAACGAAGAAAATATAGTATTACTCGTTATATTTTAAAAACAATGTATATTTATTTTAAAGTCCTTTTTATAGAGTGGAGTTGTAAACAAACGTGTTTTTTATTTTGTTCTTTGTTAGTTTTATTTGAACAAAAATGTATATAACATGCATAAATGCACAGCCACCGCTAACTAATATTATCGTCAATCCGAGAGCCGCCAACTATATAGCATTATCGACGGGCCTTTAGTATAAATGCTGCAAAGTTCCGGTGCACGACAGACAGGGAAATCTTGTTGAAACGCAATACAAGCTAAGTTCTGGTCGACAGAGTATTTATACTTTAAACTTGTATCACACAAAGAGTTCTTGTTTAATCAACGGGAAAAACGCTCATCAGTTCACGGAAATTCACCTGCCAGTTATGTTAAAAAATATAGAAGATATATTAGTAAATGACAAAACAACAGCAATTGATGTTAACAATGCCTTCAAAAATCTTTTGATGTCAATAAGCAAAAATGAATCTAAACTTTCGGAGAATCAAAATGAAAATGAATCTGATAGCCATGAAGAATTACGTCGCCTCAATGAATCAGTTCAGTCAGTACGAAAAGAAAAGCATGCTCGTCGAATTGATAAAGACACAAATTCGTATATCCATGATATATTGAATGATTTTATGAAATCAATTTCAAGTGAAATAAATGAGATCAAAAGTGAAATGCGGGAACACATACTACAGACCTCAACGCAACTCGATGAAATAAAAGATATTGTATGTGGTTTAAAACATCAACAAACTTTGTGCTGTAGTGACATGAAAAATAATTTGAAAGATGTTCTTCTAATTCAGAATCTGTTAAAACGCAAATGTGCAACCTGAACGAGAGGCTTCTAAAACGATGGCAATCCTTCTCTGAATCAATTAAAAACCAGATGTCTAAAATTTTAACGCAACAAACAAAATCTGAAATATCGCTAAATAAATTCATGGAATCTCCTACAAGATCGTATGAAGAAATTTCAAATAACAGCTCTTCCAATGTTCCGAAGACTAATTCTACGCAGAATAAAGATCAAAGTTCCAATAATGAAAATACAAATGACAGCTCCTCAGTGGTTTCTGAAATACAAAAAACACCAAATAAAGATCAAAGATCCAGCCAAACAGTAACCAGACAGTCGCTAATCGTAGGAGACTCCATCTTGAAAGGGGTAAACAAGTCTGGCTTGAAGACGGACGTGGATGTTCTTACTTGCCCAGGAAAGAAACTTCATGAAATCGAGTCAAATCTGAGTAGAGAAATCGCTACGAAATACAATAACATCGTTGTTTATGCTGGGGGAAATGATGCTGCTTCCGGTTCTGCTCGATCGACGCTCTACAATGACGTGAAATCTCTAATCCGGGACATAAGAAGAAAATCGGAATCGTACGCAGTATATTTGTGTACCGTTTGTCCACGCATAGACACTGACGTACTTCCGCTCAATGAATTATTAAAGCGGACTGGAGAAGACATGAACGCACGCATCATTGATTGTCATCAGGCGTTTGTATTTGGCAATGGGAACACAGCCCGCCATTACTACCATCGAGACGGCATTCATCTCAATGCAAAAGGCACTAGTGCTCTTGTTACAGCCATAAATCAACAACTACCAATAGCAAGGCACGGGTCCGGAAAAGGAAGTGTGAACGAACATCCCCAAATTGCTTCGTTTACTAACAGATCGCGATGGCAACAGGGAAACAAATGCACGGTATGTGGACTTCGAAATCACAGCGCCGAAGACTGCTACCGAAATCGATGGGGCGCCGGCGGCTACTCGTACTACCATGGGCGCTACAGGAAATACCGAGGACAGAGACGAGTCATGGCTCCAACGATGTTTCCAATATAGAACAATTTTAACAGACAATCGCATGATATACAACAAACAAGCAGTATCCTTTCTCCAAATAGGTTCCATTCACTTAAGTACATATGTATAGAATGTAATAATAATGTCTGCAAATGTGATGCGAGCAATTCTCTTTTTAAAACATCATATTGTTCAAATTATTTGACACCTAGTAAAAACAATATTGATAAATCTAGTTCAAGTACAAATTGCAATACATGTATTTCAAATATTGACAGGCGTATTGCTATTGACAAGTGTGACAATAATACTGCTCCTAATTTAGACTTCATTTTTTTTAATAGAGGGTTAAATGTTGTTTCACATAATGCCTAAATTAGATGAAATAAAATATGTACTTTCACATTCAAAAATACATATTTTACGACTATGCGAAACATTTTTAATCAATGAAATACAAGATTCGGATATACAAATTCCAAATTTTAATTGTATTCGTCGTGACCGAGATAATCGTAAGGGTGGTGGCATAGTTGTTTACATAAAAGACAATATACCTTTCAAACATAGATTAGATTTAAATACGTGCTCATTAGAATCGGTCTGGATTATAATTATGTTCCCAAACGCTAAATCGTTTCTAATTAACTTTATTTATAGGCCACCGGATTCTACAATTGACTGGGTATCAGCCTATGATATCAGCTTTAAAAATGATATTAACTGTATGAATAAAGAACTTTATATTTTAGGTGATTTAAATATGAACTTTCAATCTGAAAAAGAAACATTCAAAAACTCTCGCTGGAATTCGTTTGTAATTTCAAATGGTCTTAAACAGTTAGCAATGGAACCAACAAGAATTACAAAGAAATCGTATACAACTATTGATCATTTATATACAAATACACGCGATCGTATTAGCAATGTTTTTGTTTCATCGTATAGTGTTAGTGATCATGTTCCTGTATGTTTTACAAGACAAATGCATACAAAAATACCTAAGAACAAGCACATATCAAAAGAATATAGGCAATTCGAACATTTTAAGAAACACACTTTTCAAAACGATTTATTAATGTCAAATTTAGAAATAATTGACACGGTCTCAGATCCCAATACATGTCTCAATTATTTACTTGATACCATAACATCAACATTAAACATCCATGCACCTATTAAAACAGAAAGAATTAAGTCACAAATTTTACCTGGATGGTTTTCAGACGAAATTAAACATGCAATAAAAATGCGTGACTGGTTGAAAAAACATCACAAAATCGACGAGTACAAAAAATAAAGGAACCATGTAACGTTTCTTATAAGAAAATATAAACAACAATTTTATAATAACTCAGTAAAGGAAAATGTGTCAACAAAACATATATGGAAAACAATTAATTCCCTTGCACATCCAAATCCTTCCCTCGCTCTGCCATTAACACTTGACGTAAATAATACAACCATTGACAGCATTCCTGAGATCTTAGACACATTCAACACACATTTTACTAACATCTCCGATTTGATCACCAAAACTAAATTTGAACCATATAATTATACAAAATTCAAAAGATATTTCAATGATAAACTAAAAACACATTTATTTGAAATTGCACCAATAACAGTATTTGAGGTCCGTAAAATAATCGACTGTTTAAAAACAATAAAGCACCTGGCCTTGACAATATCGGTTCTGATATACTCAAACATTGTGGTGATACCATTGTCGGCTCAATAACATCAATCATAAATAAGAGCATTCAAAGTGGAATTTTTCCGGACTGGCTTAAGAATGCATATATATTGCCTGTGCATAAAGAATCAGATAAAAATGACCTTAACAACTATAGACCCATTACCATACTCCCTACTATTTCTAAGATATTTGAAAGATACATTTCAAGTCAAATGAAGTCATTTCTTGAAAAACATCAATTGTTGCATACTTTCCAGTCTGGTTTTCGTCAAAATCATTCTTGTCAGTAATCATTGATTCGACTTATAGATTCTTGGCTACAAAACATAGATTCTGGAAAAATTGTAGGGATAGTATACCTTGACCTTAGAAAAGCCTTTGATTTAGTAGATCATGATATTTTACTTAAAAAACTTTCTATGTATCATTTCTCTGAGAGTGTGCTTACCTTGATGCAGTCGTACCTATCTAACAGACAACAATGCGTCAAAGTCGGAACACAAAAATCAGCTTTTCAAACTATAAAAGCCGGGGTACCTCAAGGATCTATTCTCGGCTCTCTTCTTTTCCTTATATATATTAATGACATGCCGTTTTTCCTTCAAAAGGGAGCGTTAGATCTTTATGCAGATGACTCTACTTTACATGTAGCTGATGTTGACATTAAAAGCATTCAAAGTACTTTACAAAATGGCTTAGATATAATATCAAATTGGTGCTCTTTTAACAATATTTTAATACATCCAAACAAAACTAAATTCATGATATTATCCAGTGCTAATAAGTCTGCAAACACCTTATTACTTAAAATCAACAACATTGTTATTGATCAAGTTGAACATCATAATTTACTTGGTATAACTGTTGACAAGCATCTCAATTGGAAACTGCATATAAATAACGTCTGTCGAAAGCTCAACTCAAAGCTAGCCTTATTAAAACACATTAAACCCTATCTAAATTATGAAACAATGAAGTTGTGCTATAATTCATACATCTTACCACATATGGACTATTGTTGTACAATATGGTGCTCAGCCACAAGAACAAATTTAAAGAAGGTAATTTCGATACAGAAACGTGCTGCAAAAATAATAATGAATAAGCCGTTTTCCGCACCTTCAATTCCGATTTTCAATAAATTGGGCTGGTTGTCATTTGAAAATAGGTGTAAATTTCTTGTTGGGACTATAGTGTACATAGATTAAGATGGCTGAATGCCTCCTTATTTTGATGACGTTATTTTTGTATCAAATAACAATACATACTTTCTTAGGTCTACCACCCACAACGATTTATCCTATGTTGCATTTAAAACGAATTACGGAAAAAATACTTTTTCCTTTTGTGCGAGAAATATATGGCACCTTATTCCAAATAATATAAGACAAGCACCTACAATTATTTCCTTTAAACGGCACCTTGAAAATCATTTGCTACAAACGCAAAACTTTTTTGATAATGTGGGTTGTATGGATTAAAATACAGCCTTTGGGTATTTTATTCTTCTTCTTTTTGCTTTGTGATTGTCTGTTGTTATGAAAGTATGAAATAACCATTATTTTTATTATTAAAATAATAATAGTTATTACTATTATTATTATTGTTATTATTATAATCATTATTATTATTATTATTATTACTATTATTTTTATTATTATTATTGTAATTATATTACTATTATTTTATATTATTTATATTATTTGTATTAGTATTATTATTTTCATTATATGATGCTTTTGTAATTATTTTAAGGCTGATTGCAGTATGCTAGACATTGTTGAGTTATATTTACATATACTGTGTTTTTGAAGACCACATTGTAAAAAAGATATGCTATTTCTTAATGTGTTATCTTCGTGAAATAAAGTTATTATTAATCTAAATGTCAGTTTATCTCCAGTATCCGACAAAGTCATGAACTGCGGATAAGTTTCGTGTGTTGTTGTAATTTGTATGTTTATTTTGCAACGGACAATTTTATGCGAATGCAAATATTATACAACTGAGTTGATTTCCTGTCAGTTAAATATTGTTCTTAATGTTATTTTTTTTATCTCGAATCCTGCATTCAATAAATGAAATGTAACGTGAATTTTCCGTTCTATCCCTTGCATACCTAAATAAAAGAGATCAGCCGAAATAAAAGGGATCAGCTGACGCATTTGGTTTGAGAACAGAGTCAAATTCATGTACTTAAGTTGACCGTTTCATGCAACATGTTTATCTTAATTCTGCCATTTTTATTTTGAGACGTTTTTTACAGGCTTTGTGATTAGTTTAATTGAGCTATGAAACAAACTTGGTAAACATTTCTTTCAATATTATTAGTGAATTTATTCAGTTCTTTTATGCAATGAAAGCAACATTGATCGCATCATATTGATTGGAAACACTAGCTCTATCATTCATTGTCTTATAATAGACATAAAAAATCGGAAGCGCCGTTAAAATGTTCATATGAAAGTAAGATATACGGATGCCATATTTCAGACTTCAGATGCTGTTTTCATATTATTTTTTAATAAGATAGTTTTATCGAGCTGTTTTAGAAGAGTGGCAATTTTGTGCTTGATTCTTGGGAAATTGTGCTCTCAAATCGTTAAACACCTCCAAGTCTTTTTATTGACCGTTCCCAAGTGTTCATCCCAATTTTGAGTTTATGTTTCTAGTTGGCGTTCTGTTATAAAACCAGTGGATAGAAACAAGAATTTCTTTTCCGATAGTCTCTTGAGTTTTATTGTTAGCTTTATGAAATGCGCAATCCGTCAAAAATAACAATGCCAATAGTCTTGATAAAATAAAATGCCACAACTGCCTTTTTATTATATGCTCTGTGAACTATAATCTAGCATTTGTTTCATAATATGTTTAAATTAGTAACATTGCAACATTTCAGCCCAAGCAAGATGTAGCCAAACAAAATAATCGGACTGGTTTCCACAGATACATACTGGAAACCACTTACAACCTGTTAAACAAGATAAGAAGATCTATCTATCTCTGTCTATCTGCACGCCCGCCCGCGCGCCTGGCCGTCCGCCCGCCCGCATGCCCGCCCGCCCATCCATCCGCCTGCCCGTCCGCCTGCCCGTCGCCTGCCCGTCCGCCTGCCCGTCCGCCTACCCGTCCGACCGACCGCCCACCCTAAGACCGCCTTCCCGCCCGAAGACCGCCTGCCCGCCTGCCTGTCTACGGGCTAGTTCGCTCGCCCGAACCACCGCCCACCCGCCCGCCTGTCTGCCTGCCTAGTCTTTAAATAATATGTTTAAATGAAAGAAATGAACATTTTATATAAATGTTTAACGCCTGCCTGCCTGCTTGCCTGCCTGCCTCTCTGCCTGCCTGCCTCCCGCCCGTTCGCTCGCCCGCCCGACCGTCCTCCCCATCCCCCTCCGCCCGCCCGCAAGCCCGCCCGCCCACCCGCCCGCCCGCCCGCCCGCCTGCCTGTCTGACTGTCCGTCCGTCCGTTCGTCTTTTTGTCTATCTGTCTGTCCGTCCGTCTATATGTCTGTATGTCTTTATGTCTGTGTGTTTGTATGTGTGTCTATGTGTGTCTGTTTGTCTGTCTGTATGTCTGTTTGTCTTCGTGTCTATCTGTCTGTCTGTCTTACTTTCTGTCTTTCTGTCTGTCTGTCTGTTTATCTTTCTGTTTGTCTTTCTGTTTGTCTGTTTGTTTGTCTGTCTGTCTGTCCGTCTCCACTTTCTGGGAAAAAAACATTGGAATTTCGATTTTTCATCATATGTATGTCATGCTCAGTTATCGATTTTCAGACTTAAGTAATTGTGCCTATTTTCGTTTAAAAAAGAAAAAATCCAGGATAAAATCATATCAAATTGCATATATAAAATGATTACTTGATTTAGCTTAATCTTAGCACTTCATGATATGTTCGTGTATTTTGATTCGTTATCAAAGTTTTTAATTCAGTTTTTACCCAGGGGATTTTTCCCATTTGTTTAAATAGGAAAATTTTCCCATTGACTTTTTTTCCATAACTAAAATTGTATTTCTTTTGGACATTTTCTTTTTTCATAGTGTTCATATTAATTTATTAAAATACTATCATTACACAATTGGACTAGAATTTTTTTTGAATGTGTAAAACAAAATTGTGTGCTTTTAAAATAATATATATTGGCATTCATTATCCCTAAAACAAACATTTAAAAAATTGGACGATTAGAAAACGTCTTTAATATATAGTAAATATTGTCAGATAATCCTGAAGTTTTAAATATGTATAACATTTCAATACGTGTGATTTATTATTTACAGCGTATAAATATCGTTCAAGTGAATTAATGTATTCTGTGCCGAAAATCAATTTAACAAATGTGTTTTTACTTCTTTTGATAATCCTTAGTGTTCTAAAGAATACGCAATTATTTGCGGTGATTGTAGTTATGTAACTGTGTTTATTCTCATTCTTTAAAACATATTGCGAACGCGATGCCTTTAACGACTATTCAACCACAAATAAATGGAAGGACTGGTAAAATTTTTCGTGATATAGAGGCGACAGAACACTAATAAAGGTTTTCACAGGGACAACGACGTCGTGCGTTGAGGCGTTTAGAATTGTTAACACGGTGAGAGGAGCCGCTGTAGAGAACAATAACACCACATCAACCAGTGCCAGGCACATTATTAATTTTATTGCAGCCTTGCACGTTCTGTATTTGATTAGTGTATAGCTCTTACAAAACATATTATTTCTCATCTTGATCCATGTTGGCAATAAATAAATTAATAACGTAGTGTGAAGATTTATATCGCTTCGACTTACGACAACAGAAATGTGTTAATTAACTTGAAGCACTTCACAGCCATTTTGATACCAATAACACCTAGGAACCTTTTGTTATGCCTTCCTTGTTGTTTCTAATTTATTTATATAAAACTCGTGATCGGAAGTGTGATGAATGCATTCAGCTTTACGGGAAACAAGTCACATACTGTTACCAATTTTGAACTTTTATCCACTTGAGTTGTTCTGTGCGAATTAATCAAATGAATTAATAATTACCTAAATCACAGCCCTTTTGTTAGCAATAACACCTAGGTGAGGTCTTACTGGTCTTTAATCTTTAAAAAACACTTGTTTACAACCTGTTTATTTTATTGTTATTCCTTCCTTTTTTTCTATATTATTTATATAAAACTCGTGATCGGAATTGTGATGAATGCATTTATAATAATGTATAAAAATATTTTACGTAAATAAGATTCCTAAAACTGAAGTTATTCAGACACAACCATATATAACATTCGTATTCACAAATGTTTATTTCTCCAAACAATTGTGTAAATTCTTCTAATCGTATGTCTTGTGAGTAAATTAGTAAATATAAGATGCGTAGTTGCACTATCATATGCAAATTATGTTTTCCCTTCATAACTTACCATGTTAACCAGTTCACAACACTTTCGGCCAATTTATATCTTTAGCCATTACTTACACATTTTATAATGCATATATAATGAAGCAATGAGCTTATATAAGGTTTACTGCTAAATAAATGTTGTTGTTGTTGTTGTTGCATTCAGCTTTACTGGACACAGGGTACGTGCTGTTACCAATTTTGAACTTTTATCCACTTGAGTTGTTCTGTGGGAATTTATCAAATGAATTAATAATTACCTAAATTGAGTTGTGTAATTCGTTAACAAACGTAAGGACAACTAGACGTTTTGTTTTTTATTTTGGTTTTTGGTAAATGTACATAATTTATACAAACAAAAGGGAAACACAATAACGAAGGGATCAATAAGAATGAAATATTGCAAAATTATCAAACTTGTTTAAGCTTTCGAAAACAAAACGTGCATAACTAATACAGCTTTAAATTTACGCAACAGGGAAATAGAGCCTGAAAAGGCGAGTGCTAACCGCGATGGAAGCACCCAAAAGACTCGGATTTAAACCCCGTTTTAATCACACCTCTTTCCGGCAACGCTTTACCCTTATAATATTGGTATTGTTCCAAACAGTCAAACGTTGAAATTAATGCATTAAATGATATGTTGTTGTTGTTGTTGTTGTTTTAATTACAAAAGTATATGAACAAGTCCTTTTAATTATTCATATTTTACAATTTATCAGAAACCGTTGCTATCGAGGTAGTTAACAAAGAATGATTTTACATAGATATTAATAATGCAGCCGTTAATAAGTGGTTTACTTTGTTTATACTTTTTCTATCTCTGTTATAATTTCATGATTTTGACGCATAATTATATTGTTCAATATCCGATTCATGCTAAGATGCCGAAATAAGTTTCAAAAAATATTGTGTATATCACCGGCATCTACTAAAACGTTTAATCGTTCGTTTTTCCGCCCTTATGTCCGTCCGTGGTTTACCTTAAATTACATGTTTCATACGACGTCAGCAATGTTTCCTGCAAAGCTTAGATTTTTGCATAGATTTGATAAATTAATACTTACAAACCACATCCGCTCATCTCATTTGACTCTCACATTGACTTACATGACAATTTACCACTGTTGAAATATGGTGTTATTTTAACCTGCTACATTTTCTGCGAAAATCATTGCTCTTTGACTTGTTGACAGTGGTATGTATGGGTTGTTGATGATGGAATAATGGAAATGACAAGACATTAAAAAAATGTTTCGATTATATTTTCAGTTACATAGACGTGTACATTGCGTGCGCAAGAATGCATATAAACATTGTATTGTATGTGTAATGCACACAGTATTGTTATCTCGATTTCTTATTCACTGTAACTGTATATTACATACTGTGTTTTTTATGCCCCCGAAGGAGGGCATATAGTGATCGGACTGTCCGTCCGTCCGTCTGTCCGTCTGTCCGTCACACTTTGCGTTTAGGTTTCGAATAATGCTTATAACTTCTATGTCGCTTCAGATAGCAACTTGATATTTGGCATGCATGTGTATCTCATGGAGCTGCACATTTTGAGTGGTGAAAGGTTAAGCGCAAGGTCATCCTTCAAGGTCAAAGGTCAAGAAAACAAATCCATTGAAGTAATAAGCTTTAAAGGGAGATAATTTACTGTACCTGCCAAATGATAAAAAAATATTATTAAATCAAAGCGGCGCAGTAGGGGGATTGTGTTCTCGGTCAGCAGCTGGAGCGTGCGCGTCGCGACCGAGGCGAGTGTCACCCGGAGAAGATTTTCTCATCTGTACATATTTCCTTATAGAGGGGAACTTCTGCGGGCGGCTCTGCTAATCCAGCTGAGTCCGCCATCCTCGAGCCGCACAGCATGTATACAAAACCAGTAGGGGCCATCTGTACAAAGCATAATCTACAACATCACTTCTATGCCGACGACTCCCAGTTATACATGGCAATTAAACCCAAGGATTCTGTTTCGCGCGATGATGCGCTGCAACTAATTGAAGCGTGTTTGAATGATATTGTACTGTGAATGAAGAACAACTTACTTAAAATTAATGCTGAAAAGAACAGAAGTAATTATGTTTGTACCAAATCGCAGTAGAACTGAAAATGTCACCGTTAAAGTCGGTACAGTTGTTATCAGTTTTTTAGTGGGACATACTGCTAACTTGCCCTGGCGACAAACAACTAAATAACGTAATACATCAGTACCTTAGTGGTTACACAAAGGGGGCACGTTTTGATAATTGGCTCTATTGTTTTGTTTTACTCGCGCAAATTTAACTTGCAAACTGCGGGGAATGGAGACTATAAAGGAAGACGTAATTTATACATTCATCAACACGCGATAAAAATTAGTTTAGACAATGGACGGCTTATTTTAATCTATTTTTTACCAATATCCAACATAGATTGATTAAAAAAGTGTTGCAGTAATTTAACAATTATTTAAAAACATTTTTCTATTAGATTATTTTAGTTAAAAAAAAATGAATAAAGATACACAACATTATTGTGGGCGATACGACGCGAATGTAAAATAAGCGGCCATCCAGGCAATTTAGCAGCATATCTGTCGCTAAATGTACGGGAAACAAACAAAAACTCAGACAGTTTTAAGTACCATTGAACTTTGAATTTTCATCCGTTGTTTATGATAAATTTAACACACCTCAAAAGTACTCTATTGTCAAACTGAAATTCAAATTCATTAACTTAATCACCGCACCGTTCATATGACAAGATTTATGTCATTTGAAGATAAATATCCGAACAAACTCCCACGGCCAATTTATATTATTATATAACATTATCGAAATCTATCGTTACACTTTTCCCAGATTGACACAATAACGATTTTTTAAAAATGTCATAGAGTAAAACATGGACAATTTTATTTTGTTCATACCGGCGAAATTACATTGCTGATAATTTAAAAGCAAATTCCGTGTATTTAATGAAAACTCATACATCGGTATGGTCAACATAATGAAGCGTTTGTAACACTGTTCATCGATACTTTGGAAATACGGGTTTTATTAATAGAGCGTTTCATTTCTTAAGCCTTATTATCGCAGTGACAGCATTTTAGGTTCTTCTTTTTATACCGCTGAAGGCAAAACAAATAAACGTATTCCCTGTCAAGTGAAATTATTCGAATATAGTTCACACAATATATTTAATAGTAAATTTGTGTAAATATATTTATAAAAATGACAAAAAAATGTCAATTCGTTACTGTAAATTACATACCTTTTTTAACTTTGTATGAAGACTTATTGTTTTCATTCGATAAAGTACCATTTATTTGATTGCATACCTCTTAATCCACAACAAAGAGCATGCTACATTTAAGGTACTGTCAACAGTGTTTTTGAGTTTCATTAGGTCTGGTTTGTTGGGTTGGAAAAATAAAACATGGCTTATATTATAGGTCCCTGGTTATTCTTATTCTCAGATTTTAAATAGATTTTAATTTTGTCATCAAATATTCTTTAAGCAGTACGCATCACGCTAAAGTCACTTTTATGGATAAAATGTTGTTGTTGTTGTATCTAATTATGGCGTCGTTGTCACCTATGGTCTCGTAGTGCTGAAACGAATAATGTCGTCGTTTCCATCTATGTGCTGTAATTTTCTCTTGTTGCATTTTCACTTGATACTATTTTAAATTTTATTTTATTTAACAACTAAAGTATGTTTGTTTCCGCGATGAATTTGCCAACTGAATTGAACAGTTCTGCTTTTGCATGTAATGTGATGTCCAGTATTTCTCCAACTAAAGTTGCCAGTGTAATATCAGCACATAATATATTATTTCTATGTAATATTTCTTCAGTTCTGTCTTGAAGCCATGATCTTTCTTGTGAGTATTTTGAACACTCAAATATGAAGTGTTTTATAGTTTCTGGTTTTCGACATTCTGCACAATCAACATTTTCACTGTCTGTTATTTTGGACCAGTGAGCCTTTAAGCGCGTATGTCCACTGAGCAATTGATTCACAACATTGAATATTTTTCTATTTTTTTTCTCCAACGCAAGCTCTGAATCCTGGCTTTGGAATGCACCCTTGGATTTTTGTAGTTTTTTCTGAATTCAGATATCGAACTTCCCAATTTTGTATTGATTTTTTTTCATTTAATTTATTTCTTATTTTGCATCTTTCTTTTCATAAGTCTGATTTTCTGTTTTTGAAGTCATAATTTCTGTTGCTGCGAGTTTAGCCTGTTGATCTGCTAATTCATTGCCTTGAATATAATTATGGCCTGGTATCCAGTGTATGTCCACAGTATTACCCCGTACTTCAATGTTTTTTTAGTTTAAGCTTGATGTTAAGTATTATTTCAATGTTTCTTGTTGAAATTTCACGTGAAAAAGCCGTTATAATTGCTGCTTGGCAATATGTAAAGATATGTATTTTCCTGTTTGTAATGTCCTGTTATTCATCCAAAAAGTTTAATCCTATTTCAATTCTCACTAATTCCTCCATGTAGTTGTTATAAATTTGCGTAACACCTTGCTTTAATAGTATTGGGCTACACATATATCCATTTTAATATATTACTGCCCCGGCTCCTGTCGGTCCTGGATTGCCAATTGTAGATCCATCAGTGAATAATAAGATTTCATTATTTGAGCACCTATTCAAGATTTCATTTATATTTTCCATTTGATGTCCTCAGTGTACACTTTTTTATTTGTTCTCGAAAGTCCCATGTATCCTTTTTTGTATTCAAACTCTTCTTCAATACATTCGAATTGCACATTTACTTTGTGTTCTATGAATCTGCTCATCCGTATGGAATACATGGTAGGTTTGTTACTGTATTGTGTTGGATTAGAAAGCCATCTATTAAAATCTTGTCTCAAAGTGTCTTTTTCTCTTTTTGCTGCAATTCTGACCACCTCTTCTGCTTGTCTTAATTTTAAATGAATATTTATTGGAGTGGTATTTGTACGAATTTCCAATGTTTCTGTGCTGGTACTGCTTAAACATCCACTGGCTTTAAGCATTGCAATCCTTTGTACTGTACCAAATTGTTGAGTTGATTTGTCTGTAGCTGTGGCTAAAACTGAAGCACCATAATCCATAATTGGAAGAACTAAGGATTTATACAGCTTCATGTAGGTTGATTGACTGCATCCATAGTTGTTGTGTACAAATTTATGCAGACTGTGTAAAGCATTAAATCCTTTAGTAGTTTTTTTTTCAATATGTTTTTCAATGTTTAGTATGCTATCTAAAGTAATTCCTAGATTTTTATATTTTTTACTATTTTCAGTTCATTTGAGTTGAAATTTAGTCTGTCTGTGACTTGAAGCTCCTATCCTACCAATAAGACTGTTGTTTTCTCTGGGGCTATGCTCATGTTGCATTTTGTGCACCATTGGCTAATTTTCTCCAACTCTGTATTTGTAGATTGTATGGCCTTGTTGATACATGTATCACTGTGGTAGAGGCAGGCATCGTCTGCAAATTCTATGAGCTGGCACTGCACATTTGTCATACTGTCACATGTATATAGGTTGCAGAGAGTGGGACTAAGAACAGAACCCTGTGGGATGCCTATTTTGGATGTCATTACTGGTGATTTAAAATCATTGATCTGAAAGTAATATTTTCTATCTGTAGTAAGCTCTTTTAAATAAATCCACAGTCTTCCTCTAATGTTGTTTTCTTGAGCTTTTTTCAACAGACCCGCCCTCCAAACTCTTTAAAAGCATGACTCGAAATCCAGTGTCACTAAAACAGTATTTTCAGATTTCCCCATATTTTCTTGTATATTGTTCACCATTTTAAGAACTGCCGGTGTGAATGACCTATTTTTTCTGTACGCATATTGGGTATCGGAAAACACATTTTCAGATTCTAGCTTCCAGGTGAGCCTATGTTTGATGATTTTTTCCATGAGCTTTCCAACTACACTTCCTAGGGTAATAGGTCTATATGATTTGGCTTCATTGTAGCTGTCCTTGTTTGGTTTAGGCAGCATCACTTTGGGGTCTAATTTAAAACCGTCTAGCAGTTTACCTTGTTCCCAACATCTCTTAAAAAGAAACTGAAGTCCCAAACACATCTGTTTACCTCCCTTAGTTATCATTGTACCAAAAATTTGTTCTTCTGGACTTGGGGCGCAGTTTATTCATATCTTTTATTACCTCTACTTCTGTTATTGTAATATCACTTTCCTCAATCTCTGTTTGTGTTTGTGTTAATTTTTGCCTTTCTGTTTCTTCTATTTGTTTGACGTATTGTTCCACTTTTTCATACCACTCTGGTAATTGATCTTTAACTGCCAATTTATCTTGACCATAGAGAATTTTCATCTCTTTGTAAATATCTTCATCATCTACTGCCAAAGAATTATCATTTTTTAGTATTGGTTGAATCACTGGTTTAGTGTAATTATTTCTTGTTTTGTTTATACAGAACAAAATTTGTCTGGCTTTTTTGGATCTTATTCTTTTAATAAATTTTCTAAGTACATCTGTCTCGATTTTTCAACAGCCTGTTCAAACTGTTCTCTACATTGAGTAAGTTGAATTTGATTACTGGGATATGATCTTTTCTTAAAGTTCCTTTAGCATTTTTTAAAACTACTTTCTTAACTCTGTCAGTTCCTTTGTCGAGTACCCTTTGCTATGTTTACAAATCATTTTTTTCTTCAGTATTTCTTCAGCACCATTTGTTATGGTTTCCACTAAAGAGTTGTATATGATGTTTACGTCTGTATCTGTTGTGTGTTTTTCAATCCACTGTTGAATATTTTCATTGCACCAATGTTTCCATTTTAACCAGTCAGTGTTCTTTAGGTCCCATCTTGACTCTGATTCCCAGCTTTCCTTCTCTCCTAATTCAAACACTATAAGTTTACGGTCTGAGTTAAGATAGGCCTCGTCTTGTACTTTCCAATTTTTGATCTTGTCAACTAATGTGTTAGAATAATAGTTAAATCTATAATGTGGTCCTTTCTGGTGCATGTTGCATTATTTGTCACGGTTAGTTCTTTTCCCTGTAAGTATTCGTGTAAAAGGCATCCTAGTTTATTATTGCTCTTATCTTGCCAATACTTGTGATGTGGATTAAAGTCCCCTAGTAACATCAAAGGTTTACAAGTCCTTTCAATATGTTCTGTTGTATTGAACAGTGTTTTTTAATCATTTCCCCATTCTCTGGCGGAATGTTTATAGATGCTATTATAAAACTGTAATTTTCAGCATAAATTTCGCACCACACTGCCTCAATGTCACATGACCTTAAATCTTTTCTTTCAAAAACTTTGAAACTTTTGTCAATCATGAGTCCCACACCACCTCCTTGATTAATTCTTCATTCATTAGTAAACCACTTCCATTTTCTTTTTATATTTTCTTAGATTTCTTTACCAGTATGCCAAATTTCTGGTAATGCACACATTTTAATTGATTCTGATTTCATAATTCCTTCAATAAAACTAAATGAGGTATTTATTGACCGAACATTTGCTTGAGCTATTTTCATGTTGTAAATAAGATATTTTTTGTAAATGTAAACCCTAATAGAAATGATAATATAAAATAAAAGAATTACACAAATAAATAGATAAATAAATAATATACAAACAAAAATTATTTCAATAATCTAATGCCTGTTGATAAGTTTTTGTTTCCAGCTGAGGTACACTGGGTACTCCCTGTGACTGGCTGAGTGGTTTCCTGAGCAGTTAGCACACTTTCTGTTTTTGATGTTGCACTTTCCCTCGTGAGGTTCTGCACACTGCTCACATATTGTATTATTTGTGCAATTTAAAATATATTTGAATAACATTGTACATCGGGTAGCTCGCCCTTGAGTCGGACGGGTTAATAGTTTATGGCGTTGCTCCTTCGCACTGTGTCAGACGCCGGGACCCGGCTTTTTACATTTTTTATCATACCACCGCATTGATATCTGCTTAATATAACGTTGCCTGATATATTTTTATTATCATACCACCACATAAATATCTGCTTGATATTGTTGCCTGATATTTTTTTATATCACGGTCAACAGGAGGTTCATATATCAGTCATTTGTGGAGGCTACTAAGACTTAAGTACAATGTTTTGTTTTATTGTAAAACTGAATCAGATTTATCAAAACAAACAATTTGATACCAATATGTATAACATTTATTCCACAAACAACAACAAAAACAGAAAAAAGGTATTTTACAAATATTAAGAATGAATAAGTACATGCTAATGACGTCATGTAACAAACGGACTACTTTTTTTTGACACGCCTTCATATGCAAACATCAAAGGTCAAAGGTTATGTCAAAAGTTCAGCACTTCATATAAACAGACCAAACAAATAAAACAAACAATAAAAAAGCAGTAAAAAATAAAATAGTAACACACTTCACATTAAAACCCAATGTAATACGCATTAAATAATGAAATAATTTTAAATCATAAATTAATATTAAGGTTACATTTGTCGTCTTCTACAGTTTGCCAATTTTCCACATGAATTGTGTTTGATAAGACTCGTTAAAAGCTAATTTCTTTTAAAAATACGGACTTAAACATAAAAAACATATATAAATACAATAAATAAACATTACCATGTCAGACTTTGTGGATGGAGGTAAGTTTGACATTGTTTGGGACGGTTAATGGAGGAAGTTGTTATGTCTGAGGAAGACTTTGCCAAAGTTATTTAGAATCCTTTACTGAAACAAAAGAAAAAACTGAGAACAGTGAAAACATATCAGACGCCATAGAAATAACAACCGAAGATGTACAAAAATTAATTGAAGCCGAAGATAACAAAAACACTATCCGAAAAACACTGTGAGATATCAGTCGATTTCAAAAATATCTTGCCAAGAAAGGCGAAACGAAGGCAATCCACAATTTATCAGTCGACCATCTAGATGAATATCTTGTCACATATCTGCTCTCCATTCGCAAGAATGATGATGATGAAAACGAGCCCGTCACATTGCGTAGCATCGTGGGAAGCATTGACGGAAACTTCAAAGAGCAAAGTACACATACTCTATCTTCCGGAGCAGTGGTCCAGATTTTCCCTCAGACGTGACTGCCTGAAAGCAAAGCAGAGAAATCTAAAAAAAAAACACAAGGAAAATGAATTTTTATCACTGTTTAATCACGGCAGAAACTTGGTGGAAAAAAAATGCCAAGATGTTGAAAACTATGGCAATCGAGGCCGGTTTTGAAAAAAACAAAAAATCATAAGTAATCATTCTGCTAGAAAACACCTTGTTCAAAAACTAAGGGATTCCAATATCGCACCCACCGAAATCATGCAAATAACAGGACACAAAAACGTACAGTCGATAACCAATTACAGTGAAATTTCCGAACAAACACAAAAAAGATGTTCAAACCTTTTGGCAACATGTTCTACTGCAACTCCTTCTGTTTCATGCACTTCTGTCAACACTTCCGAAATGAACATTTCTCTCCCCACTTACCCGGCAGTTTCACAAGCATAGTTTCCCGTAGTCTATATAAACGAACTCCCAGAGTCTTTGATAATTTTTGCTATAGCGGCTCTGGCAGTCCATATGCACCCCTTCATAAACATGGGTGCAGTTCAGCGCAGCGAATCCGTGCGCTTCACTAAACAGACGTCGTTCGAGACAAATTAGAGAAAATAATGAAGAAACTTCATAAACATGTTAAGTTTACCTAAATGGCAACCTACAGATGTTATCCTTTGCATGCAACCTATAAAAACACGACGATGTTTCAACACACTTTTCTCGCTGACATGTTTATGTTTAAATTTGAAACAGTGTATTCTGTATCGAATACCACATCGTTATCGACTTTATAGGCTGGAGCACATAACACGTCGTGCAAAATATTGGTGTACTGCGACCTAACCAATATTGGGTCAATTTTCCAATATGGCGGATACAGCGTACAAAACAAAAACTAAGTCAATAAAATCAATTATTTCATGCTTTAATGGTACCATTTAGATAAGTTTGTGGTTTAGATAGGTAAACCTTAATAAGTTCAAGTAGTTTCAGTGTTCCTTAGCCCTTGCATTGTTGACATTTTGCACCCATGGACAAGAGAGAGCGCATTGCAACTCTAAGCAGCCCATTCGGCTATAAAGCTTAGAGTTGAATTATTGCAACTAAGTTTCCTGGCCAAAATCCAATAAATGACATGTTTTTTTTGGAGCTGTACTTAACGTGCAGAACCTCAATATCTACGAACAACCACCACAGTAAACCAAACGCGCAGTATATATTCCAAATGCTAATAAAAACATCATTCAATTCTTTACACGTGTTGACACACTGCGACGACGTATGCGACTGCACTGGCCTTGACATGTTACAACGGTTATCAAGTTTTGCCTTTAAAATGTATATTATATGCTTTCATTTTGTGTAATAAAGTATTGCTGCTTAAAGTTTTGTTGCAGAATTAAAGAAAAAAGAGAAAGAAACAGCGTTATTAAATTACATTAAATGGCGCTACTTTTCGTGTTGAGGAACAATGCTATTTTTAGAAAGATTAATACGCGATAAACGAATTTAGCGGCTCCAGGGCGTAGCGATTATTTCTTGAAAAACGAGGTGAGTGGTGTCAGTGGTATGATAAACAGAAAAACAGGTAAACTATAAAGTAATAATTTTTAGTACAATCGAATCAGATTCAACAAAACAAACAATTTGATACCAAGATGTAATATATTTTAAACACAAAATGCAACACAAACAGCAAAAAAACATTTTTTACAAATATTAAGCGCGCGTGCTCATGACGTCATTATTAACACGTCAAACGACAAAAGTCATATTCTGTAGCGCTAAAACTGCAGCTTTTTAGCGATTTTATCATTATTTCTTTAAAATCGGGGACGTAGAGGTATGATAAACAGAAAAACAGGTTACTGCCTGATCTTTTAAAAATATATCAGGCTCGGCACGAATAAAATAACGACTCGGCAAGCTTCGCCGTTATATTATTCTAAGCCTTTTCTGATATATTACAAAAAGATCAGGCAGTAACCTGTTATTCTCTATATATTGTTAAGAATATTATACTTTTTATTGTTTTGATTTAATAAATTATGAATGAAATGCTGAACTGCATATAACTATTTATTAGGTTTACTCAACGTTGTTAAACTTAATCAACAAATGTAAGTATTACTTGGAAAAGCGATCAAAAGCGCATGTAAAGGAAAAACAACCTGTCAAGCAAAAACCAAGCTTGTCTTATTTTGAGGAGAGAAGCCAAAATAACTTTCACTGTAAGCTCTAACTGCCTTTTCTATTTTGAAGTCAATATATTTTATAATACATATTTCGTTTGTTGAACGTCGCCATTTTGGTATGTGAATAACAAATGAAACATGACGTTAATGCTTTGGTGCGTCACTTCTATTCATTTATGACTACTTGTAATAACACCACTGCTTAATATAAAGGATGTTATTTTAATTAACTTGTGCATAAGAGATCATCTGATTACGCGTTTAACATGTAAGTTTTGTTCTTCGTAGCTTGCGACCCGAACCGGTATCGTTCGCAGAAACTTTGACCCGGATCCGCGGGTATTATTTTGACCCGCGGATTCGTTTTTTTCGGGTACCCGTTTGAGCACTAACAGTTACTTTAGGATCCTTTTTATAAATAAATAACTCGGTTTCCGGCTTATTTGCGTTAAATATTGTGCAATTTAACGATACTACCAATTCAGCCCTTAAGTCGGACACATTCGCCCTTGAGACGAACACTTTTTTCCGTTGGCCTACCAATGTAAATTAAGTTTAAAAAAACAACATTAGACCCCTAATATAATTAATAATTAATTAATATCAAAAGGATAATCAGTATTATTTTAAGCACATACTGAAAAAAAGGATTTCTTTTGTGTTTCTCGATATTTCGACCATATCATCATCACGAAAACACGAACAATTATTTGGGAACGAACTGTACAAACATAAATGGAAACAAACAGAGTAACAACACTTTTATACGGTACTTTCTCTTAAAGCGTTTTTTTTTCTTGTATACACAATATGTTTAAACTATAAAATGCATAACATACACATAATATATTGGTTACCTCATATATTTAGTTGTTTTCTTGAAGATTGTATGTATAATTAAATGAGCCGCGTTCTGGGCTTAGTGCCTGCAGTTGAAGCGTAAGGAATGATGAGTCTAACGTGACTTAGCTTAACGCATAAACAGAAAGCCCTATTTTTTTCAGAACCAGGCTCATATAGCCGTCGCTTTGTCCGTTTCAATTTATGTAATTTGATCTTATTTAAAATTTAGTTGGTATTCGTATGGCTTTTTTTCTTCTTGCCGCTGCCTCTTCCTTGATTTTTCTCTTGTTCAATCGTTCAATTTTTCGCTTTTCCATGTTTGCGGCCTTATTTACTTTTTCCTCTTGTTTACGTACTTTCTAATTGTATGCCTCGTCAGATGTTATGACAAAGTAACCTCCCTTTGTGGTTGATGAAATTGTGGCTTGTGGCTTCTCTTTGCATTTCCTCTATGTAGTGTACATGGAATTGCCTACAGGGTATGATTTCAGCGTTGACGCCGGTAAGGCACTTGCAACAACTGAAAGCGGAGTTAAAACTGGTTCAAGGGATATTTCATCTTCTTGAGGACTCGTGACTGTAAACGAAAGAAGTTTTTATAAAGCGCATACAAATTAGGTTTTTTTAAAGCAAGATTACATCCAGCTTTATAATATACAACGTAGCTGCGGTAGCTTTATAAATCAAAATGTTATTATGAAATAATAATTTGTAAGTCTACACAAGAATTTTATATGCGCACCAACGTGTTCATGTACAATTTGAAATTCCCCGTATTCATCCATGATAATTTGGTTCTCCATTTCTCCAACAGAATCATTGTTGGCTGCGTTGATCTGATTGCTCATTGGATCAGCAGCAACTGCTTCAGTGCATCCAACGCTCGAGATTTAGCAAACTTCAGTTGATGTGGTTATGGGCGTCTGTGCTGCATGCGCTTCTTCGGAAGGCAGATAAGCAACGTCGGGAATCGAACCTACATTTGAAATAAATTAGTTAGAACATGCTTTTACATAAATACTCGACCGTCAAATTCGACAACATATGTACATGTATTTAAAAAGCACTTCTAGGAAGGCATTAAGTCAATATCTTTCTTCATACACTCGCATTTATTTTTTAAATTATTGATTTATAAATATATCATTCATTCCAAAAATATACATTCTTGTCAGCTAACTTTCTACCTGGATTTTACGGGAAAATACACGTCGCTTCAAAGCCGGAAACGAGATTTTAAGGTGTCATTGCCGTGGCCCATACCATTCGCAACAACCTAAAGAACTGTTGGTGTCCAACAGGCACACCTGTTTTGGCGGTGAACTCGTGCACCTCTCGGCTCCAGGATTTTTTGAGCGACTTGAACACGGACCTTACAGAAAACGCATTATTATGAAGTACAATTTGGAATTAAATATTATTATTTTTTTGTAAAAAAAAATGTTACAATATGGTGTCGGTAATTGCGATATAGATGTATATTTAGACCTATTTTGATAAAAAAAGACCTTTAAAAAAATATTAAATTTGAGGATCGTATGTTAAAATAAGCAAATGTATTGAATGAATTAATATAATAATTATGTTTTTAAGAGTTACCTATCAAACGGTTGCGTAAAATGAGAAGTCTTGCTAGGCAACTTCACCAGTACAATATTTTGAGTCCTAGCTAACTGAATAAGCTCAACGTGATGGTGAGACTCGTGCCCATCCATCACGAGCATTTGGGGTCTCTCTGGTCCAATATTCTGTACATAAATCAAAAATGACATCGTCTTTTTTTAAATTAGCATAATACATAGGCCGAAATCGGTTAATACAACTGATACTCTTAAAATATTAAGAACTGTTTTGTTCTAACGAATTAATAGCTTTATATGAAAAATACAAAAACCATGACCAACAATACCAACCACGACACTGCGAGTGTGTGCAATTGTAAATAATCATACACACGCAATAGAGCAAAGGCAAACGACTTCGCTTACGAACCTTCAAGAAAACTTCCTCAAACCAAAGCTGAGAAATTCAAGATTTTATCCAACCCGTACTCGACCCGCATGTGTGTTTTGGGCGGAGCTTTCTGTGTATCATAAGAGTTGACGGCACGCATAGTTTTACCAGAAAACTATGACATGTGGAGGCAAGTAAGTTCCTGCAGCGTTGCCACAAGCCACAACAGTCACCAGTTCTTGGATGCAGAGGCTTTTGCGTGAACTATTTTTGAACCTTTAATAAATGAATAAAACCTACATTTATTCAAATGTTTAGCCATGACTTAAAAACTTAAATAGTTGTTATCATTTACATTTGTATAAACGTTACTACTAACAAGTACTGACATCAATAAAATTAATTTTTTAACTTAAATAATTGTTTGTTGTTAACTCAAATATGTTTGTATGAGGCAATTTACTTTATACTTGTTTAAGTGATACTAACAACCAAAATGCGTGTCAATCGGCAGTACACCGTGTTTAATCGTATGCTAATAATTTAAGGTTTATGGACATTACCCTTTCTGGTCATAACCTTCGGGGGTTTTGCAGTTAAGCAAAGACCTGTCTCATCCATGTTCCAAATTTTATCTTTAGCATCCACAAGGCCATGCTTTTCAAGTGCCTCCTTGAGGTCGGCGAAATACATGCACATCCTCAAACGGGTCATTGCATTGTGTCAACCTGACGTAGTAGACTCGGGTTGTCGCAAATAAATTCGGGATGTCTTTGACAAAATCCCCTCCACCATTTTTCCGTTGCAACACCATTTGGAAATTTCTCCTTACCGACAATATTGCCAACGTATCTATGTTATAAACCATATAATATTGGTTGTCATTAAATGATGTTTACATTCCATGTGTTTATGAGCATATTTTTTCCAAAGATCCCAACAAACTTTATAAGATTGAAAATTTCTTTGCTTCATGTTACTTTTAATTTATAATCGCATGTATACAAATCATTACGCATGCAATTAGAGTACATGTTACGACACATTTAACAAGAGCTGTCAGAGGACAGCGCGCTCGACTATTCGAATGCTTGACAGTATAACATAAGCAATCATGGGGAAATTGTTCATATTCAATAATTTATCAGACGATCTTTCAAAAATAAAAAAAGGAAAAACAATTTATTTTTTTTTTTGGGGGGGGGGGTGAGAGGGGGTGTAATGTAGGGTGTGGTCATTTATTAGACGATCTTTCAAAAATAAAAAAAAGGAAAAAAATGTTTGGGGGGTAAGGGTGGTTAGGGGGGTTAAGAGGGGGGTATAATGTGGGGTGTGGTAATTTATTAAATGATGTTTTAAAAAAATTATATATTTTTTTTTTTGGGGGGGGGGTAAGGGGTAAGGGGGGTAGGGGGGTGGGGGTTGAGGGGGGTATAATGTGGGGTGTGGTAATTTATTAGATGATGTTTAAAAAAAAAATTCAGGGGGGGGGGGAGGTTGGGGGGGAGGGATTCTGGGTAGGGGCGTGGGTTATTGTTTGGGTGGAATCCATTGTGGTGTTCAGGTAAGTGTTGTTTTGTCAAAGTAATAATAAAAGGCGATCATAAATAAAGAAGTTATGGCAATTTAAGCAACATTTTTAATTATCTAAGTGTAAAAGGGGCCATAATTCTGTCAAAATGCTTGATACAGTGGTCTGCTCTTGTTTATAGGTTGGGGTCATGTTGGTAAACAAGTATGCAAAATATGACAGCAATATGTCAAGGGACAATGAAAATAATTGGGGTAGTACGAAAACTTTAACATTTGCACGCTAACGCTAACGAAACGGAAACGCCGACGCCGGGGTGAGTAGGATAGCTCCACTATATATATATTATATATAATAGTCGAGCTAAAAAGTCGCCGTGGCTTAGTATACATGGTGTCCGCCTAGCGAGTGGGGGTTAGTGGATCCCCTGTCTGGTCGCGTTCTTAAGGTCTAATGACACCAAGTATTGGTTCCACTCAGGAAACGGTCTCAAGAGCGCTCCAATAAGCCTTAGGCTTTCAATCAAATGTAGCAAAAATCAATAGTTAAAAACTAAACTCAAAATGTTAAATGACAGATGTGCATGTATATACCGCAAAAAAAAATTCTGTTTAGAGAAACCTAAGCCCATCTCTGCTCGTTTGAATGCAAATTGCATCATTTCTTGCGATGCAGATAAGAGGGTTCCTTTTCCCCATTTCGACCCACGGGAAACTTTGCCTGTCTTTCTGTCATGCAGAGTCGATGTTGGAACTCTGTAAGTTTTCGCCGCATTCCTTAAACTGAGTGCCCCAGTAGCCACATCTGTCGAAGCACACTCGAGGGCCTCGAAAGAGTATGACCTTGACTGTAAATGTAAATGACGAACATGAAGACTTTGTTGTGATAATAAACCCATTTTATTACACCACAACGATACAACATATTACAATTATAATGAGTCCATCCTTATGTCATCAATCATACTCAAGGCGACCTCTCGATCATTCGCACTGAAATGTTCCATGATGTGGGATGTGACTTGTCAAGAAGACATGCGATTTTACCGAAACATAATCAGCGTCGTTTTTTTCAGCCGCTGACATCCCTCTAAAATTATTTCAATAACTTTTTTTTCCGTACAACCGGACAAGCCTTTGTGTATGACACATTCATTTGGTACAGACGGAAAACATACAGATGATCAAATAATGTTTCGTGTAAATAGAAATCAAGCATCAGTTTTAATGCCATAGTAAGTGTCAAATGGTACATTTCCAGATTCACTGTCGTCAGTCTGAAAATATAATTATATGTAGTCTTATTAATAGTTATAGTGGGGTTGGTAGAACTTACGCAGCAAGCAGTATCAGCAGTAGCAATAGTGTCAGAAAAAGTTTAAAAAAATGTATTGCTTTAATTCGCCCTTAAGTCGGACATCCGTCCGACTCAAGGGCGAATCGTGTTCGACTCAAGGGTCAATCGCCTAGTTATACAGATTTATTCTTAAAACTATGATATTTACATTTTACAATAAAAACATGTACAAAAAGTACAAAAATATGTCTGTTTTCAATATTCAACACTCAACGGACACTGTAATATACATTCGAACTAAATGCCGACGATGGCAAAAGTATTCGTAAATAAAATATTTGAAATTCCCGCCTGAGGAAAGTCAACATACCTTTACCCGAAGAGCGTTCTTGTGAGAAAGATCGATTATGACGTCATATATAGACTGGTTTTTATCTTTTAGTACAAAGTCATTCTCTTCATAGATGGTGACGTCACTACGTTATTGTCAGTAAGACCGGTGTGTACACAATGGTACAAAAGTCGCGCGTTTGTTTACATATAACGAGACAGGTGAAATAACACCAAATCTTTAAGAAAAACAACGTGGAAATCGTCCGACTCACGGGCGAATCCGACTCAAGGGCGAGTTACCCTACATACTTATTAAATTTAGTACATGCCGCATGGTGAAAACTGTAGGATGAGCCTAAATCCGAACAGGTCCGTGATCCGAACAAAATATATACATCCATATTACGGGCAAAAGCCCGCGTAGCGGGCGTTGACCGTTCATACATATGGAAATTTAGACATAAAATTACATAAGAATACCACTTAGGGTTACGTCTCAAAAAAATTTGCCACGCGACATATATTTTCGCGATGCTATTTATGACATTGAACAAATCAAAAACTCTTTGACATATGCTAAATCACATGTAAATACATACCTCAGGAAAAATTATATTAATGACATCATAATTGTGTAGCGAATCGTACTGAATATTCTCGCATTATTTGTTTTTCTTCGCAACCGTTCCAGAATTAAGTCATTACTCAATTATCTCCCCTGAATACTCTTCAGTGGGTATAAGCCGAAGACTGGTTCACTACATATAGTGACAGTCTTTACCAAACACAATTTACGTGAACATAACCCGTCTTAAATATATTGCCGAATCTCAGATTTTTGTCGAATTTATTTGCTTTGATCTTTTCGATATCTTATTGTTATTATTATCCTGACAAATCACAAACGCTTGTTAAAAATTTTTTTGTTTTAAACATTATAGTTGGCATCTCTATTCTTCCAGTATTCTCGCGGAATTCCAATAGCGACACCCTGCTGTTTATTTGTCAGAATACGTAACGCATTTTCCATTCGCTCTCAGAAAGAAGTTTTACGTGTGATCATGAGCAATATTCTGGTAAGTTGTCGTAGTTATCCATCAGAAACACATTTATTCACAAAATTTAAAGATATTCCGATCGAACTTTTTAGTCTTTTAGCTTTAATTTTTAACGTATTTACACCTCGTCTGCTCGCACTTTACCGAAAGGTTACATATCACTATAATAAGTTTAGGCCTAAAACCACAAAATCCGATACCGTTGGATTTTCGTACCAAAATCTTACGTAAAAAATCTTCAAGATTCGAAATCAACAAAAAACAAGACATTTATAAATTGTCTGCATTATTGATCAAATTCTAAGATATTTGTTGGTTTTCCGTTTTTAGAAGCTGTTTTGCCAAGGCAAGAGGCCATTCTATCCTGCAAAACTGACAGTTTTGGTTTACAGAAATCAACAAAGGAGGGATTCCTGAACTATCAAAATTTCCAAGCTATATACACAGTTATTATCTGTGGTGGTCTTTATTGGTTCTGTTGGTTTACTCGGATGGAACATGTGTGAACTTTTATAGAACTTTGAAAAGTCTATATCTGTCTATCTATAAACAAAAATCAGCTATGGTATAATAAGATCAGATGTGCAAACAATGTCAAAGGGTTGTTAATTTAACAATTTGAAGGCAATTATGCTGAAAAAAATATGAAAGTTCCCATGCAAATTTAGTCTGTATATCGACAAGTGTCTGCCAATAAATTTCAAACTAGTAATACAAAACTTACCACAAGTATGTAAAAGCACTAAGTACCTGTTGTGATCATTTTTAGTAAGATAGTGTAATTCTAAACAGTAGCAAATAACTTGTTTAGTAAATGCATAATGCAAATAATATGATTTCCTTTCTATTGTGTAATTAATAAATTGGTTGTTACTTGTTAATCCATGATAAATGTTTTATGGCTAGTAGAAAACCAGCATTGTTAATTTTGTAAAAGGTAATAAAATAACACCACTTTGTAATTTCATATACGTAAATATTCTTGTACTGTAGGTTGATGACAGAGTTTAAGTATTACTCATTTTATCACTATTATTGTATGTGCAAATAAATGATGTGAAGTGTTTTGTATCTCCACACAATACCACATACCATTTTACATATGTACTGTGTTATGTGTTATTTGAATGTTTAAATAAAAATATATGGATGATATAACATGATGCATTCTAATATTTGCATTCAAATTGTAACTATAGAGCTAAGTGTATGCAGTTTAGACTGTGATTTAAGAATTGATACAAAATGGCTAGTTTTTTAGTGGCGACAAAATTAAAACTATTCAACAATAGTTTGCGAAAGAATATTAGAAATCTGCAAGATACCTGTATTTATTAAATATTTTAATTGCGAAACAAGTATGTTGTTATGCTGTTACACATAATTATACATTGATAAAAAATAAGAAGACAATTAGCGGTGTTAACGTTTCCCAACAGTAGAAATAATTCTTCTGATGAAGTCAGTGGTATACAGACGAAAGCTCCAGGTACGGCTTTCAATACGTAGTGTGTGTTATTTGACAGTCTAAGACTTATTGGATTCAAACAAATCCTGTCAAATTTGTCAATCAAAATTGATTTGACTCATCACATGATTTCGATTATGTTAAATCAGTAACTGTATGCTAAATGCAACTGCTTTAGCAAGCTGTCAAGTTGAATTGAGACATTTGATGAAACAAACTGTTTCCTGGGTAGGACCAGTACTTAGTGTCTATACGACGTACCATGACGTCGAAAGTCTACAAGACCTACTAGGTAGAACGAGAAATGTACTTCGACGTACAATTTTCACCGACCCTTGAGTGTTAGCCAATCAGAAGACACCTTACATCTGTTGCTTTTAGAGATATTTGACATTGAACATTATTATTATTTATACCAAATTATGCGACTATCGTTCGCTTACTCATACAATTTGTGCGTAATTATTAAACATTATTATTATTATTATAATTTATACCAAATTATGCGACTATCAACCGCTAACTCATAGATATTGTGCGTATGTATTGACCTCGCGTGGCGGAATTAACCTCTGACTTATGCAAGTTATGGTTATCACAAAATACGACCAACGGGGAGGTTATTATACATTATTTATCCCGTTAATGTTTGGTAACTGTTTGGTTACCGTTGGAATTTCTTACACAGTAATGCGCTGGACAGTCGTGATACTCCGCCCCGCATGATCAATAAATACTCACAATATGCTGAATAATTCTTATTTTAAAAAGGTAACAGTTAATCTTCTTAAAATGTGTATATAATCTATTTCAAGGCATTAAATACTTGAAACTTCTATGTGGTTTTTTTGCCATTCTGATATTTTTATTCATTTTGTCCTCAATTAAAAGAGATTTTAAACATTTATTATGAATAAATCTAAAGGAAAAGCGGCTCAAGAGACAAATGTTTTGATTGGCTGTTTATAAAATGTGTACGTCGAAGTACAAGCATGTATGTAGAAGTACAAATTGTACTTTGACGTACAAATATATACTTCGAAGTGTATTTTATATGTGTATGTCGACGTACAATTATTGTACTTCGACGTACATTTCTCTTTTTACCTTGTAGGTCTTCTTGACTTTCAACCCAAATGGTACGCCATAGTATGTTTTTAGGGTTATCTTAAGAATGCTCCCACTTAAGGGATCAATACAGAGACCTCACAGTCCCAGTGACTAAACCAGTTAGCAGACACCCCATCCACTATACCACAGCCACCGAACCACCACAGCCACCGAACCAGCTTTAAATTCCTGTGCCTAGAAAACAAAAAATTATAAGATGCTAGATCTTTAAGCTAAGAACATGTAACTCGTTTTAAGATTGATTTTTTTTTGGATGCGTTACTTAATTATTGCAACAATTATAATATTTTGAACACAATCATGTCCATATATTTATTAAAAATACATGGTTATCAAAAAAAGTTTAAAAGCTTTTGCCCGTAAATTAGGTAGCACCTATATAATCATATTATTAATAAATCGTGATGGATGCTGGAATTTGACATCATTATCATGACGTCACAACTACGCTCTTTCTTTTCGTCGACATTTTGTTTTTGTGGCGCGTTTGGAAGTTGGGAGACATTTAATCGATTAAATCCTGTCCATTTCGGTATGTAGAATTAGCAATCGGCTAAGTTTTCTCACGATTTTGCTAAGGTTATGAAACATTTCGCGTTTTTCATTTTTTAACAATCTATCAATGTAAGTTATAAGGAAACAGGGTTTTATCATTTTTGATAGTCTTCGACATGTTTAGAGGCCCTGGGCTTAAGAAATCGATAATGTTCGTAATTATATACCAAAATTAAAGGACTGCTCCCAAATCCGATTAAATTTTAGAGTGACCGTTCTCGGTCATTTATAGAAGCCTAATATTACCGTAGATCTAGATACAGCTTTAACATGGCATCTACATATTTATTTATGCGTATTTCCCACTTGCTTTTTATTGCTTCTTGGCTTGATCTATTTACAGAGCTCATAACTTGTTGTTTTCATTCAGTCATGAGCCGTCAAGTGGGAGCAAAACGAAGAAAGTATGACCCCTGCATCGTTGACATTGCCGCTGATGCTATCAGAAACGGATGCATGTCTTTGGGCAAGGCATCAGAAGTTTATAACATCCCGAAAACTACCTTGCATGATCGTGTGAAGAGAAAGTATGCTAGCGCCACAATAGGAGCTAAAACAGTACTATCTCCAGAAGAAAATACAATTGAGCAGTGGGCAGTCCAAATGTCAAGAATTGGCTACGGAAGAGCGCGAAGAGAACTCGCTCATATTGTAAAGCAAATTCTCGATGAAGATGGCCGGAAAACACCATTCGTTAATAACATCCTTGGGCGAAAATGGATGGAGGGCTTTTTCTACCGTCACCCATCACTCAACTTAATAACCACGGTGCAACTTGAAAAGAGAGAGCCATTATAAACAAAGATGCGGACGAAACTGGTATATCCCTGTGTAAAACTAAAAACAAAAAGGTAATTGGAGAAACGGGTGCCCCTGTTGTGTACCAGTACGAAAAATCTGACAAAACACAAATGACCATAATGCCTGCAGCTAGCGCTGTAGGACATTTTATCAAGCCGATGATCATCTTCCCAGGGCAGAGCTTTTCATACAATCCTTTAGAGGGATTTGAGGAAGCTGCCATGGGTAGATCCGACAATGGTTGGATGGATTCTCAAGTGTTCTCGTCGTGGTTGAAGGAAGTTTTCATCCCAGGGGTGGTAGCAAGGCACATTAGAAAACCTGTGCTATTACTCATAGATGGACATTTCACTCACGTCACAATGGACGCATCCAAAACATGTAAAGAAAACGGGATTGAACTATACTGCTTGTTAGAGCACGCATCGCACTTAATTCAACCCTTAGACTTGCGTCTATTTGGAGTCTTAAAAGTTGCGTGGCGTGAAGCTGTGCGTAGCTTTCAATCAGTGCATATAGGAGAATTTGTGACGAAGCAGACATTTGCGAGAGTATTTAAACTGGCATGGGATAAATCTGCAACGGTGGATGTAGCCGTCAAAAGCTTTTAAGAAGCTGGGATTTGTCCATGGAACCCGCAAAAAGTGATGTCATCCGTAAGGCTTGTACCAAGCACCGTTTTCAAAGACGTTACTGCTGTAATGGCTACGCAATCATCATCTGTTATGACATCAGCTACTGATACAGCAGTTGCAGTCGCAACCCCTGTTGTAGTCCATTCAGTTGCAGTCCTTGCGGACGCCTCTGCTGTCGCAACCCCTGTGACAGCCCCTGTAGTCGTAACCCCTTTGGTAGCACCTGCAATTGCAGCCCCTATGGACGCCCCTGCAGTTACAACCCATGTGGTTGCCCCTGCAGTTGCAGCACATTGGGCTGCCCCGGCACTTGCAGCCCCTGTGGACGCACCTGAAGTTTCAACCCATGTGGCAGCCCCTGCAGTTGCAGCCCCTGAGACAACCCCTGCACTTGCAACCCATGTGGCAGCCCCTGAAGTTACAACTCATGTGGCAGCCCTTGCAGTTGCAACCCCTGTGGTAGCCACTACAGTTGCGGTGTATGTGGCAGCCCCTTCAGTTGCAGCCCCTGTCGTAACAGATTTAGCCTCATCCACTGAATCTCGCAAAAGCCGTCCAACTGCTTGTGGTGATGCCATTTAACCTTTCAACAAATATTTGGTACTGCCAAGAACTGACCAAACGAAAGCAAAGACACATAAGGCAATAATACCCAAATGCATAACTGGTTATCATTACATAGAATGGGTGAAAGAAAAAGAAGCAAAAAAAGAAGCAGAACTAAAAGAAAAACAGCAACGTAAGGCAGAAAGATTGCAGAAGAAACTTAAGAAAGACGAAGAATTGAGGGGGAAAAGGCCAGACTTGAAAAGAAACGAAAAGACAGAGAAGATGCAAATAAAAAGAGGATTGAGCAGAAAAAAAGAAAAGTATTAGCAGAAAAGAAGATCTTGCGAGATATAGCAGTCTCGGACTCAGATGACAACATAGCCATCAAATTAACTGATTGTGTGAGAAACCATATAATGAATTTGTAGAGTGCACTAATTGCTCCAGGCGCTTTCATTTTGCCTGTGTTGCAGATGAGCTCATTGCAAGCTCAGATGAACTTCCCATTCGAATGTAAATACTGCTAAACCAGTGTCGAATAACTACAATTTACTTTTTGAAAACATCTTAATAAATGTGTCCATTACGAGTAGACACGGTGGTGCATATACGTCTTTAAGTACAGTAGGCATAATGACTGCTCTTAGAAGATGTTTATCATGTGTGTTCTTTATGTGTTGTGTTCATGACCATATTCCCCTTGTAAAATAGTACCTTACAATAGTCTATGATTGAATATGAGTACTGATTACATGCATTTGTTTGTGTTGACGTTGTTTAAAAAAAAAACCAAACCGTTCGGAATTGGGATCAGTCATGTTCGGCATTAGGAGCATTGTTCGGAAATAGGGGTAGTTGGTGGCATATTGTACAATCCATAACTTCTTTCAGAATACAACGAAATCGTTTAATATCGGAGAAAATGTTCGCAGCAGTATACATTAAGTGGAGAGTTATATCTCTTTGACTTTAAGTGATCATAATACCGAACAACATGAAAATCGGCTTAGGTGTTCGGTATTCGGAGCATCGTCTCTAATACAAATTTCTTACATCACAAAAAAATAAACACGTGTTTCTATCATAAAGGGGCCTTTTCACAGATTTTGGCATGTATTGAAGTTTGTCATTAAATGCTTTATATTGATAAATGTAAACATTGGATCTAAAAAGCTCAAGTAAAAAAAAAGAATAAAATTTAAAAAAAGAAAAAAAGGAACCCTAAACTGGGCTCGAACCACTGACCTCTGGAGTAAAAGTCTATCGCTTAGACCATTCGGCTATCCGTGCTCATCTTATGTGGCATGTATTTTATACTTTATATAAGCAATCCTAGTAGTATCACAAAATATAACGACAACAACATTACTCTCCAAATTCTTCAATCGTTTTGCTTAGCAACGCTTGATAATTTTCAGGTTTTACCATCGTCAAAAGATGCATATAATGGTTAATTTCGAGCATAGTTTATGTTTAGTAAATTTAGGCTAATCAGCGACGACACTTTCCGCCTTAACTGGATTTTCGTGTAGAAGAGACTTCCTTTAAACTAAAAATACCATCAAAGCGGAAAGTGTCGTCCCTGATAAGCCTGAGCGGACTGCACATGTTAATCGGTGATGACATTTTACGCACATGCATTAAGCCCAGTTTTCTCAGAACGCGGCTCTAATAATAGAACAGCTGCCATTTACTGAAACTTTTTGTATCAATACTTACTGATTAAGACATGATCCGTCCGGACATGTTCAAATTTAAACAAGTATTTTGTCATTAATGTCATTACAGCAACTAAACTATTTTATACAATTTATTTATACAATGTTGAAGCAAGTGGCACATGAAACAAATTTTAATTCAGACATGGTTCGTATGGTCCGCTAATCTGGGCCGTATAGATCGCTGATCTGGGCCGTATAGTCAGCATATGTTCAAATTTAAACAAGTATGTTGTCATTAATGTCATTACAGCAACTGAATGTTTTATTAAGTTATTAAAACAATATTGAAGAAAGTCGAACATGAAACGAATATTTATTCAGACATGGTCCGTATGGTGCGCTAATCTGGTTCAGTATAGTCTGCTCATCTGAGCCGTATAGTCCGCGAATCTCGAACGCATAGCCTGAACTGTATGGCTATGGTTCGTATGTTGGCGATCTTAAAAAAAGAAATCGTACTTTTGGTTGGGTAGGCGGCGTGTGACTACTGGGGCTAGGAGCGAGAAGGAGATGTATTTGAAGATTGTCAGCATACCTTTGGCAGAGTAGCATTATCATCTTAGTTTAAATCTATTTATTTTTGCTAGAGGCTTAATGAAAGGCTGTCGAGTCCGTTTCCTGGGTCTTGAACCTGTTCTTGAAATCGAACTCCTGACCTTCCGGTCGCTAGGTGGACACATTATCCATAACGCCTCGGCGACCTTCCTTTTTAGGAGGGGGGGGGGAGGGGGGCTACATGACATTATTTGTCTTGAAATTGTCTACCAGTGCACATTTACGTCTCATATTGCACTGGTCTTTTTTGATCAAAATTATTTTTTTTCGTCGATTGCCCGGGTAGCAGGGGTAAATCTGACCTTGGCGCAAAATTAACACTTCCCCTGAAAGGTCACTTCTTCTTCCAATACAGTACAGACAACTTTCGGCGTTTACTCGTACTTGCGAATTGAGGTGCTAGATGTGTCTATGTACTGTTGAAGTGATTAAAAATAAAATTAAAAAGAATAAAATTCCTATGTATAGTGCAGGTAAAAACGTCAAGTACTGTCTATCGAAGGGTCACTGGCAGCACTTCAATCTTGAAGCAGTCGATGATTGCGCAGCTGACTACTGACTAGGGAAGGCTGTTCCAGAGGCGAATGGTGTCTCGGAAGAATGATCTTTGGTAGCACTGAGTTCTAGCAAATGGTACCAGATAGTGGAGTCCATATCCTCTTGCGGAGCTGATGGCAGTGAGGTTGGATGTAGGGACTTCAACAAGGCCGTTGGCGATGCGGTACGTCAGGGTAACCTTTGCAAGGTCTCTGCGCTTTTGGAGAGATGGACACTCTAGTTGCTGGAGTATAGCAGTAATACGTCTGATTCTTTTGTAGTCTGAAAAGACCACCCTTGCACCATCTCAAGCTTCCAGATGTTTGCACTGGTGAATGGATCCCAGATGATGCAGGAGTATTTAAGAAGTGGCCTCACCAGGGTTATATAGCATAGCTCTTTGGTCTTTTGGGGGCATTGTTGGATGTTCCTCTGTAGGAATGATCTGGCAATTTTGGCTTTTCTTGTAATAATGTCAATGTGATGGTTCCAGCTGAGTGATTTTTGGAAGTTGAGGCCTAAATATTTAGCCGTGTCCGCTTCTTCTAATATATGTCCATATATGTTATATGATTGTCTGATAGGTTTTTCTTGTTGATTATGTGGGGTATTTGGCACTTTTGAGGGTGAAACTCCATCAACCAATCTTTCTCCCATCCCTGTAGCCCTTCAAAATCCTGTTGTAGGCCTCTAGCATCTTCGTCTGTCTTGATGTGACGGTACAGGGTACAGTCGTCTGCAAACATTCTAGTGGTGGATTCTGGGGATACATATTCAGGTAGGTCGTTAATAAATAGCAGGAACAGGAGAGGACCTAGGACACTGCCCTGGGGAACTCCGGACTGTACAGGCGCATCTCCGAACTTGCTGCCATCCAGGATTACTCTCTCGCTCTGCTCTCCTAGGAAATTGTTTATCCATTCCAGTAGGTTGTTTCTAATTCCATAGAATTGGGGCTTTGTTAACAGGCGTTGGTGGGGGGACTTGATCAAATGCTTTCGAAAAGTCAAATAGTATGACATCGGTCTGGCCAGTGACATCAATGTTGCATGCAATATCCTGGACTGTTTGGATAAGCTGGGTCTCACAGGATCTGCGTTTACGGAGTCCATGTTGGGCATCTATAAGTATGTTGTTTTTGTCCAGATGTTTCGTGATCGAGCTTGTGACGATGTGTTCAAGTGCCTTGCATGCTATAGATGTCAGTGAGACAGGTCTGTAATTCTCTGCTTTACTGCGGTCCCTCTTCTAGTATATTGGCACCACGTTGGCGGTTTTCCAGTCATCAGGGATGGTTCCTTGGTCCAACGAGGACTGGAAGAACAGTGTGAAGACTGGTGAGAGCTCAGTTGCTGCTTCTTTTAATAGTCTTGCTGGGAGGTGATCCGGTCCTGTTGCCTTGTTTGGGTCAAGTCCAGCAAAGATCGTGTATGCACACCTTACTTTGTGACAGTTATATGCCCCACTGGGTCATGTGGGCTTGGTCCCATGTCAGAGATAGTTGTTATGTGTAAATCCTTGTTAAAGACAGGAGACAACTGCTCGTTCAGGATGTTAGCCTTTGTGTCGCTGTCTGAGTGTGTTATGCCCGCCTTAGCCTTCAATGGTGCTACTCTCTGGCTGTCAGTTTTCTTGCTTTTAATGAAACTGTAGAACTGTTTGGGTTGGATGAGGAATCTGGGCTGATAAAATCTGTGACGTATTGATTGTAAGCGTCCTTACAGTCAAGTTTGGATTTTTTAAGTTCTTAATTTATTTTTATGGTTTAAGAAGATTTGCTAGATCTTGCTTTAACATGTGCTCTTTTTTTCTACGACTAAGCTGTTTGATCGCTCTATTTATCCATGGCTGGCTTAACCGAAAGCTACTGATCTTTGAAGGCACTCATTTGCCTTAATGATTGATGAGGTGGTCTTTTATAACTTCCCACATTGTATTTATGTTGCTTGGGCTTGTGTATGTTCATTTGAAGTATTACTATCATTGTAAGCATGGTATTGTATCATTGTATTTTAATGATTTATAATAGTATACATGAAATAATTATTAATTGTATTATTCTTATTTGTAAAGTATTATCTGTTGTATTATCTTTTGTTGTATTTTAGTCATCACTTGACCGTTTAGTGAATGAAAGGAGGAGGAGGAGGAGGGCGACGACGACGATGACGTTGATGATTATGTTGGTAATGTTGAGGGGGATTTTTTCGCATTATGAGAACAGAGAATAATAAATTTTCTCACGACTCATTAGACTACATTTTATATGTGCTTTGAAAAAATGCAGTCTGGTGCATTTCAATATATGTTTACGCCAGTTTCTTTTTGTTCGGATGAATAAAAAAAAAGAACCAATTTGTTATTCCTTATTCAAGCCAACTTCGGAGCTAGTATTTTCTTACTTAAAACAAAAGGTTTGATGAAGCAATGTATACCACATATCAATACAAATCGTTGTGTATGCACGTTGCTTATTAAAACATTTCCTTTTTTGTTCAAACCGTAAAAGGAACAGGGTCCTCATTAAATCAAACTAAGCAGATATGTATCGCCAGCATTTTTGTTTAATTTCTAACCTACAAATGGCATAATTTATATTGGCATGTAATTTTTATTTATATTTAGTAATAACATGTCAGATCCTTTAAATTCGTTTTAAATGTACTTGTTTTCAGCGTTTACCGCCCAATAAAATAAATAGAAGAAAAGTTACAGAATATATCAAATACAAAATGAGCAAGCTGAAATAACTCACACAACATCTTAAAAGGAAAATATCCAAAATAATTGCTTCCAATTAAAAAACTTATTATCAAGTCCTGATTCGGCGGCCATATTTCGGATCCTTAAATTGGGATCATACACTTCTAGCATAGCGCAGCATTTTATTTGTGATTATGTGCTATTTTCAATATACTATATTTTAATAAAATAACTGATACAGTTCTGGAAATTGCATATGACTATTATCTTTGACCAAGACTATCAGATAGCTAAATACAAGACGTGATCAGATGTATCATTCCCTTCTAAGACACGGACAGTAACAAAAGGATATAATACAGTTTTTCACAGCAAATTCAAACGGTCATCATAGAAACATCAAAGCGCTGAAGGCAATGAAGTTGTTCGCTATTGCATAATTTAAGACGCAACTCATTTTTTTCATAATTAATCGCAAGTTTGAAATGAGCACACGCCATTCATATTTATAAAGAGTGTGTCATAACGCACGGGTCGAGATTTGTGTGCACTTGTTTTCATCCAATTTATTTCATAGAGATAACTTAGAAAAACAACAACAACATGGCACTTTTTTGGACGTTCTGAAAGCATAGAAAGTATGATGAAAATGGTTATAAAAACTGAATATAAAGAAAGTTTGCAATCACCATCATATTGAATGAATATTGTTGGAATATCGAATACCTATCTCACTAAGAATATAATTTCATGATGAAAATTCGCTGTACAAAACTTTTGATTTTTTACACCATATACAAATTCAAAATATACAGTAAGATAATTGATGAAAATAATTAAAAAAAATAAATCTGCGAGCAATACTTTTTACTCACGAATTAGGTAGTCATAAAGACAGCCCTGTTGACCCGTACTTTGTTGTTTATGCATTACTTTTTACTCTAGCAGTTCACACGGTGTCAACAACTCTGACCTGACATAGGTATTGAGCACAAATGCGCTTTTTCGGCACAGCTGTTTTACCCAGCTTTTCACCTTAAATGACTTTTATATAACGCCAGCAGACACGCATGAATATTTTCGAATATTTCATAGGCTGATTCGAGATGAAACCTCTGAACTTTGGCTACATCACTGTGTCTGTGCTCAGCGCAAAGGATGTAGCACTGTTCAGTGTAAGGAATTCCGGACAAATCTCTGTATGTTTAAACGACACAAATTGTGGCCAGTTACAATAACGCGTTAAGATCCATCTCGCAGAATTTCAGGGTCAGTACTCGTTCACTAAATCGACCGGGGAATATATAACTGACTATCGATAAACACAGTTTTGCTTTCAAGATGAGAAAAGAAACATTACAGAAATAGTATAGCGTCACAATAAGAGGAAAATCGTTGAATTATCCAACCACAAATGTTTGCCGTACTCGGTCAGCACGTCCTTAAATCGTTCCTGAACGTCTGGATATGCTGCCCTTATTTACAAGTTTTCTATTTTGAATTCAATTTCGTATCAAAAAGCATTGTGCTAAAATGTGCCATTTAAAATTCACAATGAGATTTTTAATGACCCTTGTCATGCGAAAATGGGTCCTATTCCATACGCGCCCATCATATATATATATATAGCCCACTCAGCCTGCGCATCTCTCAGTCTGGTCAGGAGATCCATAATGAGACCATAACACATTGAGTGATTTATAGCGAACAGCATCGCCTCTGACCAGACTGCGCAAATGCACATATTGAGTTCAAGATACGCTTGCCGAAAGGCTTAAGACCCATTTTCGCATGACGCGGCTATGAAAGTGTGATTTAAATGTTTCGAAAGAAAACTGCGTTTAAATCAAATATTCACATACGATATATTTCGATAGTGAAAAAATATATAATAAGGCATGTGAGGACACATATGATGTGCACTCCCGAAGAATATTTTTTATCTACTTACACTAATGTGTGGTTTGACAATGATAACACACAATTCATGCGATGAATATGCGACTTACAAGTGAAAAAACCCACAAACAAACTTGTTTTCAATTTATTTATTTAGAAACGTAAATTGCAAACTTTATTCCAAAGTCAGCATTTGCGCCGACTACCTTTTAAAAAGATATTTCCTGTTATATTTAGTTGTTTTTTGGCATGGGGCGTAACCCCATGGCCATAGTAATGATACAAATTTCTGAGCCTATCCGATTTGGCTGGTTGCCAAAATCTTAATTCCCAAAACTCCAATTTACCACTAAATAAATGCGAAATAAAAGTAGTTCATCGCAAATCTCAAATTACCTGCCTTATACATACAGCATATCACTATATAACAAGACAGTGTCATACAAAGTGTAACAAAATATAATTGAAGCAAAATTGCTAAGCATTTGCTACGACATAGATTTTATTGTTTACTTATTCATGCGAGAGTAAGTTAGTAGATGGAAAACTAGGCTTCTGGGACAGAACCGTTTCCCTTCCGTTTCCCTTCCGTGTCCCAGGACATTCTATAACTAAATGTATAGGTAAATAATATCTTTTTCAAGATATTACATATTTCCGAAAGGTCAAGCTCGGGGCAGCATCCCATTCGCAAACGCGGCGGCTCGAGGACCTTTGACCACTACCATTAATCGTGAAGGCCTTTGAAAAATATTTCGTTTATATGTTTAATTTCAAAGTCTTGGTAAACAATGTCGTTTGGTTTGATCATTCCGAGTAAGAATGCCGTGGTAATAGCACCTTTGCGATATTTTTTCTCCTTCATATCACACTCTTATTTTAACACGTATTTGTCAATCAACCTAAGTTGATCCCGTTTTTTAACATTCAGCCACTGTTTCATTGACTCTTTAATGGTTGCTTCCATCTTTTCAAACTCATTGTTTTTAGTCCAGAGCATTTGATTAAGTTCATCATGCAGTTGGACGCTGTATGTTTTTGGTATTTTAAACGTTTTATTGAATTTTAATAAGATAGACGTTCCATCGTCTTTGTCAAAAATCATACCACATTTTCCGAACCCTAGAAGCTCCAAATACCTCTTATTTTCCTTATCATTTTCACGCTTACTACATTCTAGAAAAAACGGATAAAATCTCATTTTTTATATTAAGGATGCTTTAGTTAAATTAGTTTGATAAAGCACACATTTGCATATATTGAATACCAATTTCCTCATCAGGTGCACCTGAGCTTATAGCAAGTCTTTAAAATTTATAATCATCAATAGTTGTAGAAGGTGGAAAAAACGTAACAGCAGAACTAGTACCATACAGCTTATCCTCAGATCGACGAAGAATACACCAATCTCTAGCATTTTTGCTACCTTCAAAAATCCATTTTGTAATAATTTTATCTTTTACAGCAAATAGCGCAATTCTCCGAATTCTTACTGGTTCAGGACACTCAATTGTAATCGATCCTGAACCCAGAGTAGCCCACCCGTTATCAGTAAGATTGGTAAAAGCATGATATGGTTTAAACGATTGACCAATTACTGCGCTTGAAGTAACAATAAACCCAGTTACACTAACATTTTCTTCCAAAATAGGAATATATCCACTTAAACATGGAACACTTATGTTTTCTTTAGCTTTACTAATATGCTTATCAACATAATGTTTAGTTGCAGCGTCTTGATCGTCTGAAGGATCCAATACATTGATTATTTTGTTAGAGTTTATATTTAGTACACCTGTTAAAGCACCACCTGCTAATTGAAGATGCTTATCAACATAATGTTTAGTTGCAGCGTCTTGATCGTCTGAAGGATCCAATACATTGATTATTTTGTTAGAGTTTACATTTAGTACACCTGTTAAAGCACCACCTGCTAATGGAAGATGCTTATCAACATAACTTTTAGTTGCAGCATCCTGAGCATTAATAGGATCACCAACACTTCTTATTTTGTTAGAACGCATTTTTTAGTTCACCAGTCAAAGTATCTCCAGACTTTGAAACAGCGCGATTATCAACATAATTTTTTGTTGTGGCATCCTGAGCATTAATAGGATCCGATACATTGATTATATTGTGAGAATCCATATTAATATTTGCGTCAGCGGCATTTTTACCATCTCGTCTTAAGAACGTATTAATGGCTTGTGATAATGTGACACATCCTGAAATCACTTTTTGCGACGATCCGACGTTTGTTTTACCAAATATGTTTACAGACATTTTTATATACACATTTTTTAATACGATGAGTTTATGGCATTTTGAAAGCTTACGCTCTCACATTGTTTAAGAATGTAAAGACACAGGTGTCCGCAAAACACCTCACCATCCGTCTGTACTCTTTCGCTATTATAATACACAGGATTCCTTATATAGCTGACGAGTTCAACTGGCGGTGCTTACCCATAACTGTCAAACTACAGTTTTTCATGACCGTTTTTGATCCATGCCGTCCAGTGTGTACCATTTCCTCGCGAGTCGCATAAATTTAGAATTCCACATTCTAACTTTTTAGGGCTTTTCGGAAGTTCATCGCGAACATAGACACCCCTAAAGTTTTTAATTTTTAACTTTTTAGCGGCATCTATCAACTGGAAATTGGATAGAGGTTCGTTTGGTAAGACAACTCCTTCAACATTAATATACTTTTCGGTATTAAAACTCATTTTATATAGTGCTATCAATGTTCTGTTTTCATTGGATCGTTTAGATTCGTTACAAGTTCAAGTGATGGCTCTAAACTATAAGTGTCAAAGTAAATTTTTTCATGACCGTTTTTGATCCATGCCGTCCAGTGTGTCTCTGGCATATTGGGATGACGTGGATAGTTGTAGCGCACATACCTTACTCTAACGTTTGAGCTTTTTAGTTGCTTTGCGACGTCAATAAGTTGTGATGTGCTTAAGAACGTGCTGTATATGGGGATGTTGGGGACAACACGCCCACCCCCGCTCTTAAACTTTTTTTATTATCTTTTGATTGTCTGTGAGATTATTGCTCATCTTGGTTTTTTCTTAGGAGGTAATGTCCATAAGCCATTGTATGAATACCGTCTTTAAGTATAATACGCTTATCATCATTTGCGCTAAGAGCTACCTTGTTGACCGTTTCAGTATATATTTCATGCGCGTATGATCTGATAAAGTTTATTGACCTTCGCACTTCTTGGCGAGAAAACAGCGTGTTTTTATAATCGTTGTGTGTAATGGTGTTTTCGATAACGCTCTTTTTTACCCCCTTACACTTTTTGTTTTCCGTTCCTTCATACATTTTACACGAATACAGTTTAGCTCTGAGTCCTACAAATTCCTCTATTTGTTTTCCAGCTGCCTCATCTTTGAACATTCCGAGAACCTTTTTGTTCACACCCGTTTTAATTCCGGAGGGGTGATTTTTGGATACTCACTCGTATCAAACAGTCTTTCAACATCGTTTGAAATGTCTTCATAAAATTTTTTAGTTTTAATTTCGTAGACAAGACTGTCTGTGTCCGTAAACAATAGCTTTGCCCTTTGTCCATATTTAGCCTTGATGTAGTTATAGTGAAACTCATACATTATTGTCTTTCTTAAGTCTAGAATAGACATTCCAAGATAAATGGGTTTGTTATAACATAACTTGGGTTTTCTCATATGAACGGCTATTAAATTTTCATCAAATATAGTCCAGCGGTCAAAATTAACCTTTGCAAGGAGCTTTTCCGCCTGTGTAATATTATTAACCAATCGGATATCAACACGATTCTCGATGCTCTCCATTGTTTTTCCAAACACACTGTTGTTCATCAACTTGAAGAAGTCTTTTTCAAAGTTGATAGTTGCAGCTGTTCGCAATTCAGTGTTCAAGTCGATATATGTTTTTAACCAAGGGCTTTCATCAAACTTAATTCCTCTATGAATGTTGGTAACTCTGAGCCCTAGCTTTTCGTACTGCTGCAAGTTTTCATTGTGTACTACATACTTGGTTTTGTTGTTCAAGTTTGGAATAAGCTTTTTAACTTTTGATCCCTTAGGTATAATGTTTTCAGGGGCTAATGGATAGTCATTATGAAGATCATGTAATTCATCAGGATATTCCAAGTCAACTTCTAAAATACACCCCTGTCCTTCTATGCATGAAATGTTTTTCCAATCGTTAAGCTCATTTTCATTCATCCACTTAAACCCCCCTGTTGGAAGTGGCTTACTCATCGCGCACCCGTAGAGATTGTTAGCATCCAGATAAATGATAAACGATGAGTCTTTGCTTTCATCATAATCATCACCCATATACTTATTGTTTCCAATACCAAGACGCGTTGAAATTGTACTAACCCCACCTCGAATACCTTGCTTTAACATTAGCAACACGTCATAATCGTTTATAAGCTCAAGTTTTACCTTTGTCAACTTTAGACACGCATCCATAGATAGTCCTGGCGCTGTATAATACCATGCTGGATCTAGTTTATAATATTTATTGCTAGCATCTCTGAAGTTTTCGAAAACGTCGGCTAGCAGCAAGACATCACTCTTTATGTAGAGTTCAAGTTAGTTTCTTATTGTTTTACAGCCAAAAGCCTTCCATACTTTGTTTGCAAATTCATAATCATCATTACAAATAGCCTTACCCGTGAGCTTTGAGTAGAATGCTTTCTTTGGGGGCAATGACGTTTCTGCGAGTTTTTCAACAGAGCTCACATAATCATATGGAAAGATGCCCTTTTGTTTCAAGAGTGTAAACTCATTACCGCTATAGACCTTAGCCAATTCACGTAACTGATCATGGGTAAGATTTCCTGATAAAGCATCCAAACTCGATTGCATAAACCTATAGGTATCGATAAACCTAATATCACTATAAATAGGCTTTTCCTGTCCTTTTTTGTTTGTATACGTGTCAACAACAACCTTCTTACAGAACGAAATATACTTTTCCTCGTTATTTGGAATTCAGCTAATTTGTACTCCAATACTTTTTAATTAATAGATGGCAGTTATATCCAGAAAGATTGTGTAGTAATACAGGAATAAATTTAGGGATTTTATACCCTAAATTACACGTTGAATGTGCCGCTCTTCTAAACTTTCCAGTCAAGTGACAATGATCGCGAACCTTCTAATCTAAACTCGCCTTCATCACCTTCGCATATATGACATGTGGTCGCAGCATCGTATTCAGCTTGATCATCTTTTGTGAATATCATTTCCTTGGAAAATTTAAATGTGTTGTAAATATCCTAAGTGGTTTGTTCAACAGAGTTAACAAATACTTGCGCGACATCATCTGTTTGATTCTTAGCTGAATACACAACAGGCTCTCGACTATACAATGAGCCATCAGAGCATACCACGTGATAGCAAAACGCGCTAGGCGTATGCTTCTGGAACTTGTGTGTAAACGACGTCGCAGGATTCGGATTACAAGAAGCTAATAGGCTCGATAAACGATTCGAAGTCTGCATATATTACAAACGGAACCCTCATTGATCTACAGTAATGCTTGAAATACTCTGTGGTTCCCTCTGCTGGCAGCACTATTTTCTGTGTGCTGTGTAATGAACAATATTCATTGTGTCTTGGAAGACCCTCAACTGTTCGATGACCTGTTAAGCACCTTTTACAATAATACATTTTATTGTGACCGGTTTCAGTTCGTCCCGAAGCTAATTTGTTAAAGTTTTTAATCAAGCAATAATGTTTTGTTTTTCCATTTGAAATCAGCAATAAATCAATAGCCTTATTATAAGTGGGTAAATATCCTTTTCTTTAGAATCATAACCGAATATATTGATTCTCAAGTTGTTGCTTATTTCAAATTTACTTATTACATTTTCATCCACTGCAACTGGAAATTTAATACCATCTCAATTTAACTACTTTGCGTGTTCCTTTAATTGTTCGGTTATTCTTTCGGAATGTTTTACAATAGGATTTAATGCTCTCGTGACGCACCACTTGAAACATTCGTCGTCTTCATTCTTTATGTTAATAATTGCCTTTTTAGCAGCCAACTCTTTTGGCAATGGAATGTATGATTTACCTTTTAACGGCTTATACGTACCGGTGTTAATTTCCAGTCTAATGACGGACTTTAGCCTCCAATTGCTTCCCTTCATTTGAAAATATGCAAACGATTCCAAAATCCTATCTACCATTTGGGTAAATAATTCAGCAACATCAGTTCCCTCCAATACTATTTCAGTTCTCGAAACAAAGGGTATTTTTTCGATTACACCAGTTTCATGTTCCATGGAATGCCGCTCCATTTCACACACTAGCACTAGATTCATTTTTATTTGACGATGTTTGCTCATAAACTTTACAACTTCAGGTTTAACAATATCTAAAAATGTTGGAGCATCAGTTTTTTCAACCCCATCAATAACATATTGCCTTGCAAAACGTTTAAGTGCAGTTTTACTTTCTTTAATTACTATGGCACTTTCACTAATTTTAATATCACGTTCACTTCTTTGCTGCTTCTTATAGTAATGATTATAAATAGATTCGACTTCTGCTTTAAACGCATCAGCCTTTTCGCTTATTGCTTTCCTTAAAGGCTCTGGTGTATGTTTAATAATCCAATCATAGCTATTTTTTGCAGCTGTCTTTACAGGTTTTACAGCCCAATCATAGCTATTTTTACAGCAGTCTTTACAGTCTTTACAGGTTTAACAGTCCAATTAAATAACCTATTTATCATAGTAGGTTTTTTAGCTGGTTCAGCCCTTGCATCCTCCCTCGCATTTTCCCATACATCATTATCCCTTGCATCCTCCCTTGCATTTTCCCATACATCATCATCACCCGAATCCTCATCGTTGCGTCTGCTCAGCCTCGCTATCAACTCAGCTTTTGTGAGCTTCGCATATCCGCACAGACCCTGGTGTTTTGCGGCTTTTACAGTTTTGTTATTCATTTTATATATATTAAAAAATATCAATTTTTTTTAATAAGCATGTGTTTTGCTTATAAAAACATGACCTCATACTTCATTCCATTTACTACTTGTCCGTTGTTTCTCTTTTTTATATTACAACCAAGCGCTTTTATTGCTCGGTTTTTTGAGTTATAGGTTGTTTCCTCTCCAGTTTCAACATTGAATTTCGTTAATTTAACAATTACTTTAGGCGAACACTGTAAATGTCTGCTTGCAAACCCCCAATGCTTTGCATTGACCGTTCCAAGGCGGTGACCCCAGCTTTATTCATATTTTGTGTTTATGTTGTATTGTATTGTGCTGTATTGTGCTGTTTTGTACTGTTTGGGCAATCGGTCACTTGCCTTAAATAAAGGACCAACTAATTGTTTTTAATATAAATTCAATACTGCTCCAGCAGCTGGAGTTTCACTTCTTTATATTGCGGTCTTTTTATTAGGTTCTGGTATAACAACATCTTCTCGTTTCCAATCTAGTCCGTTTTCCTTTGCAATCAACATTAACTCCATTATACTTTGATCAGTCGTAGCAGGAACGTCAATACTTTCTATCATTTTAATTAATACTTTCTTTGTGTACTTCATTTTTTATATAAAAAATAAAAAACACCTAAGCTAATTTATTGTTATGCTGCAGAAGGAATAGCACGATCTAAATAAGTATTTTTAATTAAATTAAGACTCCATAGTATTCCTCTTATTCTTTGGGAACCTTCATCTTCATCAGCATTATCATCACCCTCCTCCTCCTCATCATCATCCTCAACCTCATCATACTCCACCTCATCATCATCAGCAGCATCATTATCCGCTAAATCAACAGGAGACTCTTCAGCTAACCTTTGTAGGTATGCTACATATTCTTGCTCATCAGCCCTACGTTCCCTCATCCGTGTCCTCATCCTCGTCCCCATCCATGTCCTCATCCTCGTCCTCATCCTTATTAATCTCCTCATCCTCTCGTTTGTTGGTTAGTCTTCGCATGAGTCTAGCACGGCAAAACCGTTCCCATCGCTCACGTTCCGCTTTCAAATACTGCTTAATTTCCTTTTCCTCCTCGTCCCTACGCCCCCGATCTCTACGTTCCCTAAGTTCCCAGTGCAGCAGTGTCAATTATTCCTCCTTTTCAACCCTACGTTTTCGATTCATACGTTTCGTAAGATTCATATGTTCAATCATTGCTGATATAATATTTTGCAATCGCTGCTCTGACTCTTGATTCAATTTTATATAGTTTTTTATTATTATTATTTCATCACTATATACATTTTAGATCCGTCAGAGGTAAATTTTATCATTTGGTCGGAAATAACAACTGCGTACGCTTCTGTTCCCGCTGGCACATTCTGGTGGAATGTTGCTTGGATTTGCATCTCTACCGATGCATATTTTAACCGCTCACTTTGTTTGCTGACATCAAACACCATAATAGGAAACAGGTCTTTGAAATCCGCCGGTGTAATGTTGCTCTGTGTTACCAGCGGATCCATTCCATAAAACTTTTCGCTAAATCTAGCCACTTCATAGTAAGCTCGTGAGAACTTTTGGTTTGGAAAAGATAAGTTGTAATCAGCCTCAGGGTATCGTTGATTTTTGACAGTCACATATATGTTATTTAGATTGCAATGATCGAATATCGATGTATTTCTTGTTTGATTATTTCTGCGATTAGTTTGGAATCCTACAAAAATGTATCGCGGTTTTTCGGTTGGTGTTCTAACACTTAGTCTCCAGTTGAACGACGTAGATTGTGGAATTTGTAATACTTTCACAATGTCTAGAACTGAAAGCGACGGGTAATGTTACCTTTGCCTGAATGGATTTGTACAACTGAAATGTGTCCATATCTGCAGGTAAAATATGAGGCATAAACCATGCCAGTCTATCAAGGCTTACTTTACCCGCATCTCCTGCATCTGCTATAAAGATGGTATCGTTGACAGTTTTTCTAACAAGTGCGAGCGTATGTTTAAATCCATACACAATCTTGTCATAGTCATCGCAAAAGCCGAATATGTGTTTCAGCGGAACAACGAACGAGAATGTTCCCTTGGGGTTAGGCTTCTTAATAAGGTATGCCTGCCTGATAGCAAAGCCTGTGTTATTTTTCAAATGAGCTGTTGCCGCCGTATCTTTAATCCAAAGCTGATCAAGTCCTTGCGCTTTTGAAAAACCATCCGGATACTTGAGCATTCCAATTATGGTCGTAGCCTGTCCAGGATGATTCAACGATTCTACTTGTTGATCGGATAGCCTATACGTTATATTTGCAAACAAATGCATAAGCCCATTGTTTGGTAACGATACTACATCATCGTCTGCGTATGCATCCCCATTAACTTTGGTTAGTCCACCTTCAATGAGTAGGTACGATTCCGCAGGATGAACAAATACATCATACAACCCGATATCGATAGTTATGGTACCCGGTGAATTTAAATTCGTACCATTGACAGGCTCATATATTGATATTGCGTTTGCCCTTGCAGTACCTCTCTTCACCCCAACGCCGGAACCCGAAATCAAGTTGTTAATGTTTGTTGCTTTATTAGAACCCTTATTTACGAGAGACGCTAACGCGTCCCTCGATTCTTGCGTTATTTCGCGATTTTTTGGTGCATTATATCCATCAATCAAAGCTTTAGCTTTGGCTATAGCTACATCTTTTCCAACATCAATAGCTTTTAAACCAACTTCTTTTACAACCGATTTTCCGGCTTCGATAGCCGTTTTACCTATTTCTGTTTTCGATGCGCTACTCACTTTTGATGCCACCGTTTTTGCGACATTTGCAGCAGTTTTCGCAGCCGTAGATCCTACCATTCGCTTAAAGAAATTTGAGACGGTATCAAACATTCCAGAACCGCCGATAACGTGTTTTTTATATACCTTCGTTTAACAATCATTTTTTAAATACGTAACATTAATTTTTATAATATTCTTTGTCTTTTACCGCTTGTCTCAACAGTTCATCTGCTATGTCTATGATTTCATTTTTTACTCCAGTATTACCTGCATTATAACTATTAACTCGTAATGTAAGCATTTCAACGAGTCTGTTTGGATCAGAAGGCATTTACGCTATTCCTTCTCCTTTCTTTTTGAATAATGAACTTATTTTGTGTGTCTTTTTAGGTTTAAAATATGCTTCATAGATTGGTTTAATAATTTTTCTGTACTTTTCTCCAGAACTTGATTTAACCTTTCCTGTGTCAGGATTCACAAAAGCATTGGTGTTTAGTAAAATTGTTTTGTAGGAGTCAATGTCTTGTGAAGTATATTTATCGGAATCAGGATATTTCGATGTTATTAGCTCCCAAAGTCCTAGGGTTCCATTATATTTTGTTTCTCCAACAATTATATCATCTCCAGATAGTTTAACCTCTGAATCCCCAATATAAAAAGCGCCACCTTTATCATACAGTCAAAATGTTTTATCGGTTAATTGTTTGCCTGACATCGATCTCAAGTATTCAGTTGCTATTGAACCTAGTTCTATTAATGTTTCTTTCGGTCTTTTATCCTCTTCTGCTTGTATGCTTGGGTATTGAGGGAAAGTAATGGCATTAGGTGTTGTAGCTGCTAATGCTGCTGGCAGTGCTTGTATCGCACTTGACGTTTCTTCTTTTAACTCTCTTTGCGAATCGGTGATAGGTTTGTAAAGTTTTGTTAGTTCTCTGTGTTGATCAATGTCTCCTAGCTTTTCAGATAAAGAGTCTTGGCGAATTTTATTTCTTAACATAAGATACTCATGCACCATGGAGTCCCTTTTTCCGGATCTGTTATCTTAAAAAACGACATTTTTAAATAGAAATAATAATGTTTTTAGACGTGGTTTGAGACGTAATTTTTGACGTAATTTTAGACGTGTTTTTCAACGTGATTTGAGACGTAATTTTTGACGTGATTTGAGACGTAATTTTTGACGTGATTTGAGACGTAATGTTTGACGTGATTTTAGACCTGATTTTAAACGTAATTTTTGACGTGATTTTATACGTTATTTGTTGATTGAGAGGTGTTCGTCTGTTTTTCTCTCGATTTACTAAACATGTTTTGAAACGACAAAATTGCATCTTCACGTCCTTTCGCAATAAGGGACTGTTTTGTTTCCTCGTCTATACCTACTCTTATGTTAGATCTTATTTCTTCTTTCATCTGATTGAATCTGTCTAGTTCACTTAGAATCAGTGAGTATTCTTTATCAGAAATTTGATCGTCTGCCGCATTGGCATATAAGTGATATAAGATCACTTATTGTGTTCAATTTTGCTTCTGCAAGTGTTTTAATTGTTTCGTGTTTTTCAGCTTTCATCAATAGCTTTTTATTGGTTTGACCTCCAATGATAGACAATAGTCCTATACCTATTGCAGCTCCCTCCATTGCTATTGCAACTGGTACCGCAATGATTGTGCTCAATACTCCTATCCCCGCCGCACCTAGCACCATTGAAGAAACAACAAGAGCGTTGTCCACTCCTGCTATAACTCTCACTGCTCTGTGATACTTTTTAGACAAGTTTGCACGCTTGTCTCTCTCTGTGGTAATTTCTTTTTGAATTTCGTTTATCTTTTGAAGCCTGTATGACTGAGCAGTTCCTTCAACGCTAGTCGGTTCTGGAGCCGACGGAACGGCAACTGGTGGTAAAGATGGATATAATTTAGCGTTACTTGCATACGTATCGTATGCGTTACATTTAGAATCTTTGTACTCCATTTTTATATTTGAAAAGATATTTTTTAAAGCGACTGATGTGTGACAAAGCATAAAGATTCACCTTCAACAATATCAACTGCATCGTCTGAGTTGTTTTGAATTGTAACAATTATGTCGTCAACAGATTCAGCAATAATTCCATCTTGTAAACTACATTTCTTTTCCTTTAAACTTTGTTTGAGCGATACCGAACAAACACCTTGAAATAGCCGTAAACCTATTTTTAATTTAATAGGAAGTGCTGCTTTCGGTTGAGTAGTTAGCGATTGCTGCATCGAAATACTCCATTTACCATACATTGGTTTTGCAGGATGTGCAAGATTCTCGTGTGGCAGCCATTTAACTGACGCTGGTGTTGGTCGTTTATGCTTGTGGATAAATTTGTGAATTGGCATACTATGTCTTTGCATTTTTATATATGTGAATATTTTTTATAAAAGCATCCCTAGTATTGGAATACTGCTAAATGGTGAATTCGGTCCTAGTAGCAATCCCGATCCTGCTCTCATATACATTACTTTTCCAGATTTAAGATACAGCCCCTGTCCTAACGAACTACCTTTCTTCCACGGAGCTAAATACAATCCTTTACCTGCTTGTATCACTTTACAACCGCTTCCGTTTTTCTTTAAATACAAAACACCCGATCCACTAATTTTGTCGACAACTTTACTACCGGCTGCGGCTCCAACGCCGGTTAGCAAACCGGTTGCAAGTCCTGGTAAAACGCTTGACATAAGAAACTTACCCGCGGTAGCCAACATCGGCAAAATAGCTCCAATAAATCCACCTACAACTTTTGTGTTGTGTTCTATTTGTGTTTTTGACATTTTAATCGTCACTCCTTTACCACTTTGGTACGCTTTTGTCATTTTGTTAATCTGTGCTTTAGTGAGGGCTAGCACGTGTTCTCCAGATAAATCCTCGTGTGATAGGCGAATAGACACGGGAGCTCCTGATTGAATAGCTTTTTTGATCTTTTCTCTCTGACCTTCGCTAATATTTACTGATACATTTACGAAACGACTCATTTTATATATGATTTAAAAAAAACTTTTTTACTTTTCTTTTATATGAAATTTAATAAAAATATTTTCACCACGCAAATTTACAAGTTTCCCGTTCTGGTCAGTGAGTGTTGTCTCAATTGACGAAATTGTCGACAAATTAACAGGTAAATAAACCAAATTAACTGGTGTTTCCATAATTTTATACCCAGGTCCAACCGATGGGAAATAGCTGTATATTACGTTTCCAGTCGAATTGTTAACATATGATGAGCTAATTATATCACTAGTTACTTTCAAGCTACTAATACATAATATATTGACAATATTTTCTGCCTCATTATATCCTGATGAGTATACTTCTGCATTAAAACCCAATACCGTTCTTATAGAGTTTGCAGATGTGAAGTCTATTTTATAATCTGGTGCTATATTTAGTACTGTTCTGAGTGTGTTGTCGTTCGGCTCTAGGGTTATATCGTACTCGTCCGAGTCAGATTTGTAATGATTATTCTCCTTCATTCTTCGTTGAATGTAATCGCCTATATCATCCAATTCGTATGAACCTTCGGGAATATTTATATCATACCAATCATCTCCGTTGTTAGGGCTATAGCGAAAGTTATTGTTTGAAGAGTCTATATTTGGAAATGAATAGTAGGTCTCCAAACTAACTAAGGCCATTTAAATTGTTTTGTCTACATCTAGTTGAATTGGTGGTCCTAAAGAAGTACAAATTCTTGAGCTATTACCTTGCAATATAATGTAAAAAGAATTTTTCGAACCGGTATTAATTCTAATTTGTTTTATTTCCGCTAACATTTGTTCTCGTACTCGTTCCATTTTTATATAGATTTTTAATTAGTGAGGTATGTAAAAATAGTCAAATCCAGATCTATAATTACCATTATTTTTTTACTAGTAAGATCTATAACAGCAAATCCATGAGGACGGTCCCAGGCTACTTTACAAAAATTTCTAAATTCTTCTTTTGACATATCAGTTGAAACGTGATTGTTGTAGATGTGATTTATATTTTTCATATCCTGTGGGAACAAACGCATAAAGTTTGCATTTTCACGTATTGTTTGTCTTGGAAGTTTAAAGTAGTTTTGTGCGAGATAAAAGCAGTCTACATTGCTGTGGCGTCCTCTTATGTAATAAGTTTCACATTTGTTTTGTTTTTCAAACTGAAGGTCGTCAAAAATCATTAAATTCTTTTTAGAGCTACTCAAGTCTCTAGGATCAGGTACATCATCAGACGTTTCAAAAAAATTACATTCAATATCAGCTGGCCTTTCTAAACTCTTAGCAATTAATTCAACTAAAAGAGCTGGTGAAACGTCATTCTCTTTTATATAGTCTTGTTCGGCAAACAATTTCAGAATCTCTTCTTTAGGCAGCTTTTCTTAAAACGCTTTCTTAATAATTCTGTACTCCGGCTGAAATAGCGACTTGCCAAAAACTTCCAAGTTGTTGTAGTCTAACCATCCTAGTCGTAGTAAAAGGTTTAACAATAGTATAGTTTTTCCGCATCCGCTTTTACCAACCTCGTATTGATCTCGGTAAAAGTCTACTGTTTCATCTTTTTAAAATATCATCATTCCACGAAAGATCTGTAACTTCCATTTTAAAAATAAATTATTTTTTTCATTTAAAAATGTATTGCGTAAAGTGCAAAAGCAAAACTGAAACAGTTGATGTGCAAAATGTTGAAAGTAAAAACAATAAACCAATGCTTTGCGGAAAGTGCGTCGTTTGCGGTTGTGTTAAAACACAGTTTATAAAAATGCATACTAAAACTGGAGGAGACTTGGTTTCGTCGTTAAATTCGGTAACTAGTAAAGTAAAGCTTCCGTGGGCTAAATTTCCCGGTGAAATGCATATTCCAGGAATGAACTTTGGTGGACCTGGAACTAATTTAAACGAACGATTAACTTCAACTGGTGCTTATAAAGACTGGAGTAAACCAGTTGATCGAGTTGATAATGCAGCCTACCATCATGATTTAGCTTACCAACACTTTCCAGATACAGCAGGTAAAAACGTAGCTGATCAAATTATGCTTGAACAAATGGATGCTGTTGAAATTTTTGTAAAACTTTATTTAAATGCTCATTTGGTGGTGGTTGATTTTCAATTTGCTGAATACGCCGTTGAATCAATTCTTTTACCGTTTGGTCATCCATTTTATATAGTAAAAAAAAATACTTAAGTCATTTTCATTTTTTTTTGTGGTAAAATTCACGAATAATGGTAGTGGTCAAAAGTCTTCGAGCCGCCGCGTTTGCGAATGGGATGCTGCCCCGAGCTTGACCTTTCGGAAATATGTAATATCTTGAAAAAGATATTATTTACCTATACATTTATATATAGAATGTCCTGGGACACGGAAGGGAAACGGAAGGGAAACGGAGAGGAAACGGTTCTGTCCCAGAAGCCTAGTTTTCCATCTACTTAAGTTCCTCACTTGACGGTCTAGGCAGAAAAGATACGAGTGTTTAAGGAGACAGTAAGAAGATTTTTTTCTGATACATTTTTTGAAGACCTTATATTTGGTATTTATAAACATATTTGAAAATAGTGTTATTTTATTTTGCGTAAACAAGACATTTTAGAAAAAAAGAAATGAAAAAAATATTCACGATCATTCTCGGAAATAGAAGAAGTAACCGGATATGGTATTTCACTGCGCAGATCGAGCGCGCAAATCGAGCGCGAAAAGTTCTACCTGAGATAAAGTACACAATCTGTACACCGTTCTTTATAAGAGTAAGTGGATTTTCTTTTGTATACACATTACAAAGGAAGTATGAGTGTTTTTCTGACCTTTCAACTATGAAATAAAAAGCTATTTTAGGCTATTGAAAATGATTGAATCGACGCCAACAATAACAGCTTTTTGTGGCTATGTTGTTGTTGCTGTTGTATATCTTCACCGCCTATGTAGAAGAACTCTATCAGATCCGTAGAGTTGAACAAAAGGTTATCGTTCCCACCACCAGTATCGTGTAGTCCTCCACCGTCTATGTACAGTGTAGTATATACACAAATATTGTCTGTTCTTACAGTCTCTGAGCTTCTGCACTCAACCGATAGTGTCAATACGTATAAATGCGGACAAAGCGAGAAATTCCGACAAAACTTCTTCCCAAGCACACTTAATCTAGTCCCACGCCTTCAGCGCCTACAGCGCTTTGATTTAGTTTAGGAGCTACACATTGTTTATCATTTTTTATTGCTTCTTCATACTTTATTTCTTGGTAGTATTGCTTATTTGACATACATCCCGTTTCGAAACGACTATCCGGTGTTACAGTAAAAACAAATTTGCGTGAAACTAAACTGCCGTACGTTTTTAAGTTTATGTTCTTGAGGTACGCGGCCACGTGGTGCTTTTTTGGCTTGTTTAAAAAAAAGGACTCACTAAGTAAAGAAAACAGCAGTTGTTGGGATTTCAATCCCATACAATCACAATTGAAGGATCTTTTATCGGAACTAACCAGTTTGAAGAATGAAGTGCATAGTAATTCTCGTTCATTTTCTTTAAAAATGAACACAACTGAAGTCTGACAATGACATAAAATGGAGATTTGAAGGGAATCGTTCAGTTCAGTTTTAATAATGAGCTGTTGGAGATAGTAAATCAATCTTCATAGGCGATAGACAACGGCAAATCGGGCGGTCTTCTAAGAGCAAGGTGTGCAACAACGTTGGGAATCGTTTTTCTACGCAGTCTGTACTTACGGTAGGCGGTGGAAGATGTCTTCTTCGTGGGTATTTCGGGAACACTTTCGGTGTCGGAAATGGAACTGCATCCGGTTCCGTATACGGGGTTTTCACCGAGTTTACCAGAGCATGTGACCCAGGGCCCTGCATTGCATGCATAAAGACAACCAACTTCCGGCGAAACTGGCCACATGTCAGAGCCATAAGCAGCGCCGCAGGAACTTCAATTTCCCGAAAGGGAATGCGCGTTGCGAAGAATTCATTAAAGATGAGTACCCGGTATAATTACAAATTGTTAACTCGTGACTTTAATGAATATGAGCAAGGTTAAAAAGAACTTATAGTCAAGGGTAGACTAAAAAATCATCTGGAATTTTGGCGTGAAATTGGTGCAAACGATTTCGTTACAGAAGTTACACAAAATGTTTATAAAATTCCACTGTATACAGAGCCGAACAAAGAATTTTGTAAGAATAATATGTCTGCTCTTTAAGAATCTGATTTTGTTTGTGAGGCTTTAAATGATTTGATAGATAGGTGTATAATTGCAAAATGCATCGAGGCCCCCTTGTGCAGTTAATCCGTTTACCGTTTCGGTTCTTAGTAACGGCAAAAACGTCTGATATTGGATTCAAGAGAGTTTAACAAACATGCGTTAAAGCGCGGGTCAACGTGCTTGTATCGGCTGTCGTGTTAGTAATATATTTTGGAATACATTTGTTTGTTTTTTAAATGTGGGTTCTAATATTGAACTTTTCATAAACATAAATTTGTGTGAAATGATATGTTCTTGCAGAGGCATGCAGATGACGTCTTGGTAGGAAAGGTTTCCTTGCTTCCGGAGTTACTAAAAAATATAAAGCTATTTAATCGTCAAGTGTTGTTTACAGATTGATTTATTTTCGGTTATAATAATAACAATGTCATGGTTAAGGCTAGTACTGGCTACCATAACTTTAAATGTCGCTTTTTATGATTTTTGACTGGCGCGACTTTACAGGTATGTCAATACTATATAACTGTACGTTGAAGTTTCTTTAGCTAGGTTAAGGCGCTTGCCTGAATGAATCATGCTGTCTTTAAACCCGCGATGTTAAGGAGGGATATTACTCGTGAATCAGTATGCGCTGAAGTGTTCCGCGGTTATAGATATCTAAAATAAAAGACATTTAAATGCCAAATTAAACTGTTCAGCTATTTTTATGTTCCCCAGTCTATACTGGGGGACATATTGTTTTTGTCTGTCTGTTTGTTGGTTTGTTTGCGTCAAACTTTAACATTGGCCATAACTTTTGCAATATTGAAGATAGCAACTTGATATTTTGCATGTCAAATATAAGGAAGGGGTGACATAGTGTTTCACAAACACATCTTGTTTTGTGTTTTTTTTTCCGGAGAAATTATTATTTATGTCATTTTATTTACATTGATTTAAATATATGGGTATGGTTATTCAAATCCCAAAAAGGCATTTTGACGCGCGGGTGATTTAAAAAAGTGCAAAAACGAAAGTGAGAAAAGCAAAACGTTGGGTGACAATTTTAGCTCATTAGTGGCAGTTTCAATAAAAATATTAACAGCGATAAACAAACACACTTACTTGTGATAGTTGCGTCATCGATGTATCTTTATATGTTTAATTGATATATTTGGTAGGTTTACCCAGGGTTTCTGTGTGCCTAAAAGCGATGTACCATCTTATAAAAATCGAAACAGATACAACGTTGATCAATAAAAATATAGAATAAAAGTTAAGACGAAGAAGAAGTTCGAGCACATCAAATAGTAGCTTTACACCATTGGAATTAATCTATATTTTTAACATTCGAGAACTCAATAATGTACAAACGACATGTAACGACAGCTATACTGATGAGAAATCCCTACTTATTTATGAAGATTTTTTCATACGCCCCCCAGAAAAAATTCTGGTCTGCAACGACAAACATGAGCAAAGTATGCATTTGAATATGATTATACATGTAACCACTTACAATACACATATCCACGTACATATATATATATATATATATATATACATATATATATATATATATATATATATATATATATATATATATATATATATATATATATATATATGTATATATATATATATATATCAAACATTTTTTGTCTTTAAAGATTTTTGAACGATAATCTTGAACAAACGTGCGTTAAGCGGCTGTCCAAAGGTTTGATAATTTTTGTATACGCATACATATAGTTAAAATTATGCGTTTACGTGATTAAAACTTTCTTGAAACGTAGTTGTGTAGCATGAATTAAAAAACAACAACACTTTTAATAAGATAGTAGACATTTTGCATGGGGAAAATGCATTACGTTTACTTTATTACATTTAAGAACAAGTCCATGACATTTATGGTTTCTATAATCTTTTGGCGAGTTTGTAGAGAACATAACACATGATACCAATTTCTCCACACTGTCATGAACACGTACGTGTTTGTAGGAAAAGATCATGATCCAGAAGCAGAAGATCGTGATCGTGATGACGTAAGGATTGTTCGAGACAATGACGTCATTCCAATGAAGCCCGCACAAAATTCCAGACGCCTTTAGTCCATTGCTGTTTCAGCCTAATAAGGGACACACAGCCAAAAAAAGGGACAACCCAAAACATCCGGCCACTCTTACCCAGGCACCCTTGATGGCCGATGTCGAAGCCAGGGGATCCTTAACAGACCATGCAAAGGTCAGCAATAGCCACACCAATGACGAAAACATTTGTCGGTGACATCAAATGTGATGTTTTTGGTGAATGTTTTCAATAAACCAGAAAATGTCAAATAGCAGCAACACACGGCCAACAATCTGATGCGCCCATTTCAGATGGTTCAGCCTGTGGATATCTAGGGCGGACAGGCACGTAAGCTTGTTCTCATTTGTCTTGTTGTTCGACATCGTACGCGAATATCGTTTTTCAATTCGATTTTTTACAACTTCAAATAGTTAACGTGTTTCGAACAGTGAGACTATTTCTAAGCTAATGTCTCTTAAACGCATTTTCATAAAGCCCCATTACTACTCAAAATCAACGTAAACTTAAAATATTTTTTAAAATAAAGTTAAACAATTAAAGATCAGTGTTCCTTATGGCAATTGCCGAAATTTCAACGCCAGATGTGGTCTGGTAAAATAGATGTTTGTAGATACAAAATGCTCGTTTTTATTGTTGTTTTGCATATTTAGTTCCATTTTAATTTCTCGCAACGATATCTATTCATACGACACATGACTACTATCATGGTACCATTTTAGTGTTCGTGTGTCGAATGAATAGATATATTTTCGGGAAATTAAAATGGAATTAATTGTGTCACAAATAAATAAAATTGGGCATTTCGTATCTACAAAAATCTATGTAATAATACCACATCTAGCGTTGAATTTGTGGCTATTGCTATATGGACGCTGATTGGTTAGGTGTTAACTTTATTTTACGAAATGCTTTACGAAAGTTTCGTTGATTTTGAGCGTTAAAGAGGCTTTAACAGTAAATTGTTTGTACGATTCATAACACGCTCCTGAGCGTAGCATTTAGATGAAGATTTATGTAGAATCTAATGAATCTTGCTTGCTTCGCGAGTATGTTATTTTGCTAAATATTGTCCAAGTGTTCCAGTTCAAAAACGCTTCCAGATACTGAACTTATTTATGGTGTGTGAAAGAGTTTGCTAAAATTTCCGCTCTGAGGCTTCACCGTGCAGTATGGGGCATTGTGTTTCACAAACGCAGCTCTTGTTTTTATGTCGAGATAGAAAAAAAGCAATGGAAACTTACAAACATACCGTATGCATAAAATATATTTGACCGCATGTCATGGAAAACTAAATAACAGCGGGGAAAAACAGAAATACAGCAATATAACACATAAACTTAAGAGATGAGGCATGCGTCCAAAGTAAGAATGAAACCGATTATGCAGACTCGTATTTATCGATGTGCCTAGCTACATGTAATTAAATCTATAATCAGCTATAATCCATGCAATCTCTTTCTATCTAAATTCAAAGCAATCTTAAAGAAGAACGTTCCTTTTTTAGGCTCGAATAATAAAAAAACTCGATCAAATTAAGTATTTTTCAATAGTCATCTATGAATTGATTATAAATGGGTTACCGTTTACTTTTAAATATTATCTTGCATTTGGACACCATAAGTGATGTCGTGATGATGAGCTTTCGGATCGTCATAACACAACGGCCAAAATGAATCTGAATGAAAGCCACTGCGAGTTTGTATGCATACTAGATGTTCGTGGTAAAAGATCAATAGAGTTCCTGCGAGGTTCCATGGGAGACTACCACTGTGAAGTTTGTGCGGCTACACGTCGGTGGTACATACTATGGTAGGGACGACCTTGTTAGTGGCTCGTGGAATAATACTGGATATCGATTGCTGGCTTGCCTGCAAACATGACATTGTTGAATCAGAAACATTATTTAATATAAGCATATAATCATCCTCATAACCATCATCATAATCAGTGTTATCATCATCATCATCATCATCATCATCATGAATCATTCATCAGCAATCATTTATCACTATCATCATCACATTAATTTATTGACAACTCGCTGTAATTATTTGTTTTCAATCAAGTATCAAAAACAATGAATGCAGAACGAATCATATCTTGATTTGTCTACACAATTTCTCAGCATAATAGAAAGACGATTATGTGAATATATAAATGAAATGACAACTCGTTGCTGGGTCCCTACCCCGGGTGCGGACTGACCGGGCATGTCGTCCGGTTTCGTATCTTCAGACATCAACTCCTCTTCCCGAACCCCAAACCAGTCTCTCAACCTGGTACATGGCAGGCTCTGCAGAAAGGTAATGGACTATAAGTAACCTTCAGTGATAATTTAGCCGCGTCATGCGAAACATGAGTCTTATGCAATATGCGACAAGCGTAGCTCCAGATCAGCCTGCGCAGTCTCGAAGTCTGGTAAGGAGCTACACGGTCCGCTAATGAGACTGCAAATCATTGCGTAACTTAATAGCAGACAGGATATCTTTTGATCAGACTTCCCTTATCCGACATACCACCCTTTTTTGCACAACGCGGCTCAAATTTAACCCATTTATGCCTCGTGGACTCTCCCATCCTTCTAAATTGGATCAATTTATTTCCAAAATTAGGGATGTCTAGTATATTTATTTGTATATTTAGAACATTTCATACAGAAATTCCTTTAGGCAAACAGCGCAGACCCTGATGAGACGCCGCATCATGCGGCGTCTCATCTGGGTCTACGCTGTTTACCAAGGCCTTTTTTCAGGACGCTAGGCATAAATGGGTTAAGAGTTTGAACTCAGACGAACGTTAACAAAAGTAACATGTTATATTCTCCCTGATAGATAAGTGTTTACCTATGTATTTTTTGTAACATTAGAAGAAGAATCGTGTTTAGAAGCGAGGGAATTGTTAATTGATTTTACTAATTTGAACTGTCGTTGCACTTACAAATCGGATTAAGATAAAATGAAGTGATTTAGTATCCGTTTTTCAATGAAATATAGAATACAACTCAGGATAGATTTGTTTTTGTGCCATGTACATAATGATTATCGGCAGGTTTTACGCATACGTTAGCTTTCCACGGCAAATCAATGCAATCTTATGCCCATCTTAATGTTGCATCGTCTAAGTTCTGTCATGTGACACCGACGAAGAAACTCACACCTGATAAAATGCCATCCTGAATTTCTTATTGGTGCCGACGTAGATGATAGGGTTCCAGATCCCCTGGGACTTAGCCGCCGCCGCCGGAAGCTCCGCCATCCATAGCGGCACGCTGTCCGGGTCGCCAAACGCTTGGATGAAAGAGACGACTGCGTAAGGCGTCCACACGATCCAGTAAACGCCTGTCAGCAAGAACATTTGCAGCGACTGAGTGATATGATTTTAAAATGCTTAATTATTAAAGTATTCAAACATAATCAAGTTTGCTTTGTTCAATTATGAATAAAGTGTGTTTTACAAAAACTTTTGTGTTTAAATACAAAATTTATATTTAACATGTCAATAGTGTAATATATATCCGTCGATCGTTGGAATAAAAGCGACTATTTTCCCGCCTGAAAGTGTGTTTAATCACTTCATATCAGCGTGCAGGATCAACGGGGTTTGCAGGGGTTTACACACAGGCTGGACAGAATATAAACACATGGTTTAGAACTTTAGTTTTGCAAATATCTAAAGTTATTGAAATACATTTGCTAAAATATTTAGTGCATTAAAGACAGGCAGTTTGTGCCAATATCTTAAGATTTAAGAAACAAATCCTTTAACACGTCTGAAATCGGTGCCAAAATTCACGTCGCGTGCTGCATAATAATGTAGATAAATGCTGTACACATGGGATTTTTTACCAAGAACATAGGCTTATTAAATATAGTAATTCTGATGTATGACGAAGTGCCATAAGCAGCATAAAAACTGTCTTTTATGCAGTTGTTGAAATTTTAAAGATTGTTTTTTAAATTATTTGAACAAAAAAGCACCACTTACCGGTGTGTTTACATCAATTAAAGTTCAATTGTGAACCCCACCAAGTCACGTGATCCTGCACTCTGATTATATATGCTCCCGACAGCAACAATGACCGGTAAATCAAGCAGATATACATGTAGAATGGCTGCAGCGTTAACACGTTTAAACATAGTTGCAAAATGATCCATTCGTGGATGGCATTAAATGAGTCGCGTTCTGAGAAAACTGGGTTTAATGCATGTGCGTTAAGTTTCGTCCCAGATTAGACTGTGTTGTCCGCACAGGCTAATCAGGGACGGCACTTTCCGCTTTTATGACAAATGGACGGACGGACGGACGGATGGACGGACGGACGGACGGACGGACCGACAGACCGACCGACAGACAGACAGACAGACAGACAGACAGAAAGACAGACGGACGGACGGACGGACGGACAGAGAGACAGACAGACAGACAGACAGACAGACGGACGGACGGACGGACGGACGGACGGACAGACAGACAGACAGACAGACAGACAGACAGACAGACAGACAGACAGACAGACAGACAGACAGACAGACAGACAGACAGACAGACAGACAGACAGACAGACAGACAGACAGACACAGACAGACAGACAGACAGACAGACAGACAGACAGACCTGATAATTGTGAAGCATTAATAACACGCTTAAACATGTGGAAGTAAGCACTCTTACTCCTTTGTGTTTGTGCACATGTTTCGCAAGATAGATGATAATATAATAGTACTTTAATGAGGTATCATTTTGCTTATTGATCGAATCCAGCTAGATAATTATAATCAGCACACTACCTGACAAACGCTTCTTTATATCATGCGGAACATAGATTTGAAATGAATAACAGTTTTTATGTTACAAGCTCATAAGACCTTGAACTTTGACATGTTGACCTCCGATACATATTGTATCTTCTTTGCATAGCTTGTAGCCGGCATATCAATAATGATTATCTTGGGTCAAACACTTCTGCAGATGTCGAATGGAAACACATTGTATGCATCAAACCCCTGTGACAATGACCTTCGAATTGTTGATGTCAGAATCAATAAGCGTCTTTCCCTTCTTCGAAAAGCCCAGCATGTCAGCTTACCGGTAGATGATCCTGGCGTTCTCAATATACCATGCGGCAAGGACATTATTAACGAGCAGACCAACAAACAGGCAGATTGCAACGCAATATAGTCACACTTCTTATGGAATTGAGAGTGATATATTTCTAAAACACACCAAAGATCGTTAGGTATAACATCAGTCTAAAAAAAAAATTACATATCATTTAAACTGGTTCCATACCGCACATGATGACGCAGCTTTTCAACATTCTTCGCTCGAGTTTCAGGTTTTTGCGAGCCATTCTGCTGTTCATATCCCATACCGAGTTGCTGTTGAGGCTCTTGACCTAAAACACAAAAATAGTTTATTGCATGCAATAAAATTTTGCGCACATCACACCTGCACACAGCACATTGATTGTTCAATGCTTGCGGTCGGCTCACATGTCAATATGTTCGCCTATAGCCCTTTTTAATAATAATAATAATAATAATAATAATAATAATAATAATAATAATAATAACTTTATTTTATGAAGAATTCACATTAAGAAATAATTTATTTTTTACAATGTGGTCTTCAGTAACATAACACAAGTATATATTTTGAAACATGCATACGAACATACAAGGCAAAAAAAAATTACAGTTAAATGTCATAATAACTTCCTTATCAATTCCAACGACGTGGACGACGACGAAGACGACGAAATTTATTCAATCGAATGGTAAAGTCAAGTCAATTTAATTAGCGAATACATTAGCACATAGGCAAACAACATACATAAGACATGTCGCGAAAAATATCGGTCAACGCCGCGACTGTCGCGCAAAATATCGAGTATTACTTCGTGTGCCTAATGTGGTCTTAAATTAGACTGCGATACACGGGTTTCATATAATATGGGCGATATTTGAATAATAAAATATCGTGAGTCGCCGCGACTGTCGCGAAAATATCGTTCGTCGCTTAGTGTGTCTAGTGTCGCCCTTTGAACGAAGCGATACACGATATTTTTCGCGACAGTCGCGGCGAAGTACGATATTTTTCGCGACAGTCGCTGCCACGCACGATATATTTAACATGATATATTGCCTTTTGAGCTTCCTACACAAGGGCGATATATCGTGTTAAATATATCATACGTCACCGCGACTGTCGCGCAAAATATCGTGCGTCCCCGCGACTGTCGCGAAAAATATCGTGCGTCGCCGCGACTGTCGCGAAAAATATCGTGTATCGCTTCATGTGTCTAGTGTCGCGCTTGATGAAACAAGGGCGAAATTATAGATCGCACTACCCGGATTCCGTAACCCATGTATGTTTGTTTCTAGTTGCGAACGATTATCTAGCAAAAAATGCGGTAAGCGGCTGTTCAAAGGTTTGATGGTCATCCATTTACGTGATATGAAATTTTCTTGGAAAGAAATTGTTACCATTGAAATTAATAAAATACCTTACTAAGTTTATAAAAATGTTGCATTTGAAAAATGCATTAGCCTTCAGTTACGTTATTACTTTTTATTGCATGATAACTAGTGTGTAAACAATCGTTGGACGAGTTCGTTCACTAAAAAACTAATGATACCCATTTCTCTATTGGATAATTTATAACTTGCGTTACTGATATAAAATATGGCTTTAAAACTTCAAATCATTTACATGTTCTGCTTCTGTATTAAATTTTAACCTTACCGTCATGAACACGTGATAGTAGCAGAAGATCATAATGCCGAGAGGGACAAAGAAGCAGAAGATCTTGATCGTGATGACGTAAGACGTATTAGATACACTTAAGTCGTTCCAGTTAAGCCCACAAAAGACACCCGACGCCTCTAGTCCATAGCTGCTCCAGCCTATTAAGGGACACACGGCCCAAACCAGGGCAAGCCCAAAACATCCGGCAACGCTTGCACAGGCGACTTTGGTCGTGATTTTGGGCGTCAGTCGGGGCTTGGTAATGACGATGTACCTGTCTACACTGACCGCCAATAGAAGATAAAGCTGAGACAGTCCAAACAGGTAGACTACGAATCCCGCAAAAATGCACGCCGCGTCCCCTGCGAACCAGGCTCCGTTGATAGCCGATATCGAAGCTAAAGGGTTTCCCAAACAGACCATGCACAGATCACCAATAGCAACACCAAGGATAAAAATATTTGTCGGGGACCGCAAGCGTTTATTTTTAGTAAATGTCAAAATTACCAAAACGTTTTCTACAAATCCGAAAAATGCAATAAACACACAAATTCCGCCAATGATTTGATGCGCCCATTTCGGATAATTGAGCCTCCGTATGTCTAGAACAGAACGGCCTGCCAGCACGTCTTCAGTTGTATTGTTGTGCGACATAGTATGATATTGTCGTGTTTCAATAGGAACTTCACGACTTCGAAAAAGTCAACGTTTTTTGTTCTAACATAGCTTATTTTTCTAAATTACAAATTTACCACAGTGCATTTTTTACAATGCAAAGCATGCAATACGATATTCAAATGACAAAGTATATCCGTTTGAAATATTGCACTTTCTTTCTCAAATCATGCTTCCGATTCTACGCTCAGCAGCTGAATAATGATATATTCTGTCACGACTCTTGCTTTTTCGCAATTGTATTATTTTGCTGAGTAAGTATCGATTGTTTAATTGGCTAGTCTACACACACCTTTGATACTAAAAAATAAAGCTTGTCTTTATTAGCAATTGTAACCAGTTGAGGTGCGATGCATTCACAATAGGATCATTTTGTCTCTGAAAATTACCATTATGCAGATAAATAATATATATATTAATTATTGAACATGTACATGTAGTCCCCAATAACTACATTGTTCGGCGACTGCAATTATTACCGTTACATAAGACTTTCCCGATTTTGATGCTTATGGCGCTAATTGGTCACACATGGAAATGTCAAAACCTGAATATGCTCTGGCATCACATAAAAGGTGCTATTGATGCAAAGAGATATTCAGTCCTTTTGATTTTTATCATGTTGATTATATTCAGTTTAGAAGAAAATATTGTTATATTCACGCGATGGTTTATTCCAAAATATTAGACGTAATCCGTTGATTTTGATGATGTTCCATGGCACTCTGAGGAAGATTAATTCATTCCTTAAAAAATATTTATTTTCTCCTTTGGCGAGATTCATTTATTCTAAATAACTAATATTTGTTTGAAAACTTGCCCTATTGAATCATTATATTTTGTTTTATATTCGATAATATTCCATTTGTATTCACGAAAAAAAAACTGAAGGAGTTTTAAAGGGAAACCCCAGCTTTATTAAATTAATACATATAGATATGCTTCATCAAACTGTGTGCCGCATGCATGGTTGTATATGATAAGCATTCAAGATGGAACGGGCTATTCACATTGCAGGTGAGATCGAAGCTTGTTGTAATTGCTTTTAAATAAATGGATAAAATACCCTCAAAACGAAGATATACCTTATAAATAAAACGGATTTGAGAATGTACTTGGAAAATGAGAATCGCCATTCTTTTAAACATAAACCGGAACATGTACGTCTTTTCGTCATAGGTGTATAATGGCGTTCGTGTTCAAATTGCATGCCACATGTTGTCGTATGTCAGTTAAAGAAACAACAACATGTGCATGTCGAATATAAAACAATTCCTTTAATACGTTGCATTTTCCTGTTTGCATCATTATCAATGAAGTCGCTAAAAGTGTACTTAACGCAGGAATTTTTTACTGGGGGCCCAACTAGTGAGGGTGCGGGAGGGGTCTTCCCGTGCGGGAGGGGTCTTCCCTCCCTATTTTTAATTGTTTTTGTCTTGTCTGTTTGTTGCTTTGTTGGTTTGTTTGCGTCAAACTTTAACATTTTCCATAACTCTTGCAATATTGAAGATAGCAACTTCATATTTAATAATATGCATATGTATCTCATGGAGCTGCACATTTTGAGTGGTGCAAGGTCAATGTCAATGCTATCATTCAAGGTCAAAGGTCAAATATATGGGAGGGACACAGTGTTTCACAAACACATCTTGTTTTTAATTTTGCACTTTTCAAGGTGAATTTAAAGGCTTAACAAATCTTATTTTGTAATATAAAGTTATGGAATATAACAAGTACATCAGCACCTGTCTGAAGTTTAAAGCTTTAAATATTGGTGCAAACAGCATTTTCAGAAATGTATGATATTTGATGACGAAGGAACTCAAAAACATTTATAAAGAAATGTATCATAAAGTATGACTGACATATAACCATAATATTATTTTCTCTTTGAATTCAAGCCTCCTCTAAAGTTTCAAAGTAAATCATCAACACAGAGAAACCATCAAAATTGTCAACAAATATTACATAAGATTGGACCTTGAAACTTTTTCTGTAATAACCGTTTTCCGTAGTTTTTTTTTACGGAACTATATCAGATATTTAGCTGATTTGTTGTATGCAAGTCTACCTATATGACCGAAAGATAAAGTGTTAAATTCTATCCATCATCCATCCATCCGTCCGTCCGTCCGTCCGTCCGTCCGTCCGTCCGTCCGTCCATCCATCCATCCATCCATCCATCCATCCATCCATCCATCCATCCATCCATCCATCCATCCATCCATCCATCCATCCATCCATCCATCCATCCATCCATCCATTCATCCATCCATCCATCCATCCATCCATCCATTCATCCATCCATCCATCTATCTATCTCTATCTATCTCATAGTACTGCCTCACGCCTCTCGCGAGTATTATGGGCAGGGTGCGCGTTGGCTGTTAGTAAAGTAAAAGAGTAAAAGCTGAGAAAGATATCTTTTAGCAAAGTAAGAATTTGTGCAATAATAAGGATAGTGTAGTTAGGTGGTTATGCGATTTAAATGTCATATAGTATACGAGGGATACAAATGGATAAAAACAATTCCCATGCGTTTAGTGGCTAAGTTGGGCTACTGCCTGCTTGAAGCTCTCAAGATCAGGCAGCATTGCGACGGGGTGAGGTAACCTGTTCCACAGGATTGTGGTGTGGGGGAAGAAAGAGTATTTAAATTATCATAACCTGTGTTGACTTGACGGAGACTGATGTGATGCATGTGTCTGTTTAACCTGGTTCGGGCTTCAAGATAAGACGGGAGGGATATGGCCACCAGATGGTGGTAGACTTTGTAGAAAAGGACGAGTTTGTCATCTGCGTCTGTTCTCGATGGTGCGCCAGTTGAGTGTATTTTGCAGATTTGTGACACTGGTGTAATGGTAGTACATGTAGTCATTTTTAACCCATCTGACTGCTCGCAGCTGAATCATTTCTATGTTGGGATTGTTGACCTGAGTGTGTGGTGACCATAAGGGGGAAGCATTGTTCAAGTTGGGGACATACTAGTGTTTGATATGATAGTGATTTGATCTTGTTTTGTCTTGATGTTACGTTTAAGGAAACCTAATGTTTTGTTTGCATTTGTTGTGATCTTGGAGATATGTGTATTCCAACTTAAATCATGGCAATGTCAACACCAAGGTATTTTGCGTCCTTAACTGGGGATAGGATTTGACCATGGAGCTTGTATTGGTACGAAATGGGCTTACGATTCCGTGTGACATGGAGAACCTGGCACTTGTCAGGGTTAAACTCCATGTCCCATAACTCTTCCCATTTCTCTAGTTCGCGGAGATCGTTTTTTAACCTTTGGCAGTCCGCCTCGGATGTCACTGTGAGATAGAAGGCAGTGTCATGATAGCTCAGCAGATTAAGTCTATATATCAAGAAATCGTTCAGTTTGTGATGCAAGCACCAAATTTGACACATATACTCTTCAGTCACTATAGATTTTATAAAGCACGTTAGCCACTACAAAAATTCAAAATGGCGTCCGTTTTCAAGATGGCCGCCGACAGGATTGAAAAATGAAAAAAAAAGAAACAAATTCTCTGAAAGGTTTTACTGCTTTGAATATCACTTGATTTTGATTTTGTACACAACAATTTGACTAGTTTGAATTTAAATTCAGACATTGTTTATGTTTAATATAGTACACACAAATCCATCATGGCTTCAAAAATGGCCGCCAAGATGGCCGCAAAAACCTATTTATGATCATAGCTATGTAACTATCCACTTAAATTTGATGAATTTGGTGCCTATACCCAGGTTTCAGGGGGCAAAGAACACAATCATTTCGTCAGACAAAGTGTAAGTTAATAAGGTCACACAGAAATCCAACATGGTGTCAAAAATGGCTGCCAAGATGGCCGCCAAAACATATTAATGATCATAACTATGTTACTTTCCACTCAATTTTAGATCTACATTTTGGTGTCTATAGATAGGTTTCTGTGGGCAAAGAACACATTTACGTCATCAGACATTTTTATAAGTTTAAAATATATCACTCAAATCCAAAATGGCCGCCAAGATGGCGGTCAAAACCTATTTATGATAATAAAATATGACTATGTAACTGTCCACTCAAATTTGATTAATTTGGTGTCCATACCCAGGTTTCAGGGAGAAAAGAACACACAATATCACATTTATATCATCATACAAAATGTAAGCTAATTATGTTACACAAACATCCAACACTGCGACCAAAATGGCCATTAACACAATACGAAGGACTACAGGTCCATAACTTGTTACTTAAAAGTTATGGTTGTTATGTAAAACGCCATAGTTAAAGAGACATTATCATTAAGCAGTTGAATAATCATAAACTCCAATTTATGACATTTGGAGTAGAGAATGAACTAGCACATGACTTCAAAATAGGATCAGGTTTTACTTACTTCTGTAGACTTCATTGTTAACCGTTGCTGAAAATCATTGAATATTAATTACAGCCTGAATAAGCACGAGTTCTTCCAAAAGATTAATATAATACACATTGTGTTCCTTTGACAATTTATTTACATCAAAGCAGAAGTAGATAGTCGTATTGTCTCTTTCGGAGTAATGCAGGATCTAGATGAGCACATCTGTATCCTCGCCCTACAACTGTGTGGTTGGACGACGGGATCGTTATACTGTTTCTTTAACAATTTTAACGTCTGCATCCGCTGAAGACAGAACAATATAGCATCCCATTTAAGACAGAGTTGTGCTGATCAGAGCAATCATGCCGGCCGTGTTTCTGCACGAGACAAAAAATCTTCCTTTTGTACATGAGCATTTTGTTTCTTTGCCTAAACTCACAATATGATTCACGTTTGTTTCATCGTCACCGGTGCGTGTTGTCTTTGTTATAATGACCGCCTTCGTAGCCATCGAATCCCACTGTCGCTTGTACGTAATGCATTTTCTATGAATCTACATAAGACTCGGCTATTGCGTTATATAAGTCGCCCTTCTCCATGGTCAAGGATTCAGCAAAGTGCCACCATCATGCATCTGTGTCATGAATACAGTTCATCTCAGCCTCACATGATTTGTCTATAGCATACTCTCAACTTGCTTGAGCGATCTGAGGCTTATCTGCTGTACACAGTATGTTCTTGGTTTCAAAGAAGGCGGCAGGAAGGGAGCTCAGTTCAAAAGACGATACGACTGCAAGGGAAGGATCTCCAAATTTTTAAAACCACCAGAAAACGCTGGAACAGAAGAGCATGATAAAAAGCACGGTCAGAAGCGATCTTAACAGCCAAGCTATTCCCAACAGCTTTGGCTCTGTATTTTCTCGTGAATGTATAAGCAAAGACCGAGTTTCCTATGATATCTCTTATGATCGTTTTCCAAAATGCCTCAACTTCATGAACATTCACAACTGACCCAGCCACTATCTTATTGACCATGTTTCTTGAGTAGGGTTAGCTGTGTATGGAGAGCAGGTTGTAATCTGTGTCTGCATTTTCTCTAGATCAAACGAATCCCCTTTGATGCACGCCTCAGTTGAATCTTGGTGTTGCGGAATTGAAGTTTAGGTCAGATCTGTGAAATCCTGCATCCCACTGCTGTGCTCGGATGATGCAGATAGGGTCCAAGGGGGTTGCATTTACTCGGCAATTTCACTGCCGCGAGTTAGACCACATATGCTCTATAAACACATCATCAATGTGTGCTCAATGACAACATCACGTCCTAGCCCAGCATAGCATTGATGGCTCCTACGAACAACGTGAAAACCAATACCGAACTTTTGATAAACGTCTGGGTGCGTTTTCTCTAGGTCGCTTATTTGCAGCAAAGATGGATAGCAAATCGGGCACTGCCTGCTAATGCATCAGCCAACACTCAGTACGATATGCTTGTATGTTTTCTGGGTCATTTCGCCCGTAAGTTGGCTGTGTATGCCCTTTTCAACAAGAAAATGGTCCCGTGAAGCCCTCTGGACAATTTTTCGTGTCACAATGTGCACAATTTGCGCATTTTCTCTATAGACTGCCACAAGTATGTTTTCGAGAGCGGTTTCTGCCATGAGGGATACTTTGCCCCCCACCCCCCTGCAAGCTCATACGTTTATGAAACATCCTAAATTTTAATCAACACTTTAAACTACTTTGTGGCGCATCAGTGACGATTTCGGCAGCCTTCCAATACAAGGGTTGGTCAAACGTTACAGCAATGGTCTGAAGGTTGTGGCAAGGTTGCAAACAAAGGCTTATGTTGACAGAATGCACGCTTTGTCCCCATTGTACATATTTTATGCAAGAATTTGAAATACAATTGCAACCCTGAGTACTGTATTTTCTGATTCAAGATACGCATAATTCCCTGCAAATTCAGTGTTGCCTGAATCTGAAAAATATCGATCCTCTTGTCAAAATCCAAAAATCACGGCAGGCCCAAACTATGGCGTTTCACATAACAAGCATCACGTAAAAAGTAATGGACTTGTGGTCCTTCGTATTGTGTCGTTTGACGCCATGTGAGATTTCAGTGTAACATAATACACTTAAACTATGCCTGACAATGTGATCTTTGCCCCTCGAAACTTCGGTATAGACACCAAAATCATCAATTGTTAAAGTTACAAAGGTATGATCATTGATAGATTCAGGTGGCCATATTGGAGGCCATTTTGGACGCCATGTTGGATTTGTGTTTAATATAATAAACTTAAACTATGTCTGATGATCTCTATTGTGCTCTTTGCCCCTTGAAACCTATGTATAACCACCAAAATAATCAAATTTGAGTGGATATTTACATAGTTATGATCATTAATAGGTTTGGTGGCCATCTTGGCGGCCATTTTAGACGCCATTTTGGATTTGTGTGTACAATTGTAAACTTTAACAATGTCTGAAGATCATTATGTATTCTTTGCCCCTTGAAACCTAGGTAAAGACACCAAATTCATCAAATTTGAGTGGATAGTTAGATAGTAATCATTAATATGTTTTGGTGGCCATTTTGGACGCCATGTTGGATTTGTGTGTAATATAATAAACTTAAACAATGTATGATGATCTTTATGTGTTTTGTGCCCTTTAAACCTATGTATAGCCACAAAAATAATCAAATTTGAGTGGATATTTACATAGTCATGATCATTTATAGGTTTTGATTGCCATATTGGCGGCCATTTTGGACGCCACGTTGGATTTGTGTGTACTATTGTAAACTTAAACAATGTCTGATGATTTTTATGTGTTCTTTGCCCCTTGAAACTTAGGTATAGACAACACATTCATCAAATTTGATTGTATAGTTACATAGTTATGATCATTAATAGGTAATTGGCGGCCATCTTGGCGGTCATCTTGAAAATAAATTTTTTCCGGAGGTCCGATTGTGGTAAACTTTTGATATGTGTTAAAAGACCTTCTTCTCTACCAGGATCAGTTAAAATACCCTTTGTAGCAATTTTTGGTGAATGAAGGTATTACTTCATATATTGACCGTACTAGTACTTCTTGCTAAAAACAGAGTATTGGCAGCCATCTTGAAAAATGCCGCCATTTTGATTTTTCAAGTGGCTAACGTGCATTTTGAAGAAAGGGGTATCTAAAGGTAATGTATGTCAAGTTTCATGCTTTCATCACTAATTAAACATTTTTTTCATTATTCAGCGCAGCTATCAGCAAAGAGGCGTACTTAGGATGTAACAAGGGAAGGGAGATCATTTATGTATAGGAGAAAGAGGAGAGGGCCGAGGACAGATCCCTGAGGCACTCCAGAGGTAACCGGAGCTTGGTCAGTATTAATACCGTCTACTACAACTTATTGGGATCTGCCAATTAGGAAGGACTGGATCCAGGATATGGTCTGGTCAGAAGCACCATGTTCCTTTAATTTATGTAGTAGTTTGAGGTGATTGACTTTGTCGAAGGCTTTACTAAAATCCAGTAGGATTAGATCGGTCTGTTTACCGGATGCAAGAGTTTTTGCCAAGTCATCCACTTACTTCACAAGCTGAGTCTCACAGGACCGCCTTTCGCGGAACCCGTGTTGCAGCTCGTAGAGTATGCCGTGTTTGGTAAAGTGTGTGGATAGGCTAGATGCGATAATGTGTTCTAGGAGTTTGCATAGGACACATGTAAGTGATATGGGCCTATAGCTTGCTGGGTCGCTAGTGTCACCTTTTTAAATAGAGGGTAGATGTTTGCCTTCGTCTAATCGGATGGGAGTTGACTAGATTCTAAGGACTTTTGGAAAATCAGCGACACTAGGTCAAGGATATCATGCCGGAATTCCTTGAGGACAATGGGCCTGATCATATCTGGGCCGGCAGCCTTATCCACTTTAAGGTTTTGTAGTAATTTCAGGACACCTTTGGGGTCTATTTCTATCTTGGGCATGGTGGGGTAGGGTAAATTTCTTAGGGTATTTCTGCATAGCTGGGAGAGAAACAGAGGGGAAACTCCTGAGAATTCGTTCCGGTCCATTGATACTTGGCGAAGTTATGGGCCTTGGACTTAAAGTTTCACTATAATAACCTTTTCCTTTTTTTCGCAACTCTTTAAGATAGTAAGCTGATTCCTATGCCCTCGGTAGGATGGCATATGGCAGTTGGGCTGTTCGGACTGTTCGGCATTTCATTATCCAGACTTTTTCAGGGACCTATAGAAACATTGTTTGTATAGGTCCCTGACTTTTTCAACACGCTTTGAGATATTGACCTGATATTTGGTGTGTGAGTCTACCTACAAGACGTTCGCATGAAATATGACTTTCGTTATTTGTTCTGTGTAAATATATATTTATCCCTACTGGATACAAAACTGAGTCGTGAATTTTAAATCAGTCTTATTCAATCTATTATATGTTTATAAATCAATGAAACAACTATGCATTTTCTATATTGTATTTGACATTTTATCGTGATTCTGTAAATAAATTGCGAATGAAAACGTGTTTAATTAACGTTTAACGCGATCATGAGTGTAAAGAAAACTTATTATTTCGAACCTGTCATTTGTAAACGTTATAGCGAGTATGGTATATAAACAGCATAATAACCATACGAAATCTATAAAACTCGCTTTTGTGCGTGCTGTCTCTTTTTGCATATTTAATAAGCTTTTCAAACAGAAATCACAGAGCCACAGTGCACACACTATATTTGATAATTCATTCGTTTGTTAGATATTGATTGCAGTTTAAACACATATAAGGTCATATCGCGGAGATTTAGTTAACCTTACCATGTGTTCATTGCATTAGAGAAAAAACAATCATCAAAAGAGAAAATTACCCGTAATTACTCAATGTTTTCGGACACTTAAAAATAATTATTTTTTTTCGTGTCCGAAAACTTAGATACGAAAAATATTAACAAAATACAGGTGTCCGAAAACTTAGAGTCGAAAATGGAAGTGTCCGAAAATAGCGTCAATTGTATCAACGACTACCGGTAATAGCACGCGCTTGTAAAATACCATGCCGTATAGTATAAATTACAGTAATACATGTTTGCACTGCATTTTTAATAATTGTTATTGCTTACTTTATTTTACAGAAAGTTACTTCAAGGTTGTACTTTGACCAACGAATTCAAAATTGAGCATGTGATGTACCGATACACGCTTGTATGAACCTGTAAATAACGCAATAAAAAAAGCAAACTATGAATTCTTTGTATGTTCATTTCCGATAGTTGTTGTGTAACACCTTCCATTGTTCGTAAAACTTGTAATATGGTGCATCACAATTTGAAAAACATTTAGTATTTCACAGTTATTTTACTGAGAAGGGGTAGTACCATTGCGGTAGATGAGAAGGGGTAGTACCATTGCGGTAGATAATTGAACTGTTAATTGGCACTACCCCTGGTAATTGTCATAACGCTTATGCTATCGGGCGAAACCCTTGTTTAATACCGGTTTACAAGGTTATTCACCCAATAACGCAAATGTAATGGTCCATTGCCCTCAGGCATGCACCCGCAATGTTTTATGATGTTAATCTGGTTGTAAAACCCCATGATCGAAGTGTCATTAGATATCGAAAACATGTTCGAAATTTGGTAAAATAGCGCTGTAAAATACACTGTCCGAAAACTTAGAGACATGAATAACGGACGAAAACTCGTGTGTCCGAAATTAAAGAGTCACAAAAAATAATTATTTTTGCTAAAAAGGGGGGTGTCCGAAAACTTAGAGTGTCCGAAAACATAGAGTAATTACATATGTTCATGCACATGGGCATGTGAAATCACGTCCGTACAGATAACATCAAAAACTTAGGAAAGGAAACAACGAAATATAAAGTTTGGTATGATATACATGTGAAATTAAAGCGCATGGTGTAATTAAAGAGCATGTCAAGTTTTGAATATATCTGCTACGACGTTTAATTTCACGGTCTATATTGTTGCCATAATATTTCGGAGTTTGATTTCGTATTCAATCCATTGGGAACCTCTGTTTTGAGTTTTTGAAAATATGACCATTCTTATAGTTTTCGATACGATCCCGAATACACTGGAGTATGCTGACACCCATGTCGCCCATACCATGTTCGAGGGAGTTGAAATGTTCGGCAACTGGTTTTTCTCTTTGGAGTCTTACATCCGCTTCGTGTTTTTTCAGTCTTTGTTTTAATGACCTCTTGGTTTCACCCACATACACAATCTTTTGACATTTGAGGCAGTTAATGCCATAAATAATGCCATAAATAAAACAAACTTTGAAAAAGCCTATTTAGGCGAAATATATCAGAAAAGAGTGGAATTTGTTCTGTTAAAATTAACGTTTTCAAACTATTATTTTTTTTCCCCAGAATATGCTGTTCTATTTATAGCTGAGCTTCCTTTACCTTTATCAATGGGCGAGGAATGCCGATTAGTAAAATCGAGCTATCTCAATCGGACTGGCTCGGACTTTTACATAGGTCGCCATTGTGAAGATTTCCCCCCCCCCCCCCCCCCCCCCCCCCTCGCACGGGCCTGGCAATCCTCAGCGTTCAACACATTTATACATATTTTTATCTGAATGTCGCACTAAAATTAGGTCCGCCCTAAAATTAAAGTATATACACGTTCGTATCTAAAATATTCGGTCGGCATAGGCGTTATATTAACTTACTTCTATTTTTGTTCTTTGTGGTAATTCATAGGCATGTGTTACTTTTCTTCTTTGGGGTAATTAAATTTGTCATTTAGAAAATGACTATTCGATAACAAGTTTTTTTTGGATACGATAATAAATGTTAACTTTTCGAACATTGTTTTCTGTGTGTAAGAGAACTCTCCTTTACGCAACAACATTTACTATTCGGCAAACCACAAGGTTAATCAACGTATTGCATTAGTGTTTGTTCATTTGTTACGAATTTTACTTTTAGAGGATAATTGACATTTCACGAGTCTTGTGACCAGGCTGCCATATGGGTCGTCTTGTTTTTCCGTTTTTTGTCCAGGTCTAACTGGCGCAACACCTCGCCTCTGTGTCGATCCCCTATTTGATTGTTATCATGACCATGTTTTATATGCCAAATAATGGCATCCATAATCTTCAGGAACTTTTCAGATGTATAGATTGTTCTCATTTCTTCTAATTTAAGTCATGCAACTGTTTGTTTTGATTAAGTCACAATTATTGTGTGTCCTGATTTTATGTTCAATAATGTAAATTTCATTACCATATTTATTTGAATGCACTGTTTTCATACATGTAAATTTATATGCATTATTGGTTGCTTTTATTCAGATCAATAACAAGCATGGGTGACAGTTGTATAAAACATTGTGTGAATAATGTTATTAAATCTGATGGGGATGATCGACACTATCGTGCTCTGGAGCTCGGCAATGGAATGAGAGTGTTCCTTGTCAGTGATCCAGACACCGAAAAATCTTCGGCTGCAATGGATGTTTACATAGGTAATGTATTGCATCTTCGTTAAGTTTAGGTTTGTTGCTCATTCTAATATTTGTATTCATGGCTGCAAAACATTTGATTTTCAACTTTTCAATGTGTGACTAGAAATGGCACGGCAGAGGCCGAAATTTATCCCCACGCCGCATAGATCATTAGATGTTATATTCAGGGGTTTCGCTGTATATCGCCAATGGCTCCAATTTTTTAAAAGTGGCGAATTTCAAAAAATCAGTAAGATCCTATCCGAAGATGTTCTGCAAATCGAAAGCACGCGACCAAGCTTTAGCGGCCAGAGTCTGTCAGCTGCAAATATTGATTCACGACGATGTAAGGGACCTACAGTGCAGAATGCAAATTGCAATCACTAAAGCGTGTAAGAGTTACAAACAGTGTTTTTACTGCTATTGTCAAGTTTTATGGACCTTATTATCGGATTAACGGCTTCTTTATGAAATTGAGCAATGAATTAAGTACACGGGGACAAACTGTCACGACGATCAATAATTATAATGATTTCTTTAATCAAAACCATGGAGCTTGCAAAAGCATTTAACTTCTCCACAAAAACAACTAAAAACTTGTTTCAACAGGTATTTGTGAGCATTTCTGTTAAATAGTTTCATTATTATTATGTTTTGGGAAGGATATAATTTTATTAAGATACCAACAATTTCTGAAATAAAAAATATCATTCACTCGATGTTCTATCAGATATGTTTAAATTCAGACATTTAAAGATAGGGACATTTATGTGTTGGTTTGTTGTTGATAGTTTGTAAAAATATGTTTTATATTATTTCAGGCAACTAGAATGGATGGTGGCAATTATCTGGGCCTTTCTGAAGTTTCTGTCAGGAAATAGGCGTGAAAAACATTCATTTAATTGAACTTGGAAATCATCCACCATTAACAGAAAACGCTTTAATAACAGAAGCTGATGTATATCATGTCCAAATGACTAAAAATAACTCTATAACAATTCAAAGTGAGATGCCTTATTTTCTGATGTTTTATATTTCTGTTTCACTTTCAAATGATGTACATTTGTGTTATTCTATGTTTAAATAATTATTTTTGAAACATTTATGCAGCATACTGTTTAATACTTTAATGTTAACATTATTATATTATTTGGGTTATCTGTGTTGTTTATCAAGTTGAAAAAAATGTTATTTATATGCAAATAAAGCTTATTAAAACTTATGAAGGTATGACTTATGAAGGTACTTTAATATTGTTTTTTTATGTAATAACATTCTTTTAAAAGTGATAATTGAGTCAATGACATAAATGTAGTAAGGTTTCTTTAAGTGATTGTTCTTATTAATAAGATTGGAATATTCCACAGTTTTCATGCGGCAAATAAGTGGCAACAACTTTTTGTAGGCCAGTGAAACCCCTATTATTAAAAGGCAATTTTGGGTGGGCAAGGCCTTTGTTGGCGGGGCCCCAGGGTGGGTAATCAGGACATGGATGGTCGAGATAGACCATGTTGTCATAAGAGATGTTCAGTAATTATTTGAATTCAAAATTGGTGAATAAATGAAAAAGTTATGTTAAAACTAAATTTTGGGTGGGCGTGGTCTATGTGGGTGGGGCGCCCCATGGTTGACCGTATTGTCATAAGAGATGTTCAGTATCAATTTGAATTAAATTGGTGTAGAAATGAATAAGTTAATGTAAAATAACCTAAAAAATGAGTTAAAATCTCTGACCCGGTCCCACCCCAACCCCTATTGCCATTGGCCACTATCTCCTCCTACACTATTAGCACTAGAACCTTGAAACTTACACACATGGTAGCTATGAGCATATGTGTGACGGTGCACTGTTTGGAATTTGGATCTGACCTCTGAGTCAAAAGTTATAATCATGTGTGGCGCATGTTGTTAGTAAAATTATTTTTTTACCCATTTTTCCCATTCATATACCCATAACTTTTAACCCAGTGGTCAAATCAAAATTCCAAATAGTGCACCGTCACACATATGGTCATAGCTACCATGTTTGTAAGTTTCAAAGTTCTAGTGCAAATAGTATATGAGGAGATACTGGCCAATGGGCATACATGCCAGAATTTTTCGGGTCCAAATCGGGACTTTTCATAAAAAATTGCCAGGAAATTTGACCAAAAAGCGGGACACCTTATAGCTCATAGCTACCATGTGTGTAAGTTTTAAGGTTCTAGTGCTAATAGTGTAGGAGGAGATAGTGTCCAGGGCGGACAGATGGACGGTGGCTTTTAAAAGTGTGTGGATAATAATATATCGTGCTTTTCTAGGTCACATGAAGGATCCTAGAGACATTCCAGGCCTTGCACATTTCTGTGAACATATGCTCTTTTTGGGCACACAAAAGGTAAATCTTGACATTTTTGGATTGCTGTGATATTTCCTTTTTGTTTTGTAAGATAAACCCATCTAGCATGTAACAGTGTAATTTGCGCCTTTGTACATTTAAATTGCTAGAGATATAAATTGGCCCATTAAATTTGTAATGTGCTATATTTTCTGAGAAATTTGTTATGTCATTATCCAATAAAGCTGAACAAAGACAAGTGGATAACTGAGGTCAATATGTTTGATTGTATGTATTTAAGTCTAGTGACACTAATGACTCATGGAGATCTATTCAATGTGATTACTTTTATGACCTTTTCCAAACTGCTTTTTAAAAGCATGAATCATTGATGATTGAATTTCATTAATAATGGATTTTCTGTGTCAATGTGTTGAGTTTGCATCTTTTTGCAATTTCAGTATCCATCTGAAAACGAGTATTCAAAGGTAACATCATTATAACACAATAGTATTTTATTACTAGATTTATAGACTAAGTATCAGCGTACATGTTTACTTCACTGGTGACTTAAAGTTTAAACATTATGTGCTTATTTGATATTTTTATACATAATTTATGCTTTTTAACTTCACAATTCATTGAAATGTGTTTTTTATCAAGCAAAATATTGTTATATTTTAATAAATGTGTAAGCATGTACATGAAATTAAACATGTATATTATTCTTATAGTCAAACTGCTCACTTCATGTTATTTAGTCTAATAAATGTTTTACCAATTTATTTATAGTGATTGAATAAAATCTTTTTCAGTTCCTAAATGAACACGCTGGTAGCTCAAATGCCTTTACTTCAAATGAACATACAAACTACTACTTTGATGTGGGTCCAGAATATCTAAGCAACACTCTAGACAGGTAGTGATATTTTGACATTTATAAAAGAATAGAAGTCAGAACAGTGCAAAAAAGGCAAACAATAAGTAATTATATTTGTTTACCATACCCTTTCGACGCAACACATTTTCTCAACTCGAAATATTTATTTTTTCATTCAAACTTGTTTTCTTGTTTCAGAATTCATTAAGTTTTGGATAGGTAAAATATTTTTTCTTTCATTTAAGTGATTATCCTTTGAGTTAATAAAATTAAAATATTGACCAGACATCTGCTTATTGTAGGTCAAATAGAAATATATTCTCATGTGTGCCATAGAACATTCTTTAAAAAATGGAAAAGTTGAACATGCATTTTTGTTTGGAAAAAAAAAGCAAGCTTACCTTTACCCACCGACTCATTACCAGCAACTCATATAAGGAAATTACAATCAAACATTTGTTTAAAAAATGTCTGATTAGTTTATTAAAATACTGGTAGTAAGTGCTTTTCTCACCATTTTGAGAATGGGGGCTGGTCCCTGTAGATTTAGAAAAATCATAGTGTCTCAGAGCTCCAGATAAGGTTTCAGTTCAATTAATTTTTACTACAAGATTTATTTCGCAATTAGTTTTTTTTTCAAAATTCATCATTTTCAATTAGTTTTTATACCCCCACAAACGAAGTTTAGGGGGGTATATAGGAGTAAACTTGTCGGTCAGTCGGTCGGTCTGTCAGTCCGTATTAAGTGTCCGCTCTCTAATTCAAGTAGTTTTCATCCGATCTTCACCAAACATGGTCAGAAGTTGTATCTAGATGATCTTAAGGCCAAGTTCGCACATGGGCCTTGCCGGGTCAAAACCTAGGTCACTGGGTCACTTAGTGCGTTTTTTAACATTGAGCATAGTGTCCTCTCTCTTATTCAAGTAGTTTTCATCTGATCTTCACCAAACTTGGTCAGACGTTTAATCTAGATGATCTGAAGGCCAAGTTCGAACATGGGCCATGCCAGATCAAAAACTAGGTCACAGGGTCACTAAGTACGTTTTACACATTGAGCATGGTGTCCGCTCTCTATTTCAAGAAGTTTAAATCCGATCTTCACCACACTTGGTCAGAAGTTGTAACTACAAAATGTAGATGATGTGTAGGTCAAGTTCGAACATGGGCCATGCTGGGTCAAAAACTAGGTTACGGGGTCACTTAGTGTGTTTTAAACCTCACCATGTTGTCCGCTCTCTAATTCAAGTAGTTTTTATTTAATCTTTACCAAAATTGGTCAGAAGTTGTATCTTGATAATGTCTAGGGCATGTTTGAATATGGGTCATGTCGGGTCAAAAACAAGGTCACGGGGTCACTTAGTGCGTTTTTAAACATCACAATGTTGTCCGCTCTCTATAATGAAAGAAGTTTTCATCCAATCTTCACCAAACTTGGTCAGAAGTTGTATCTAGATGATGTCTAGGTCAAGTTTGAATATGGGTCATGCCGGGTCAAAAACTAGGTCACGGGGTATCTTAGTGTGTTTTAAACCTCACCATGTTGTCCGCTCTCTAATTCAAGTAGTTTTCATCCAATCCTCACCAAACTTGGTCACAAGTTTTATCTAAATGATCTCTAGGACAAGTTTGAACATGGGCCATTCCGGGCCAAAACTAGGTCACGGGGTCACTTAGTGCATTTTTTAACATTCAGCATGGTGTCCGCTTTCTAATTCAAGTAGTTTACATCCGATCTTCACCAAACTTGGTCAGAAGTTTTATGGAGATGATCTTAAGACCAAGTTAGAACATGGGCCTTTCTGTGTCAAAAACTAGGTCAAGTGGTCACTTAGTGCGTTTTAAAAATTGAGCATGGTGTCCGCTGTTTTTTGTGAAGACGACATGCAAAATATTATGTGTCAATGCGGCATGTAGGGGTATTCGTGACGTCTGTGACAAAGCTCTAGTTATCCCCCGCCAGAGGCGGAGGGATATTGTTTTGGCGTTGTCCGTCCGTCCGTCCGGCACTTTTGTGTCGGGAGCCATATCTTGGAAGTTCTTTGGTGGATTTCATTTAAACTTGGTATGAGTATATATGTATGCATAAGAGGATGATGCACGCCAAATGGCATTGTACACCATCAGTTAAAAACAGACTTATGGCCCTTTGTATCTTGAAAAAATGCTTTTTAGTGTCCGGAGCCATATCTTGGAAGTTCTTTGGCGGATTTCATTGAAACTTGGTATGAGTATATATATGCATAAGAGGATGATGCACGCCAAATGGCATTGTACACCATCTGTTAAAAACAGACTTATGGCCCTTTGTATCTTGAAAAAATGCTTTTTACTATAGGCACTTTTGTGTCCGGAGCCATATCTTGGAAGTGCTTTTGCGGATTTCAATTAAACTTGGTATGAGTATATATATGCATAAGAGGATGATGCATGCCAAATGGCATTGTACACCATCTGTTAAAAACAGACTTATGGTCCTTTGTATCTTGAAAATATGCTTTTTACTATAGGCATTTTTGTGTCCGGAGCCATATCTTGGAAGCGCTTTGGCAGATTTCTTTGAAACTTGGTATGAATATATTCCCGCGCCAGAGGCGGAGGGATATTGTTTTGGCGTTGTCCGTCCGTCCGGCTGTCCGTCCGGCACTTTTGTGTCCGGAGCCATATCTTGGAAGTGCTTTGGCGGATTTCATTTAAACTTGATATGAGTATATATATATGCATAAGAGAATGATGCACGCCAAATGGCATTGTACACCATCTGTTAAAAACAGACTTATGGCCCTTTGTATCTTGAAAAAATGCTTTTTACTATAGGCACTTTTGTGTCCGGAGCCATAACTTGGAAGCGCTTTGGCATATTTCATTTAAACTTGGTATGAGTATATTTATGCATAAGAGGATGATGCACGCCAAATGGCATTGTACACCATCTGTTAAAAACAGACTTATGGCCCTTTGTATCTTGAAAAAATGCTTTTTACTATAGGCACTTTTGTGTCCATTTCCAGGTATGTCATGGCAGATGTTGTGTTTACTCTGCAACACTCTGAAAATTGAGCGTATGTAAACGTTGAATGTTTTTGTGGAAAACGCACGACTTATTAATTCACCTAAATAAATTGTGAAGGCTTAAGAACCTTCCTTTGTCTTAGTTTTGTGTTATTGTCCTCCGTCCGTCCATCTATCATTATGTTCATCCGTCCAATTTGCACCCATCCTCAAACAAAGCATATGTTGCGGGGGATACCTTGGGCCTTTCAGGCCCTCTTGTTTTTTCTTACAATGAAAAATATATAATAAAAAACATGAATGTTACACGAGCCCTCTCTTGCCAGACAGACGCCACGTTGTATTTAATACAAGAAGAACAAATGAATATTGGCACCCGGGCCTTCAATCTGTAATCAGGGAAAGTCATTTTTCATGCCGAGATCTGTTTTAGCATGATACAGCGATGTTTGGGTTTGGAGATCTTCAATTCAGCCTAATCAACCACTTTTGACACTATATAAGATAATAGACTGCCAACAATAGACTTTGGACTTTGTTCTCACCGCAAAATGAAACCAAGTATACTTGGCGCTGTCGCAGAATGAAGTTTATTTTGAACACGTCCACGCTTTGCAGCCGCCTTGTTTAATTGTGTAAACAGAAGAGCGAAAACGGAAACGCGAATGTTATTGCTTTCAATCAACTAATTCACTGATCCGGTATCGGAAATCTCATCATTTAACTTTCGCTGCGCAGAACTCAGTAATTCCGTATGATCGAATGACCGGTCATAATTCGGATCCATCAGTCTCAATTCTTTCTGATACGCTGGATTTTGATTTTCTTTTCGTTTTTCTTTAAAAACAGATCGTAATAACAATAAAACGATGCTTATCTGGAGCTCTGGTGTCTTAACTAAAATTGGAAAATAAGTATTGTTGTTTTGCTAACAAATGCTTAAAGTTGAGAATACAAGTGTTTTCAATATTATATTGACTAAGGTTCAACTGATAGAGCTGGATGGGTGGTGAACTAAAAGTTGAGATCTAAAACAATTTTTTTTTTCTTGGGGAAACCTTGAATTGTGAATTTGTAGGTCCATTTCAAGTAAAAAACACACACTGGTTGTCCAAGCTCAATGTTTATGTATACAAAGCTTTGCTAAATAAGCATTCCTACACACAACACTTACCGAGTATTCTCTATGTTTTCTAGTGTAGGTTTGCTTAGTAAATAAGCAGTCCTGTCCCCAACACTTATAAGGTATTCTCTTTGTTTTCTAGGTTTGCTCATTAGGTAAGCAGTCCTGCACACAACACTTTTGGGTTGTTCTCTGTGATTTCTGTTTAAGGTTTGCTCAGTTAACATGTTTTCCTGTACACAACACCTACCTGGTATTTTCAATTTTTAGCTCTACTGGCCGAAGGCCTGAAGAGCTTATGTCATGGTGTGGTTTCCGTCGTCTGTCCATGCGTGTGTGCGTTAATGAGAACTCGAACCCTATTGAAAATAGGTTACATCAGAGTAAAAAGTCCAGAATTATCTCCTCTTGAATTTGAGAAAAAAATGAAAATTCATTTTTTTTTTATGTGATAAAGTCCATAATTTTCATCCAATTCTTGGCAAACTTGTACAGTGTCTTTGTATCAATGAGGACTCAAACCCTTTTAAAAAAAGAGAAATATCGAAGCAATAAGTCCAGAATTACTTCCCCTTGAATATGAGAAAATTTGAAATCCCGCTTGTTTACACAATTAATTCCACAGTTTTCATCCAATTATTTCCAAATTTGCACAGTATCTTTATATAAATGAGGACTTGAACCCTATTGAATATGAGCAGTATCGGAGAAATAAGTACACAATAATCTCCCCTTTAATTTGAGAAAATTCTCCTTGTTTGCGCGATTAAGTACACAGTTTCCATCTTATTTTTTCCAAACTTGCACAGTGATTATAGCAGTAGAGCGATTCAGGCCCTCATGGGCCTCTTGTTTCTGTTAAGGTTTGCTCTGACAGTAAATAAGCATTCCTGTAAACAACACTTGCCCAGTAATCTCTTATGTTTTCTGTTGTAGGTTTGCTCAGTTTTTCTTGGAGCCACTTTTCACTGAGTCAGCGACAGAGCGGGAGATAAACGCAGTGAACTCAGAGAATGACAAGAACCTCCAGAATGACACCTGGCGTCTGTACCAGCTGGAGAAATCCCTGGCTGACCCTAACCATGACTACAGCAAGTTTGGAACTGGTAAGGATGTTGGTAGATGTCATTTTTGTCACCTACCGGTGAAACCGGAGGGGACTTATGGTCTGCGCTCTGTGCATCAGTCTGTCAGTCACACTTTTTTGGATCCTGCGAAAATTTAAAAATTTCTTCATATTTTTTCATGAAACTTGAATCATGGATAGATGGCAATAAGGAGATTATGCATGTCATTTCATTTTGTTCCTCCTTCAATAATTCTGGTTGCTATGGCAACAAATAGATTAGAAATATTGCTGTAAATAGTGGAGTTTCACCGGTAGGGGACTTGTATTGCTTGGCAATAATTAATATTGTGTTAATTAATTTGAGCCTCACTTTGGGTAACAGGGCTTTATGCATGTGTGTTAAGTGCCGTCCCATATTCGCCTGAGTGCAATCTGCACAGGCTTATCAGGGATGACACTCTCCGCTTTTATTGTATTTTTCATTAAAAGGAAGCCTCTTCTTAGCAAAATTTCAGTTTAGCCTGTGTTGACTGCACAGGCTAGTCTGTGAAGACACTTTATGTTACAATAGCTTCTTTTATTAACATTGCCAGGGAAAATTGACACATGAATGGACTTTTATGTGTTCATTAGATGGAAGAATGTTGATTATAAAATCTATTGATTTCTATAACTTTAATTACCTAAAATAAAAATAAGAAAGTAAATGGTACTCAAACAGTTGTAAATCTGTTTGGTTTAGAAACAGGGCTTTTTTCCTGTTTTTGTGAAGAGGCCTTGGTCCCCTCATTTTTAGAAAAAATGAGTTGCGTACTGTTCAAAATTGTGAAAAAGATTCGTGAACTTCTTGAAATTTGTGAAAATTTGAGTCACAAACTTCTTGAAATTGTGAACATTTGAGTCGCAAATTTCCCAAATTTGTGAACAACTGCCATTCTAACAGACGGGAAAAAGCCCTGTTAGAAGACATAGCCAGCAAGAATTTTGTACATCATATGTCAAGTGTCTTGAATTATTTTACAGGGAACAAGCATACATTGTGGACAAGATCGAAGGAGCTAGGGTACAACATCAGAGATGAGCTCCTGAAGTTTCATAGCCAGCACTACTCTGCAAACCTCATGTCTCTAACTGTACTTGGGAAAGGTAGGTTCATGGATGCACCTTATGTCTCTAACTGTACTTGGGAAAGGTAGGTTCATGGATGCACCTTATGTCTCTAACTGTACTTGGGAAAGGTAGGTTCATGGATGCATTTGTACAAACCCACTAGAAACATCGAAAGAAATATTTAATTTAAATTAATTGAATGCTTACATTTTATTGCAGCATGGTCAAGCCTTCATTTATTTTAAAGCTGGGCTGCCAAGCTTAGTGTTTAGTGCGCTGGATTAAAAATCCAAGCAATTCAGGTTTGAATCCCAGACAAGCCACATAACTTGGGTTTTTGGTGTTATTTCTCAAACCATTCTCTACCTACCTCTGATTTAAGTAAGGCCAGTGTTTCACCATTTTGGGAATGGGGCCAGGTCCTTGTGGACTGGGAAAAATCGCTGTGTTTTGACAAAAATTAGGAAATTATTGTTTGTTTTTTTTTTGCTATCAAATGCTTCAAAAATGAGAATAAAAGTGTTTAAAATATTATATTTAATAAGGTGCAACTTCAAGAACTTGATGGGAGATAAGCTTAATGTTGAGATCTAAAAACAAAAAGAAATACTTTTTTCCATTTTGAACGAAAAAAACACTGAAAGCAGTTGTCAGTTACTGGCAAAAGTATGTTCATTTAAAACAGCATACAAAGTGAAATGTGTGAGAAGTTTTATTGACTGTCCTGGTCTGAAATGAATATCATTGAAAAAATCGAAAAAATGTACGTAAAAAATAATTTAACCTTTTATACTGCAGAGAGTCTAGATGATCTCTCCGCGATGGTGGTGCCATTGTTTTCTGCTGTGACCAACAAGAACCTGTCCGTGGCCGAGTGGCCCGAGCCTCCCTTTGGTGCTGACCAGATGTGCACAGCCAGCTACGTGGTCCCTGTGAAAGACATACGTAACATGACCTTGAACTGGGCCATACCTGACCTTCATGAGCACTACAAGACTAACGTATGTGGAAAAGCTTGAAATGTGTGCGAGTAGTTTAAATTACAGATACATTGTATGCCAATAAAATGTCCTACACTAGATAAAAAGAAAAAGGGACATACTCCAGCAAAAATCAGTCACTATCCCTTTCTTAACCATAATTTGTCTTTTATTGTCATTTAACTGTCAAGGTTTGAGTGAGATTTGACCATTAAAGCCACACACCTTGCCTTTGACCTTGAAATATAATGCATGTTAATCAATACATATAGATGCAATTTGAAAGTGTGCAAAATTGTCATAAAATCTATAGTCTAGTTAGCATGTAATTTATTATTATACGCCCGTCTATGACGGGACGTATTATGGTATACCCCGCGTCCGTCTGTCCGTCCGTCTGTCCGTCCGTCTGTCCGTCCGTCTGTCCGTCCGTCTGTCCGTCCGTCCGTCCGTCCGTCCGTCTGTTAATGTCGTACGCTACGTCAAATATCCTTTGACAGATTTTCTTCAAATTTTAACACAATCTTAATATTGATAAACCCTGATCCCCTTTCGTTTTTGACGGAATTCTGAATTGTCGTTCCAGAGTTATGGGACTTTGTTCGTCAAAATTTCGTGATTTCATTGAATGTCCTACTGTAGCTCAAATATCCTTCGATGGATTTTTTTTCAAATTTCAACACAATCTTAATATTGATAAACCCTGATCCCCTTTCGTTTTTGACGGAATTCTGAATTGTCGTTCCAGAGTTATGGGACTTTGTTCGTCAAAATTTCGTGATTTCATTGAATGTCCTACCGTAGCTCAAATATCCTTCGATGGATTTTTTTCAAATTTTAACACAATCTTAATATTCATAAACCCTGATCCCCTTTCATTTTTGACGGAATTCTGAATTGTCGTTCCAGAGTTATGCGACTTTGTTCGTCAAAATTTCGTGATTTCATTAAATAAACTGAAGTAAAAAAATGATTCAAAGGGTTATTTATTACCTTACTACTTCATTGGCGAACGACGGGCGTATCATGCGCTCATGGCGCAGCAGTTTATTTTTCATAAAGTACCGCTTTAAAAACCGAAAGTAGGATTTCTATACATATATGTCAATTTTGACAAACAAGATTATTTTTAAGTTTTAAAATGCAAAAAAGATGGATTTCAACCTTGTAACCACCAGATATATTCTAATTTGCATAGATAAAATTGAATCTATAGCCTAGTTAGCAAGTAATTTATTATTTTTCAAACTGTACCGCTTTAAAAACCAAAAGTAGGCTTTCTAAACGTAAACGTCCATTTCAACAAACGCAATTATTTGTAAGATTTAAAGTGCAAAAAAGACGGATTTCTACCTTGTAACCACCAGATATATTCTAATTGGTTTAGATAAAATATGTTTCTTATTTATACTTAAATTTACAATGCCAAATAAGTTGTGTGGCTTTAATGAAAGGAGTTGAACATTTAACCCTTAACCACTTAGATAAGTATTTTGAAGCATTTGTCGTCCCTTAGAAAGTTACATTTAATTAAATACCTTATGTACTAAATTCAAATTTTAAAGGCTTCATTTCAAACCTTAAGATACTGTTGAACAGCAAACAGCATAAACCTGAACAGGTTGCAAAAGCCATTTCATATGGCTTCTTATGGGGGAAAGATTTAACAGTATGAATTTCAATCAATAAAATCTGTTAAACTGAAAACAAAAAAACAGTAAATTTTGATGCTTAGAAGCATAAAACAACTTTTAATCTCTGCTTGAATGCTCATCATGTATTTGCTTAAATCTTAAATGAAATACAGTATCTCAATGTCAAAATGAAGTTGAGACAAAATGATAATTCATAGCCCTGAACTCCAGAAAGTGAGAAACCCAGGAACGCCACAACTGAGTGGCGCTCTGTGAAAACAGGGCTTTAAGTAGATGCCTTTATTGTCGTACTAGATTAGCCTGGCAAAGGCGGATAAGGGATGACACTCAGCTTTATGGTACTATGTTTTGAATCAAGTATCTTCGTAGCAAAAATCCACTTGAGGCACAAAATGTTGCCTCTGATGAGCCTGCGCAAACAGCCAAGGCTAAGCTGGGACTACACTTAAAGCACATGCTCCATTTTCCCAGAGCTCGACTCCAATGTTTTCGTGTGTATTGCAGCCTGGGCACTATCTGGGTCATCTCATTGGACACGAGGGCAAAGGAAGTCTGCTGTCAGAGTTGAAAGCAAGAGGTGAATGCTTTTGTATTGTTCCAGACTAAGTGCATGTATAATTTATCATCTATTCAAATCCATTGGTTTGATAAGCTAACTAATTAAACTATCATCAGGAAAACTTCCAAAAAAGCAGTTTGATTGAAAGGTTATCAAAATAACACAGAACATGTAGGACAAAAAATGTTAACATATGGAGCAAAACATAAACGGATGATAATTGAATCAAATTGTTTTTATGAAAAACAAAAGGTATGTCATAAATTGTGTATTGTTAAATTAATAAATATGTGTTAATATTTTTCCATTTTACATAATATATCGTTATGTCACATCATACGTAAATATGCACTGCATGTGATGTATTACCACAATTCTCAACCTCTTACCATACATGTCTGTCTGTTTCAGGCTGGGTGAACACCCTGGTAGGGGGCCAACAACAGGGAGCCAGGGGGTTCATGTTCTTCATGGTCAATGTGGACCTCACTGCAGAAGGGCTAGGTATGTAGTGCCTATACACCAACAACATTTTCATTCCAGTTTGCCTTTTTTGGCGCAATTGGTTGATGTTATGGGATAGAGAATATATATACATAATCGTACAGTGCCCTTGTATTGAGCGTGTCCTTGGGTTGATCATTCTGTTAACATTAAGAACAGGCTCTTGTGATGATATCACACATATGCACTCTGACTGTTTTGTTTCTCTAACATTAATACACTTGAAAATAAATACAAGCGAAACCAAAAAAACAGGTGAAAAAACTGGTATTATTGCATTTCAAAATCTTCAACTTAAATAATCCAAATTTATAGATTTTCCATACATTTAATTGGTCTTCTTCTTTAAATTTACAAATAAATTGCAAAGTGAAGCAAATAACTGCCCTTTGTTAAACACAACACTTTCATTTATTTGATTTATTTAAAAAAAATACTTTCACCTTCTGCTGATTCTCAGATAATGTTGCATTAAAAATTCTAGCATAAGAACTGTGTGTGCACATCGCGTCAGGTGATAAACACATTTTCAGTGCAAATACCCCATCTCAATTGTACATTTATTGCATGAAATCTTTAAATAGTAAAATATATGCCAAAATTTATTTGAACAAATGTAAAATATTTGTGTAAATAAATTTTTTGAGCACTTTTTTGTGCCTATGTTGTGTAAAAGAAGAATGACCTGTAAAACAGAAACTTGTAAAATTGTAAATAGGAGTTATAAAATGTTACTGTCTAGGTTTAGGTAAAATATGTTAAGTGAATCAAATTTTGATGTTTATTTGGCCTTATACCTATTGCAGTCTAGTACAGTTGTATTTGCCTATTCTGTGTGACACCTCAATACGAGATCACCACGCAAGTAGTGCATGTTATTGCAGGTGGTTATGGAACTATCGGCTTTGTGCGGTTAAATATGCTGTAAATAAACAAATTTGACATGGATTTAAAGGGAATTAAATTAAATCAATGAAAGTACCTAATTGTTTATTATTGAATTGTGTGCATTAATTCAGAAATTATATTTTGTGTTTTATTAACTGATGGACATGCGATTGCCGAAGGATAGGAGGATAATTGTAATAGATACTGTGTTTATTGGTACTGAGAACCCTATTTTATGATTGATTGTGTTTGTTTGCAGAGCATGTGGATGACATTATCACCTTGACCTACCAGTACTTGAACATGTTACGAAAGGAGGGACCAAAGAAGTGGATCTTTCAAGAGTGTGCGGTAAGATACAAGTGGAAATATAATTTTGTAATGAAGAACACACCTTTCTTGGTCAGTGAAAGTTAAAAAAGATGATAAGGATAAAAAAATGTGAGGAACAATTTAAAGTTCATTTAACCCTTGCAAAGATTTTTAGACTGATTTCAATTCATGCTGTACGTACAGCTTAATCTGCGACAATACATTGGGCTTTTATGGAGTGTTTGGTTTAAAGGAAGTCTTTTCTAAACGAAAATTCACTCGAGGGGGAAAGTGTTGTCCCTGATTACATTGTTTGGACTGCACAGACTAATCTGAGAGAACTCTTTACGCAGATGATTTAAGCCCAGTTTTCCAAGTGTGGGGCTCATATATTTCTGCTGTTGCTGTCAATTGTATGCTTGATGATGTAATCAATGTCTTCTTCAGGACCTTGGGGCCATGCAGTTCCGGTTTAAGGACAAGGAGAGGCCACGCAACTACACATCAGCTCTCTCTGGCATTCTTATGGTACAAAGCACAGGGTGGAAAGTCCAAACCTTAATACATTCAAAATGAAATATGGGAATACAAAAAAAAAATTGTTTTATGAAATATAAATTTGGTTTATTTATTTTATTTAGTTAGCACAGAAAGGCAAAGGCTTATTGAGAAATTCTCGAGTAAATTTCCTGGGTAAAACAAGTACTTGGGGGGGGGGGGGGGAGGGACTTCTAGAGATAGATCTTTTAGTGTGGATTGAATCTGGAATCTTCCAGTTACAAGAGGGACACCATATCCTCTACACCAGGCATATTTTTCATTGTTTTTTTTTGTAACTACAGTAGTTCCTGGTCACAAAATTAACTTAAGAAACAAAATGCAACGTCGATAATGTATTACCGCTACTCAAAATTTGCAAAATGATGTAATTTATTTGGCATGTTTTTATTTCCTTGAAAATTTCTGGTAAAACCTTTGAAAATGTAAACAAACAGTGAAAAACTATACTTTTAAATAACCCTATTCAACTTAGAGGAAAAACTAGTTCTGCTGATTCAAGATTATCTCAGTTAGCAAAAGGCCTTTAATGTCATAAAGATTTATTTAAAGGGTATATGCTTAGAGTTGTGGTTCAAGTTTTCTATGCATTGCTAAATAAACTTACTTTTATTCAAGGCTTACTTAGTTCAGTTTATCTACTTGGCTATAATCAGTTGTGCATTTTCAGGATTACCCAATGGAAGAAGTCCTATGTGCCCAATATCTGCAGTCGGAATTCAAACCTGATCTGATAAACATGGTCCTTGATAAACTGTTACCAAGCAACATGAGGTACATGACATTTTGTTGTTGATTTAATATGATAAAGATTTAATAGCAGTAACATTTATAAGCGAAGGTTTAAATCAAAAGAATTTAAAGCCATTTATGTAATCTGAATTTGAAAGTAGAGACTTGTTTAATATTAAATCATTCAGTGAACAAATTGTCAACTTTCCATATAAAAAAGTTCATGATTTGTTTTGGGTTTAAAGAATACTATGAGGGAAAGGTATAATGATAAATTTTATCACATGCTATACCCTGTTTCCCATGTAATACAACCTTTACATATTTTTGTTATGTTACACATGTGTAATACAACATTTTTAAGCATTTTCATTACCTTAGTTTTCATTTATTGACCAATCGCATTTTGTTAATTTGCTGAAATGACGTTGCAACGTCAAATGACGTCACGAAATGTGAACAACATTTGGGATTAAACATTATGTTTGCGTAAATATTTATTGAATTTGCTCATTTAAAAGCATGTGATAAAAAAGATCTGACACTCGATGTCATATCATACCATATTTTATTAAACTCGTTCAGAAAATTCGTTAGTAAGCTTGATAAAGGCTCGCTTACTAACAAAATTCCTGAACTCGTTTAATAAAATATGGTATGATATGACAACTCGTGCCGATCCTATATATCTATTACACAAAGCGTTATGAGACCATGTATCAATCTTGTTGGATCTCGCCGTTCTACTCGTCACAACAACTGGGCTGATACAATGTCTCTGAACAGCAAACTAGTTTGATATTCTATATTGGCATGTCTGAAATCCTTCTACTTCAGGGTATCGGTAGTTGCCAAGAAGTTTGCTGGACAGACAGAGAAAACAGAGGCATGGTATGGTACAGACTACAAGCTAGAAAAGATACCTGCAGACAAAATAAAGGTAGACACTTAAGTTCTGCGACTATTTATGTAGAAGTATGATCTGGTTAATGGCCCATATTCACTGACTTACTCTTAGACTTCAGTATAAAAAAATAGACAGACCCAAGAAAAATACGTAAGAATTTGAATAAATACAGGCTTCAAATGTTGCTTACGTGATTTTTGTAAATGAAGTATTTTGTAATTAGAGGTGATAAGATTTTATGAAATATTGAACTGCATTATAGAATTAAAACATAATAGTTTAAAGAATATTTCGTTTTTTAGACTGAATTGATTAATGAATTGCATTCATCTTAAATAGAAATTTTTAATTATTGTGATCAGATTTAATCTTTAAGGTCCTGGCTAAAATTAAATGATTCCTGTAAACAAAAAAAAGTTAGATTTACATCACCATTAAAGCATTTTAATATGAAAGACATACACATGAGAGAGCTAAAAAGACTTATAGGAATTGTAATTAATTAAAGAAATTGTCTGAAATTGTCTCCCTTAGATTTAAAAAGGAATGTGAGAACAGTCTTCAAAAAATGTTTAATTTAAAAAAAGCTAATATATTCATGTTTGTATCGAAATACTTGTTTTTTTTCAGGCATTACAAATCCTAAAGTGTTAAGTGGCATAATAATCAAAATATATGAGCATTTCAAAAGATCACTTTTTACTCCTAGATGTAAATGGGTATCAATGTGTGTTAACCAGTAACACGTATGTTTCACAGACCTGGGAAAATTGTGGGCTTCACGAAGCGCTGAGCCTACCAGAAGTTAATGAATTCATACCGACCAACTTTGATCTGGTGCCACAAGAAATGGAGGTAAGCAACAGACAACATGCTACACAATTTTTCTGTGAAATATTTTTTTTCTTTAAACAAAGATATATAATATATAAAAAAAATAATTGCATGATTTTTTTCTCTGTCAATAAATTTTTGTTAAAGACAAAAAAAGGGCATTTCGCGTGAGTACTTGTTCATGCATATCAAACCTACTTCTAGAGGTTTTGGTTATTCATAGATATGAAAGTTTTTATTCCAATTGTGAACAGACCTTGTTTCTGTGTAAGAATGAAATTTCTAGAATAATATATTTTCTTTTTACATTTCCAGCAACCTGCTGCACCGATGATGGTGAAGGTAAGTGAAAGTCACTTATTTAGTATTCCCCTTTACCTGGCAAGCTAGCTTAGTTGGTCCAGCGATTGACTATAATCAAAGGATTGCTAAATGAATTCCTTCCCCTCCCACATACTTTGTGTAGGATTGATCATGAAATCCTATCTACAGCCAACCTTTGTCAACTTCTGGTTCAAGTAGGGCAGGTGGCAGGTTCTGGCATAAGTATATGCGTTAAGTACTGGAAACAAGCTTACACAGGAAAAGTTTGAGTAGGTAAATATATACTTGCAATGGGACTGAAATACTGCTTAAAACAATGCACATTTCAAATAATCAAGTACAACATTATTCCCCTTATTCTGCGGCCATGTGGTAGGTTATATTTGTTTGAAATTGTTATTCCGTATGTAGACTCTGTTATTGGCAGTTTTCATAGATTTAATCCACTCTTTAAAAAAATTAATAAATATGTTTGTGGTCATAGTATGTTAGCTACATTACATAAAATAGCCTTTTATGCAATAAAGCTTATGTCAAGGGAAATTCTATGCCATCAGTGAATCATTATATATGAGACAATAAAATAATAATAATAATAATAATAATAAAATCTTTATTTAAAGAAGATAGACTTGTTAAGAAATACATCAGATGAAATTACATTATATGCAATTTATATAATACATTTCTTATTTTCAACAAGGTCTTCTAACAATATACTATTTACAACAAATACATCATATTTCATCTTGAGCAATTAGAACAAAACATAAAGAATCATATATGCATGCACACTTGATAATGATATATATTATAATTGAAAACAAATGACAGATAATAAAACTACAATAACCATTTATGCAAGAACAGTATTCAAACATTAAATTAATGTTATTTACTAAAACAACATGAAGCATGTTAAGTTTATGTCATAAAGTGTGGAAGAAAGATAAGCTTTTAATTTTTTCTTAAATGTAATTAAATTTTTTGTTTGAGGTATAGATTGGGGTAACAAATTCCAAATTTTTTTGCTAGAAAATTCAAACAATTGTTTGCAATAGTTTGTTTTGGGTATTCGCACTAGCTTTAAATCCCCCTTTTCGCAAGATCGCAAGTTATAGTGATTATTTTGTGAAGGTGTCAAAAGGTCACGTATGTATGTTGGGGTTCGATTGTGAAATGCTTTAAATACAATAACTGACGTGAAATAGTGATTACGCTGTTCGAAAGTCAACCATTTTAAATCTTTAAGTAGTGTTTTTGAATTAGTGTTGTACTTTTTATTTAAAATATGTGCACCACAACGCTTTTGTATTTTGAATATTCTATTAATTTCCGTTTTGGTCGCTGAACTCCAGGAAACACATGCGTAGTAGGATATAGGTGAGATATAACCATTATAGAAGAGCTTACGCATTTCAAGGGTTAAATAATGTGTGTCAAATAATTGTGGAAAAGTTGCCGCTTTTTTAAATTAAAAACCTGTTATTTCAGAGTTATCACTAACATTTCACAATTATTATTTTTTATAAAATAGGCAAAATACATGATGATAAAGAAAATCAAATTTAGGGTGGAATTTATAATTCTACACCACTTAGTATGACAAAGGGAATTTCAATATTATTAATTTTTTTATTTTTTTTTCAAAATATGTTTAAGTAAATTTTTAATATGTGATGGGCGCTCTGTGAAAAGGGGTTTAATGCAGTGTCGTCCCAGATGAGCCTGTGCTGTCCGCGCAGACTTCATCAGGAAAGACACTTTCCGCCTAAACTGGATTTTTGCTATGAAGAGAGTTTCATTAAACTAAAAAAAATACAAATTATAAAAAGTGGAAAGAGGCGTCCTTGATTAGCCTGTGCAGACTTCACAGGCTGATCTGGGACAACACTTTACACACATGCATTAAGCCCCCTTTTCACAGAGTACGACCCATTTTAATTTATTTTGTTTGTTTGCTCAAATGTGTTTTTATTGCTGTTCTTCAGAACACGGGGATGGCAAGACTGTGGTACAAACAGGACAACAAGTTCAAGTTACCTAAAGCTTTTGCAAGCTTTGAATTGACCAGGTAAGAACATTCAATAAACATAACATATAATGGTATACCTTTGCCAGTATTCACAGAGCTTGTCAGAGGACTCTAAACTTTAGTAACACCTAATAGAAATTTTAGATCAAATGTTTTCGTGAAATCTAATGTTTTCCTCACAAAATTCTTGAAATTTGAACAATTTTAGCTAGATTGACGTATAAATTGATTTTAATTTTCAGAGCCATAAACTAGAAATAGACAGAAAATTCAAGAAGTTTATGAATTAAGGGAATGGCCTTCAGATGCATTTAAGGAATTTGCCTTAGATGCTCTTTGATGACATTCCCAGGCTTAATTTAATTGCAATGATATGTGTACATACATATTATGTAAATTATGTTCCTTAAGCAGTGCCAACTTTGAACTGACCAATGAAACGCACAGTGTTGTATTTAAATTATGACATGTTAAGCAGTAACCATGATAAACAATGCATTAATGTTCTTACATTTTGAAGTGAACTCCATTAAAGTCTCGCTATCATCTAGGTCAATCAGTTGTGCAATAGGCATATTGTGATGTATTAACTCTTTCAGTGCTGGAACCAAATTTTGAAAGCCTTTGCAAACAGTTTGGATCCAGATGAGATGCCACAGAACGTGGCGTCTCATCAGGATCCAAACTGTTTGCTATTCTGATAGTATTCTATGAAAAAAAATCAAAGAAAATGCTAATTTAAAAAATTCATCAGACGACATTTTAGCAGACGAAAAATTTCCCAGCATGCAAAGGGTTAAATGTTGGACATGATATTTGATTCATTTTGTGTTTGTTTTTATAATTGAACAGCTGAAAGTATAGCTTGTGCATAATCAGACCAGGTTTTGAAACTGGTTAACAGTTATATCTCTATATAGTTTCAATTCTAGTCAAGACTGGGTTAAAAACATCAATATTAGTCAAATTTGTGCTATCTTCTATGCTTCAAACATCCAGTTTTGGGTTATAATCAAAACATTGTTTTATCATTTGCGTACATTGACCACACACATACACCTATAATTATGTTCATCATGCGTATGAGTTTTGTCTAAATAGTGTTGAATGTTTTCAGCCCCCTGGCCTATATTGATCCACTACATGCCAACATGGCTGTTATGTTTGTTCACCTGTTCAAAGACGCTCTGAATGAGTATGCGTACAATGCTGAGATTGCTGGTCTCAAGTACGTGCTCAACAGTACTGCATATGGAATGGCGGTAAGATAAATGTTTTAATTTTCATTCCCCATTTTCACAGTTCTTAGACACAAACCTAGGAATAAAAAAAGATCTCTAGATTGGACTATTCAAGAACTGCTTTTATTTTGAGTCGAACTGTGCAAAAACCATCTCCTCTACATAATTGTTTATTTATAACATTTTTTATCCCTCGCCAAAGGCGGGGGAATATAGCATTTTCGTTGTCCGTCTGTCAGTCCATATGTCTGCAACAAACTTTTGATGGCTGTATCGCAAAAAAAAGAGAAGTGCGAAGCACAAAAACCATAACTAAATACTTTCTTTAAAAAGTTATCGCCATTTGTTTTTTTGTATGATGTTACTTTTCAGGGCTATATCTCAGATACCATACAATATTTCAACATGTAACTGAATAGGTGTTTTCACATCAATGAGGAGAATTGTCATGCTTAAGAACCATAACCATACACTTTCTTAAATAAGAGTTATTGCCCTTTATTGTAAATGTATAATGTAACTTTTTTTTTTAAACTTTCATGGATGTATAGAAATGAATGAGGAAGATTGCTTTGCATAAAACAATGACCCTGCCCTTTATTTTGTTTTATTTTATTGTACATCAAGAGATTTACACCAATCCATGAACATTTTTTTTAGCGCGGGATATACAATCAAAGAAGTTGCTTGTTTGAAGATATTATTACCAGTGGTGGCCTGTTTTTATTAAACTGCTTGACATATTTTTCTTGTTTCTAAGTCCATACACTATTATAAGCTCTTCGTGTCGTCAGCCGTCCGCTGTAGGCGTCGTGCTAAAACCTTAACATTGGCTCTAAAATCAAAGTGCTTCTACCTACAACTTTGAAACTTGATATGTAGATGCGCCTTGATGAGTTCTACAGGCCACACTCAGTTTTGGGTCACTGGGTTAAAGGTCAAGGTCACTGTGATCTCTAAAAAAAATCAAAAAAATCTGACAAGCTTTCATTTATTCAAAACTGCACCTGTAGCCGAGCGTGGCACGTTATGCGGTGCTCTTGTTATGCCCCCAAAGGAGGGCTTATAGTGATCGGACTGCCCGTCCGTTCATCTGTCCGTCACACTAGGTTTAGAAAAATGCTCGTAACTTCTATGTCGCTTCAGATAGCATTTTCATATTTGGCATGCATGTGTATATGGACAAGGCCTTTCCATATGTACACACCTTTTGACTCCTGTGACCTTGAACTTAGGTCAAGCGTTTAGGGGGCATAAGTCATCCTATGGTGACAGCTCTTGTTTGTCTTGTTTTGCAATAAATATTGTGCTGACCTTATTTAGGTCCACAATCACAGTTAAAAAATGTTGAGTATGGTTGTAAAATTTAGCAATTTAAGTCGACAGAAGCCAATTCTACCATATTTGCCTGATATACTGCCTTTTATTGTTGAATATTAAAGCTGGATGAGATGCATGTGCCTCACTTTGAACTTGACCTTATTTCTACTTTTTACATTTGTGACCGCTCCAATATCACCCAAAACCAAAAAGGGTACAAAGGACACAATTGTTTATCAAACACAGTTTTTTGTTGTGTTTTGCTTTGAAGTCCGGTTGTCACTAAAATCTGACCAAATGTTAATCTGATCAAATGTAAAGTAACTGATATGAAAGATGAGCCATGACATGCCATATGGGACAGCGTAAATCCAGACCAAGCTGCTCAATTGTGCAGTTTCTTCTGGAGCTACCCTGTCAGTTATAAAGTCATGTGCTTTGCCAATTGATAGATAAGCGACCCTCAGCTGTTCCGATCATTGCAACCATGTCATGGTTTGAAAGTTTGGTAGGAATGTGCCTGTAAAATAATAACCACTGTACCCATACCCTTATGTCTGAACAAACACATGTTCTTTATGAAACTTCAAATAGTCTTTTTGGGCCTTTATTTGTTTATGTCAGATGCCAGTCATTATAGTGGAACAAAGCATGAGGACCGGCTTGTCTGGAGATACGTTGGCGGCATATGGCATAACAACCATTATAACATGATCGGCTCAGATTAAACATGCACATTCAAACCTTCAACTGTACAATGTTTGTATGTTTCAGCTGAGTGTGAGAGGCTACAGTGACAAGCTGGCGATACTGTTAAGGAGGATTATTGAGAAGATGGTGACCTTCGACATTGACCCCAAGCGCTACGACATCATCAAGGAAGCTGTAAGCAAAGATATGAGCATTGTTCTGGGAAAATGGGGCGTAACCCTTTGCATAGTGGAAATTTGTCGTCTGCTAAAATGTCGTCTGCTGAATTTCTAAAATTAGCATTTTCTTCGATTTTTTTCAAAGAATACTTTCAGAATAGCGAACAGTTTGGATCCTGATGAGATGCCACGTTCTGTGGCGTCTCATCTGGATCCAATTTGTTTGCAAAGGCCTTCAAAATTCGGTTCCAGCACTGAAAGAGTTAACATATGTGCGAATAATGTGTCTCCCCAAATTAGCGAAAATACACGTACCATAACAGCGGAAAGTGTTTTGCCTGATAAGCCTGTACAAACTGCACAGGCTTATCTGGGACTACTATTTCGGCACATTCTGCATTAAACTCTGCTTTCCCTGAGGGAGGCCCATGGTAAAATTGTCTTCAAATGCATCTAAATGTATATAATGCATCACATTAAATTGACCAATTAGCATGGTAAAGGGTTTACCAAGCATTCAATAGTCAAGTTGGTATATACATCATAAAATACCTATACAATATTTAAAATACAATGGGTTCAAAACAATTAATTTAATCATAAAAATAATTATCAAAATCTTCCAAAAAGCTGTCAACAGTATGGAACAGTTTGCAACTTATTTTGTAAAAAAATGTGACACTAGAATAACTGCAACAATAGGCCAGTGGTTTGAAAGGGTGACTAAGATATAAGTATTAATTTCTGTAAGGAAAACATGATACATGGATATTTTTGGCTGAAAAAACAGCAGGTGCATGTGACATGTTTGTAATTAAACTCGGGTCTCATCCTAGCTATGCAAGTTAATTCATTTATCTTTGACCTCCATATTACTTATGCCATCAGCTTTTGAGATGTTTGTCATTATAGAACTCGTAAGTCTTATGATGTTGGCAGCATTCACCAACTGCATAAGCCTAGTTTAAATCTGTGTCCAGTTTTGTCTAAAATCTACATCAATACGTCAGAATTTGACTTAAACAGATGTTGTGACCTCAGCCGTAATCTGACTGTCACATCATGCCCCTGTCATCTGCAAGAAAGGCAAATTAGCAATCTGATAACAAAGAATGACCATGGGGCTTGTTTGCACTTTTGTGACTTGATATGCTCCAGTAATGTACCAGTTTCCTTGTAGTACAGCTTAGCTCAATTTTTAGCATTACGTTGTCAGCAATTAAATTCGCCAGAATTTAATCATACTGCCTAGCTACTAGTATATGAGCTAGTTTTTATAGCAACATGGTAGAGTGTCTGCCTGATTTGGATCATTGAGGTCCCGGTTTCGATCCCTTTTGCAGTTGGAGATTTTTCTGGCTGTGTTACATTACATTACAGACATTGATGACTCAATGTAAGATGTTTGTCATTGTAGTACGGTCGCAGTCTGCGCAACTTCCATGCAGAGCAGCCCCATCAGCATGCTGTCTACTTCACCTCGGTGGTCATGTCAGAGCTGCTGTGGACCCAGGAGGAACTTCTAGACACGCTAGAAGGTGGGCCACCATGAGTGTCACCTTGACCTTGTTTATTTTAAGTCGATTGCATGGAAAGCTTAAGGTTTTAAAGACTTTCAACCATGTGATGGCATTTTTGCACCCACCTTTTTGGTTACAGTTACCACATATAATGTAATGGTTTTAAACATTAGTTTGATACTTAATCTATATATGCCTATATATGCCAATAAAGCATTGCACATGCCCCTCTGTCTTTGCATTGGTATGTACATCCGGAAGCTTTTGTTTTCAACTAACCTTTAATTTCTAGATTCATTTTACTCAAACGTTCACTGTCGATGTGTAGATAATGGTTAAGGAAGTTATTTTGACTTCACGTGTTTGGTAGAATTATAACCCTTTTCTTTGTATATACTTTTAATTTAATGAGGTCCTTTCACGCCTGAGTTGTCATTACGTGTGGACGCAGAGTGTGTCCCCGCTCTTGTATCTAATTAAGATACCAGACTTAAAAAAATTGGTAAAAATTTATAATCATAATTTATAAGTGCCTTGATTTTGAGCTTTTATAATTGTTACTGGACGATTTTGAGCTTTTATAATTGTTACTGGACGATTTTGATCTTTTATAATTGTTACTGGACAATTTTGAGCTTTTATAATTGTTACTGGACAATTTTGAGCTTTTATAATTGTTACTGGACTATTCTGTGTTTTGTTCTGAGAAAACTGGGCTTAATTCATGTGCGTAAAGTGTCGTCCCAGATTAGCCTGTGCAGTCCGCACAGGCTAATCTGGGACGACACTTTCCACTTAAACTTGATTTTCGGTAAGAAGGGACTTCCTTGAAACTAATAATACCATTAAAGTGGAAAGTGTCGTCCCTGATTAGCCTGTGCAGACTGCACAGGCTAATCTGGGACGACACTTTACGCACATGAATTAAGCCCAGTTTTCTCAGAACAAGACACAATTGTTACTGGACGATTTTAAGTTTTTGTGTGGTCTTGTGTTGTAAGTGGAAGCCAAATTTCCTGGAAGAAACCCCAATCTGTGCAGTATGGTGACCACCAACAAACTCGCATGCTTCAGAGAACAGAACTATGGTCCTTGGAAATTTGTGTTTCCAATGCCTCTCTTACTTTAGAGTGGATCTATCTCTGAATGACCTTAATATGTAGAGGATCTTAAATGAAGAATGTGTGAATGGTCTTAAAGAAAGTTTGCCCCAAAAAACAAAATAAAGACTGAATTACCGCAGGTATGAGGCCATAAAATCCAATGTAATCCACGCATACATACTTCATCGGTTTCGTAGTTAAGATAAATCCAGTTTTAATGTCATAAATACTGACCTGTTATCGCATGCTTATACTTTCCAAGGGGAAATAACTCATCCGGAATTTTAACTGGGAATCCGCCACCTCAATACCGTAATACAGGCCAGGTTAAACATAGTGCAATGCAACCTAGCCAAAAATCGGTAACCAACCCTCAATATTCTTTCCGGATCAACCAGGTGTATACGTGTCTTTTACGGCTCTGAATTAAAATATTGTTTTTCACTTGGTTGATTGGGGTTTTGAATAGATAAATTGTGTTATTTATCTTTTTATTTCTCATTCGGATTAATTTGTGTGGATTTAATGGATTTTGTTTCATTTGTTAAAGGTAAGCCATGCTTGTTTTTATCGAACAATGGTTTATTTCTACCATGCTGGGTGTTTTCAGGCGCGAACGACCACGTGCAAAACGTGCTCTTCTAATACATTGCTAGAACGTGCAAAGCATGTTCTTCTAATGTGTTACGAGATCGTGCAAAGCGTGTTCTTCTATTGACAGATTGTTTATCATTTGCCATTGTGTGCAATAATGATTTTAACGTTCCGTATGACAATCTAATTGATCGTCATTTTATTTTTCATCTGTTTTGAATTAAACTTTTGTTTAATTTATGATCTACGGCAGAATTATTATAATTTTCATTATGGTCAAATAATGATTTTATGTGCCGTATGATAATCTGGTCTGTGACCAGTTTATGGTTGAATATGCTTTGCTCTTGTTTTTCATATATTCGACTACATGATGGTCGCAGAAACAAGAGTGGATAAATACCCGGTGACTTCGCAGATCATGGATGATAGTTGCAGTATCAGTCACCGGGTATCGGGCACGATCGCGACCGTACTATGCTAAGTCTCTTAGACAGTCGGTCAACATCAGACCATATGGCGACACCCGTCAGCCGGTCTTTGCCCGATGGCATTGGTCAAGGACGTCGACCAATGCCGGACCATTTGGCATCCGCCATACGGTCATTATCCGGTGACAACACTGGTCATGATATGACCGGTACGTCACCGGGGACGTTGATCACGGACCATTGATCGACGTCTGACCGGCCGGTCCGGTCTCCGGTCATGTCACCGGTCCGGTCCGGTCATTGATCACCGGTCATGTCACCGGTCACCGGTCATGTCACCGGTCCGGTCCGGTCACCGGTCATGTAACCGGTCCGGTCACCGGTCCGGTCCGGTCATTGATCACCGGTCCGGTCCGGTCACCGGTCATGTCACCGGTCCGGTCCGGTCACCGGTCCGGTCATTGATCACCGGTCCGGTCACCGGTCCGGTCCGGTCACCGGTCATGTCACCGGTCCGGTCCGGTCACCGGTCATGTCACCGGTCCGGTCATGTCACCGGTCCGGTCATGTCCACGGTCCGGTCATTGATCACCGCTCCGGTCACCGGTCAACAGTCATCAGTTAGGCCTGCAACCGATAACACCAGTCACCGGTCAAGAAGAAGAACTCGGTCTTCTTCATTGAATTATTCTCCTATTCTTTGTTGAATACATCGTCTTCATCAAGGATTAGAAATCGGACACGCTCTTCTTCGTCGAGCAGTTCTCATCGTCGCGGCTCTCGTAAGCGATCACGTCGTCACTCACGGAGACGTTATTCTAGAAGATCTCGGTCTCATCGCAGCCGATCCACATCTCGGCCGATCCAGATCTCGACATCGCAGGAAACGAGGACGTCGTCAACCTTCACGTAGACATCAGCGGACTGCATTGAGCACCACTGGATATTTATCGAACATACCTCTCCTTCATTGAGCAGTTCTCGGCGTTGATACGCTCGTAAGCGATCATGTCAATGCTCACGGAGACAATATTGTAGAAGACAATATTTCCAGCGTAGCCGAACAATATTTCGGCATCTAAGTTATATGGATGTCGCCACTTCTCACGTAGGCGTTAATGAACCTACTGGTCATATCGACGTTCTCCATTTTATTCCTTTAGGAATATCATGTCTCCATTCCACGTGTGATGGTTCTTCTTATGGCATCCACACATGTTGCAGTCACCGAGCCGTAGTTGTATACGAACACTAGTTCGTTTAACATTCAGGCTTCGGGATAAGCTGTTCTTTTCTCCACTACGACTACAAGGACACTTATGCCTATTAATACTGATAATCTACCGTTGTTTTCCGGTTAACATTATCAGATGACTTCGTGGATGGTCATTCTTCTGCACCAGATATTTCCATTCTGACGCAGTTATATTATACCGGTCCCGATCACCGGACATCGGTCACCATTCATCGGTCATATCACCGATCACTGATCACCGGTCAGAATAAGTGATGTCTCATCGCCATCGGATTGGATTTTTTTGGCATGATCTTCTTTTCCGAGCAGTGCTTGACATTGATAACAGACCATATGGATTCCACCATTTTTCGGTCTTTAACTGATAACGTCACCGGTCATATTATGACTGGTCCGTTCACCGGGCTACAGTTACCGGTCATTGACCGGTCCGGTTCGGTCACCACTTACCAATTACCGGTATTCCACTGTGTTTTCATCGGTCAATTTTTAGTATCACGGGTATCGTCTACATTACATAGTTGTATACCCCTGGCTATGATTGTATTGAATACTATATTTTATGGATTCAACAATCTACATGACTTTTTGTGTTTTTCAATACTGATGTTCTACTGGCGACGGTTACCAAATCATGCTATATCTGTTATTTGTACTTCTATCTCAACCGGCTACATGCAGACTACTGGTCTTGCAGATAGATCGGCTGAAGTGGGCTCGGAGACTAGCATTGAGGTCGAACATTACTATTTGACCTCTATTAATTTATGTTCGAGACCCGAAGGATGAATTGTTTTAACCGCCTTTACCTGTCGGCTACAGACTTTGCAGTCAGTGTCACGGAACAGTTGGGACACATTAATGACGCTAGCAGGATTAGCAAGACGACATTTGTATCGACTTCTGCTTTTCTATTGCTCCTACGGCAGTGCATATTTTCAAGCTACTGGAATCAACAAGAGTTCTGATACATAGGATTGCCTATCAGATTGACGGCTACAGTCTTGTAGATGGCTTAGGACCTATTGAACTCAGATCTTAGATCCTAGGATCTGGAGGGACCTCATCTTAAAGTTATTCTTCTATTACACTTCTGGCCATAACAGGCCGTCTTCCTATAACTGGTCGTATTCCTTTCGGAATTCGTCCAGGTTAGAAGTCTTGAAGTAAATGGATTAATCAAGTCAGAATTTAAGACTTCCATGCATTCTACCGACAAGCGTGGACCCGCTTAAGGTTACCCCTAGGGTTTTCACCTTTTTCTGCCATCACACCTCCGATTCCGGAGGTACCACTATCAATCATATTTCCGTACTTCGCAAATCGATGACTTCGCGACCTGTATTATCCAGGATTTTAAAGGCGCCTGTTATTGGTTCAAGAAGAGGCTATATTCTGTAGATAGGTCATAATCTTATAAGTGTTAAACACTGTCCTATTCTACCAATTTTCAAGTGTGTTTGGAGTGGGAAAGTTCGGCTTGCCGTGGTTTCTTTGCCCACCCATCCTTGACAAATGGTTCCGGTCACCGGTCGGTATTTACCGGTCCGGTCACCGGTCCTTCTGCTGAGACGTCTTTTCTTACGTCCGTTTCAGCTTTATTTTTAAGATAATTGTATTAATCTCGGGATTATTTAATGACACAGATTTCCATCTTTTTGTCATTATTTACCACTATTCAGTGGTGTCTAGACTAGAAGATTATCTTGGCAAGAATATAGTTTATTCTACCACAACCTTCCTTACATCTTATACAGATGTGAGCAGATAAGGTTATGGACGATCACATAGAACAACGTATCTTGATTTTCTCAATTATGTGGTATCCTAACGAATATCACCTGCACATCTACATCTTGAAAAGCGAAAATTCTTTTTAGCTGTTTTTCATTTACAACACATTTTCACGATTCCTTTGTGATGGTTTCAACTATCACACATCGGTCGTGGTTTACTTACAGACACTTAGGTGATCATATAATCACTCCTTGTAACTGGAAATCAGGAACTTATTAGTTCTTTGCAAGAACAACAAATTTTCTCTATCGTCTTTCTCATACCAGTTCGTCTCAACGCCCTGTTGGACCTTTTGTCCTGCAGTTCTTTCTTTCGAATTATTTTTCCGTTGGGTTCAATAATGTAATTGCGCATGCGCGGCAGTGAAGTTGCAGACGAGTTGCATGGTGTACATAGTATATCAAAGAATGTTGTTTATCATCAAACGCTAGTTATTAGCGTTATGCGATCGTATATCGCAGTGTATACCGGTATGCTGAACAACGTCAACAATGCAGTTCACAGAAATCGATCCAGCAGGGTGTGCGATTGTTATACATTCGTCCATTGACATAAACTGGAATATCTTGCCTTCGTGGTGAGTTTTTGCAATAACTGAGTTTTTGCCATAATTTCATGAAATATACTTAATGAACCATGGGATTATGGTTCTACGACCTTTTAAGTCTCCTGTACAATTATTTTCAGGAAACTTCTTCACAGGTCAAATATCATATCTCACTGAGACATATTTTTACTGATCCAAACATGTGCCACTTCATGTCTGGCCATTAATAACTTTTAGTTATCTCTACAGAAGAACGTTTTTCTGTTAGAGTTTCAATCCTTGTTACTTGTGCAAGGATAATTCCATCAGAACTGTATAAAGGTTCTATGGAAATTCATTTTTTTACTGGGTAATTGAGAGCATAGTTATTACCTTAATCACTCTGCTAGATACATAGAGGTTTTTCTCATCTTTTTCTTGATGATAAGAAATTTGTTCTTTTCTTCATCAAAGGATAGAGATTATGCTTTCGTATACCTTGTTTTGTGTAAGTCATCGCAACTCTGTGCTGTCTTACCTATTTTGGAACTGATCCAAACTATGGAACGTCAACACTATGTTTTTCGTTCCTTTACCTTCTTAAGCGGTTTTGACTTGTGTAACATGTTGGGATGCTTAATGAGCTCCTTATGAACCTTTTTCATCAGGCTTATTAACAGTTCCAATATAATTTTAAGACGGTTTTCCTTCTTATTATGGCTTTTACGATACGGAGAAGTGAAATTCATGCTTTTTCTGTTGAATGCGACCAATTCCAGTTGGATCTATTGTCGTTTTCACTTTGTTGTGTCAGCCAGGATTCCTTGCTTAATATCAAGTCCTCTATATGGCTTCTACCTTCAAGTTTCCAAGTTTTCTTAAACTGGTAGTCATGAAGATGAGGATAAACTTCTTTGGGCAATCAGGGCGTTGAAGTTCTATCTCAGCAGTGTTAGTCAGAAGTCCATTAGAGGTTCTCAAAGACACTCTTCATTTCCCCAAAAAAAGGGGGGGGGGAGATGTGTCTGCGGCTTCTATTTCTCGGGGTTAGACCTCGACTAAGGAAAGTTAATCTTATCCTATCTAAGGATTCATTCCTTTTTAGGATCTGACCGCATGAATTAAGAGCTCTGTCTGTTTTGTGGGCATATATTAATCACACCCCACTTTTTGACGTGCTCTAAGCTGTTTACTGGAGGAATCCGACCACCTTGTCATCTTTTTATCTTCGTTTTCTGAAGTGCCAACAATACAATTTGTATACGTTTGGGCTTGTTGTGGTTTCACTAACGGTAGTGTCTTCTTTACGACATTGACATATTACTCTGTCCGAGAAGTCATAATTAATACCGTTTTAACGAAGATTACTTGATATCATTAGCTGATAACCCTGTTTATGGGTTCTACTGTGTTGGGAAAATATATACGAACCTTCCCACCGCAGCTGCATAATCAGCATACGATAACAGGTCAGTATTTATGACATTAAAACAAATTTTTTAAATAAAATTCATTTTAATTATTAAATACTTACCTGTTATCGGTAAGTCCCACCTCCCACCCCGCTATTCGATTAATATTTTTGTATAATTATATATTGAAAGAATATTGAGGGTTGGTTACCGATTTTTGGCTAGGTTGCATTGTACTATGTTTAACCTGGCCTGTATTACGGTATTGAGGTGGCGGATTCCCAGTTAAAATTCCGGATGAGTTATTTCCCCTTGGAAAGTATAAGCATACGATAACAGGTAAGTATTTAATAATTAAAATGAATTTTATTTAAAAAATTTGTTTTGACACATTGGAGTGCACATTGCAAAGTGTACTGTTTAAAGTGCAAGGAACTGACACTAGGCATTGCTGTAAAACGAGGATGCAGTTATTCTGTATCGAATGCATTGAATTCGTTCAGGTAGAATGGTAATGATTTGATTAAGCGCTTTATTCCCATTGTGTGTATTGTGTTTTTCAAGGGTGTTTGAAATTGGCAATCGGCCTCGTTGTTTCAAACACTTGTTAACTGTTATTCGGTCCTGCTAATCTGCTAATCATACAATGAACTTGTCAATGGCATACAATAATATCGGCAAATTGATATCACCTGCATAACAAAAGACTATTTAATGAGCATGTGACAAACAGGACTCCCAAGTGTCCTCCCCCCCCCCCCCAATGATTTGATGTAACCATGAAATTGAGATTTATCTTGGACATGTATTGCAAACATATTATATTATTATATATTATATATTGCGTGCCGCATTTTTATTCAAAATCAGACATTGGCAAATATAAGTGCTGATGAAATTGAAAAGAAAAAAAAAGACGGAATTTTGTGCTGATGAAAATAAAAGAGTTCACATTATTCCCTGCAATGTTGTGATTTAAACTCCTCTTTTACTACTGATCTTACTCAAACTTGAATGGCCATAATGTGGAGATGATAATAAAGAGAATTGTGTCTGCGACTAGGATAACATATAATTCTGTATTGGTAACCTTACCAATATTAACTGTTTTTAACATTCTAATTAAAGAAGGTCTTAAAACCAAATTTTGAGACTTTTGTTAAAATGTTATGATTTTGAGTAATTTTCTAAACATTTCACTTAGGTGTTCTGGTGTGTTACATATAAGATGGAATGTAAAGTTTTTTTTTACCTTTAGAGGTGAGTTTGGAGAAACTGAAGGCCTTCCTACCTCAGCTGTTCTCCAAGATGTACATTGAGGGACTAGTGTATGGAAACGTGACAAAACAGGTGAATAAACGGCAATGCTTGTTGAAAAAGAAATGATAATAATAATACTTTTAATAATAAAAATAATAATAATGATAGTTATCATAAAAAAATAAAAATAAACATTATAATGAAAATAATATTAATGATAATAATAATAGTAATAATAATGTTGATGATGATGATGATAGTAATAGTCTCAATAAGAACTTTATTCAAAGAATAAAATAAATGAAAATCAGTGCAATAGAAAGTTGTATATTTTCTTTACAGGGTAGCGTTGAAATGTGTGAAATGTTGGAGAATATTTTGAGAGAACGTCTGCACACCAAGGAACTTCTGCCAAGTCAGAGACGCAGACTGAGAGAGTTACAGCTGCCAGATGGTAGGGCACAGTTTCACATAATATGTGTCTTGTTCTGAAAAAACTGGGCATAATGCATGTGTGTAAAGTGTCATCGCAGATTAGGGACGACTTTTTCCGCTTAAATAGTATTTTTCGTTTAAAGGAAGTCCCTTTTTACTGTAAATCTACTTTAAGCGGAAAGTGTTGTCCCTGATTAGCCTGTGCTGACTGCACAGGCTAATCTGGGATGACACTTTACGCACATGCATTATGCCCAGTTTTCTCAGAACAAGACACATATTATATGACATCTTCTCACAGGTTGCTACTACTTGAAACAGCATATGAACAGCATGCACATCATGTATTGTGCTACATTAATTATATTCATTTCTTTTGAAAGGGTGCTATAACATATACCAGCGTGCACAAATATGTTGCTTAATTCTATATTTTCTCTCATAACTTCTCACAGGTTGCTACTTGTTGTACAGAATTGACATGTATATTGCTACATGATATTTTCTCTACACACAGTGTGCTATTTCATGTACCTGCGTATGAAAAGCTTTCACATGTATATTGCTACATGATATTTTTCTCTTAACACAGGGTGCTATTACTTGTACCAGCGTATGAACAATGTGCACAAGAGTTCCAGCATAGAGATCTACTATCAGGTTGGGCAGCAGCAGACCACTATCAACATGCTGCTCGAGCTATTCGTGCAGATCATCAGCGAGCCCTGCTTCAACATCCTCCGCACCAAGGAACAGCTAGGTAGGCCCATTGTGAAGTTAACCAGTATTGTTAATTGAGCAGCGTTCTAGGAAAACTAGGCTTAATGCATGTGTATATAGTGTCCTCTAAATAAGCCTGTGCAGCCTGCTTTTATGGAGTGAAAGTTTCAAAAAAGTCGTTAATAAACAAAATTCAAGCACAGGGGGAAAGTGGCGTCCCTGAATAACCTGTGGACTGCACAGGCTTATCTGGGATGTCTTTTTTGACGCACATACATTAATCCCAGTTAATCCAGAACACTTCCTAAATTTCACTCTTAAAAGGTTGACACTGTATGCACATGCTTAAGCCGAGTTTTCCAAGAATAAAGCTCAATTGTTAAGACATTGTTTTCTTTTGGAGAAAAAAGAATACAAATCTTAGACACAGTAGCCTGTCTTGGTACAGTCTGCGCGCTCCAAGTGCTATCTTTTAGATTGATAAAATAACATCACTGTGTCACAGGTTACATCGTGTTCAGCGGTATTCGTCGACAGAGTGGGGTGCAGGGACTACGTGTGATCGTTCAGTCGGACAGGACACCCCAGTACGTGGAGAGTCGAATAGAAGCCTTCCTGGAAACATTGCGGGTAAGTTTGGCATTATTTTATGGAGATGTTGATATTTTGTATGCATCTGTTGAATGTGATTGAAATTTAAATTTTGTGATTAAGATGAGGATTAATAAATTGCACTTAGACCTTGCTTAGGATTGTATAAGGGCAAGGTCGATGTCTCTGTTAATAGAAAAAGAAAAAAAATGTTTCCCCTCATAAGTGAGTTCTAATAGAGGGATTTTACTTTAAATTTTGTTTGTGTGGCTTACATGAAGTCAATATCAGTTATATAAGGAATATCAGTCAATTCGAGGTCAAGGTCGCTGAACTATATCAAAAATAGAAACATGGTTTAATTGTCAATAACTTCAAGTTGGTTAAAGGTATTATACTGAAATGTTTGTGTGCAGTAGGATTTCATAGACCTAGCCTGTGATTGCATCAGAAGCCAGTCAGATAAGGTTCAAGGTCACTATTACTATATATAGAAACATAATTTTGCTCTATAACTTTACTTTGGGCTGAATTATTGCACAGTTTGTGTGTACGTAGCATACCCTCAGACCTAGTGTTGGATATCACAATTATCTCAGTTTATTAAATTAATAAGTAAATGTTTCATGGTATTGTAATGTTTCTTGTCGTGAATAAAAATTTATCCTTCAAACATGTACAGGAACGTATATAACATTTTTTCATTTCAAGAAGCAATTGTTGTGTTTATCAGATGCAAAATGGCTTGATGACTGGCCACCATATTGGAATGCTGACAAAAACATACAAACTCTAAAAAAAAATATTTTTTCCATTATGGCTACCTAACATTCAAACTTGAATGTTTCCCCCCTCCCCCACCCCCCCCCCCCCCCCCAAAAAAAAATAAATAAATAAGGGAATTATTTTCTTTGAAATACATCTCAGCATTTAGTTCATTTCCCATCCAGCTCTTAAAGTTGATTCTTAGAAAATGTAATATCAAAACCACTTTAACTCTGAATGAATAGTATTTGTCACAAAACCATTTCACTACATACAGGAGACGCTAGGCACGATGTCTGCTGAGGAGTTTCAGAAACATGTGATGGCCCTGGCATTGAAGAGACAGGAGAAGCCCAAGAAGATGTCAGTGCAGTGTAACCAGTACTGGTCCGAGATCATAGCACAGCAGTACAACTTTGACAGGGGTGCGTCTAAGTTTTTCTTTGTTTTACGAGCGGAAAACCCTTGACAGGATTACTAGTATATTGTGTTTTTATAAGGAGATAATAATTTGACAGGGAAATATACGCATTTGTATTTAATAGCAGAACAACATTGACACACATTTGGCTATGATTGTGCAAGAATTGCAACTTTTACAGGTGTAATTATTGTTTTGACTTGAAGTACAACTTTGACAAGAGTGTATATTTTATAGAGGTACATCTTTGATGTTGTTAAGCAGTTAATTTTTCACTTGCCTTTTTTAGCTCACCTGAGCACAACGTGCTCATGGTGAGCTTTTGTGACCGCCTTTTGTCAGTCGTCCGTTGTGCGTTGTGCGACGTCAACATTTGCCTTATTCACTCTCTATAGGCCACATTTATTGTCCAATCTTCATGAAATTTGGTCAGAAGATTGGTTTCAATGATATCTTGGATGAGTTCGAAAATGGTTACGTTTGCTTGAAAAACATGGCTGCCAATGGGCGGGGCATTTTTTCTTATATGGCTATAGCAAAATCTTGTTAACACTCTAGAGACCACATTTATTGTCTGATCCTCATAAAACTTGGTCAGAAGATTCATCCCAATGATATCTTGGACGAGTTCCAAAATGATGTCCGTTGGTTGAAAAACATGGCCGCCAGGGGGCGGGGCATTTTTCCTTATATGGCTATAGTAAAACCTTTTTAACACTCTAGAGGCCACATTTATTTTCCGATCTTCATGAAACTTGCTCAGATGATTTGTCCCAATGATATCTTGGATAAATTCAAAAATGGTAACCTTGGCTTGAAAAACATGGCTGCCAAGGGGCGGGGCATTTTTCCTTATATGGCCATATATGGCTATAGTAAAATCTTGTTAACTTTCTAGTTTGCTCAATCTTCATGAAATTTGGTCAGAACATTGGTTTCCTGTGTAGTAAAGTTTGGTTTTATTATGTCAATATTATGTGACATTAACTGTGTTATGTAATTTTTCATAACACAGAATTTTCATAGTTAACATAACTGTTTTAGTCATTAACACTTATGATAAGCCTTTCAACTAAGAGATAACTGAAAGAAAGACAACATGTACATGATTTTGCAGTATTTATGCAGTATTTATCTCCCTTGTTTAACCTGGTTCAGTGATCTATTTTTGTTCTGCTCTGGAATTTGGGAAGATATTGATCATTGATAAATGCACTGTTCTGAGGGAAAATTGACTACTCTGCCATTGATCTCTTCTGAACTGTATAAAATAAGCTGTTTGGGCTGATTTAAACACCTCTTGATGCTTTCTTGAAAAGTTAACAGCTCTTAAAAAAGGTTGGAATTTTGAAATAATTAAACTCTAAATTATTTTTTACACCAGCATCAAGACATTTTGGCATTATTTTCTATATTATTCTTATTATTTAGATTATTTTTATTTGGCATTTTCTAAATTAGAAAGACTATTCTATTTCAAAAACTATAGTAAATTTTTCTTATTTTTACATTTGATTCACTGAAGTTTCCTAATCTCCATAAATATTGTTCTTTAGATTAAATTAGGCCTATTTTTTAAACTAGATTTTTGAAACACTTTCTAGACTAACAGAAACTTATATTTATATCAGTTTTTTTGACAGATTTTGAACTTCTTTTTACGTTCATTAAGGTATTGCTGTATGTTGTTAATTTTTGTAATGATACTTAGATTCTTTAGACTTGGCTTGTACCTGTTTTAATGTCATAAATACTGACCTGTTATCGTATGCTTATACTTTCCAAGGGGAAATAACTCATCCGGAATTTTAACTGGGAATCCGCCACCTCAATACCGTAATACAGGCCAGGTTAAACATAGTGCAATGCAACCTAGCCAAAAATCGGTAACCAACCCTCAATATTCTTTCCGGATCTACCAGGTGTATACGTTTCTTTTACGGCTCTGAATTAAAATATTGTTTTTCACTTGGTTGATTGGGGTTTTGAATAGATAAATTGTGTTATTTATCTTTTTATTTCTCATTCGGATTAATTTGTGTGGATTTAATGGATTTTGTTTCATTTGTAAAAGGTAAGCCATGCTTGTTTTTATCGAACAATGATTTATTTCTACCATGCTGGGTGTTTTCAGGCGCGAACGACCACGTGCAAAACGTGCTCTTCTAATACATTGCTAGAACGTGCAAAGCATGTTATTCTAATGTATTACGAGATCGTGCAAAGCGTGTTCTTCTATTGACAGATTGTTTATCATTTGCCATTGTGTGCAATAATGATTTTAACGTTCCGTATAACAATCTAATTGATCGTCATTTTATTTTTCATCTGTTTTGAATTAAACTTATGTTTAATTTATGATCTACGGCAGTATTATTATAATTTTCATTATGGTCAAATAATGATTTTATGTGCCGTATGATAATCTGGTCTGTGACCAGTTTATGGTTGAATATGCTTTGCTCTTGTTTTTCATATATTCACTACATGATGGTCGCAGAAACAAGAGTGGATAAATACCCGGTGACTTCGCAGATCATGGATGATAGTTGCAGTATCAGTCACCGGGTATCGGGCACGATCGCGACCGTACTATGCTAAGTCTCTTAGACAGTCGGTCAACATCAGACCATATGGCGACACCCGTCAGCCGGTCTTTGCCCGTTGGCATTGGTCAAGGACATCGACCAATGCCGGACCATTTGGCATCCGCCATACGGTCATTATCCGGTGACAACACTGGTCATGATATGACCGGTACGTCACCGGGGACGTTGATCACGGACCATTGATCGACGTCTGACCGGCCGGTCCGGTCACCGGTCATGTCACCGGTCCGGTCCGGTCATTGATCACCGGTCCGGTCACCGGTCATGTCACCGGTCCGGTCACCGGTCATGTCACCGGTCCGGTCATTGATCACCGGTCATGTCACCGGTCCGGTCACCGGTCATGTCACCGGTCCGGTCATTGATCACCGGTCCGGTCATTGATCACCGGTCCGGTCCGGTCACCGGTCATGTCACCGGTCATGTCACCGGTCCGGTCATGTCACCGGTCCGGTCGTGTCACCGGTCCGGTCATGTCAACGGTCCGGTCCGGTCACCGGTCCGGTCATTGATCACCGCTCCGGTCACCGGTCAACAGTCATCAGTTAGGCCTGCCACCGATAACACCAGTCACCGGTCAAGAAGAAGAACTCGGTCTTCTTCATTGAATTATTCTCCTATTCTTCGTTGAATACATCGTCTACATCAAGGATTAGACATCGGACACGCTCTTCTTCGTCGAGCAGTTCTCATCGTCGCGGCTCTCGTAAGCGATCACGTCGTCACTCACGGAGACGTTATTCTAGAAGATCTCGGTCTCATCGCAGCCGATCCACATCTCGGCCGATCCAGATCTCGACATCGCAGGAAACGAGGACGTCGTCAACCTTCACGTAGACATCAGCGGACTGCATTGAGCACCACTGGATAGTTATCGAACATACCTCTCCTTCATTGAGCAGTTCTCGGCGTTGATACGCTCGTAAGCGATCATGTCAATGCTCACGGATACAATATTGTAGAAGACAATATTTCCAGCGTAGCCGAACAATATTTCGGCATCGAAGTTATATGGATGTCGCCACTTCTCACGTAGGCGTTAATGAACCTACTGGTCATATCGACGCTCTCCATTTTATTCCTTTAGGAATATCATGTCTCCATTCCACGTGTGATGGTTCTTCTTATGGCATCCACACATGTTGCAGTCACCGAGCCGTAGTTGTATACGAACACTAGTTCGTTTAAAATTCAGGCTTCGGGATAAGCTGTTCTTTTCTCCACTACGACTACAAGGACACTTATGCCTATTAATACTGATAATCTACCGTTGTTTTCCGGTTAACATTATCAGATGACTTCGTGGATGGTCATTCTTCTGCACCAGATATTTCCATTCTGACGCAGTTATATTATACCGGTCCCGATCACCGGACATCGGTCACCATTCATCGGTCATATCACCGATCACTGATCACCGGTCAGAATAAGTGATGTCTCATCGCCATCGGATTGGATTTTTTGGCATGATCTTCTTTTCCGAGCAGTGCTTGACATTGATGACTGGTCCGTTCACCGGGCTACAGTTACCGGTCATTGACCGGTCCGGTTCGGTCACCACTTACCAATTACCGGTATTCCACTGTGTTTTCATCGGTCAATTTTTAGTATCACGGGTATCGTCTACATTACATAGTTGTATACCCCTGGCTATGATTGTATTGAATACTATATTTTATGGATTCAACAATCTACATGACTTTTTGTGTTTTTCAATACTGATGTTCTACTGGCGACGGTTACCAAATCATGCTATATCTGTTATTTGTACTTCTATCTCAACCGGCTACATGCAGACTACTGGTCTTGCAGATAGATCGGCTGAAGTGGGCTCGGAGACTAGCATTGAGGTCGAACATTACTATTTGACCTCTATTAATTTATGTTCGAGACCCGAAGGATGAATTGTTTTAACCGCCTTTACCTGTCGGCTACAGACTTTGCAGTCAGTGTCACGGAACAGTTGGGACACATTAATGACGCTAGCAGGATTAGCAAGACGACATTTGTATCGACTTCTGCTTTTCTATTGCTCCTACGGCAGTGCATATTTTCAAGCTACTGGAATCAACAAGAGTTCTGATACATAGGATTGCCTATCAGATTGACCGCATAGCGGCTACAGTCTTGTAGATGGCTTAGGACCTATTGAACTCAGATCTAAGATCCTAGGATCTGGAGGGACCTCATCTTAAAGTTATTCTTCTATTACAATTCTGGCCATAACAGGCCGTCTTCCTATAACTGGTCGTATTCCTTTCGGAATTCGTCCCGGTTAGAAGTCTTGAAGTAAATGGATTAATCAAGTCAGAATTTAAGACTTCCATGCATTCTACCGGCAAGCGTGGACCCGCTTAAGGTTACCCCTAGGGTTTTCACCTTTTTCTGCCATCACACCTCCGATTCCGGAGGTACCACTATCAATCATATTTCCGTACTTCGCAAATCGATGACTTCGCGACCTGTATTATCCAGGATTTTAAAGGCGCCTGTTATTGGTTCAAGAAGAGGCTATATTCTGTAGATAGGTCATAAACTTATAAGTGTTAAACACTGTCCTATTCTACCAATTTTCAAGTGTGTTTGGAGTGGGAAAGTTCGGCTTGCCGTGGTTTCTTTGCCCACCCATCCTTGACAAATGGTTCCGGTCAACGGTCGGTATTTACCGGTCCGGTCACCGGTCCTTCTGCTGAAACGTCTTTTCTTACGTCCGTTTCAGCTTTATTTTTAAGATAATTGTATTAATCTCGGGATTATTTAATGACACAGATTTCCATCTTTTTGTCATTATTTACCACTATTCAGTGGTGTCTAGACTAGAAGATTATCTTGGCCAGAATATAGTTTATTCTACCACAACCTTCCTTACATCTTATACAGATGTGAGCAGATAAGGTTATGGACGATCACATAGAACAACGTATCTTGATTTTCTCAATTATGTGGTATCCTTACGAATATCACCTGCACATCTACATCTTGAAAAGCGAAAATTCTTTTTAGCTGTTTTTCATTTACAACACATTTTCACGATTCCTTTGTGATGGTTTCAACTATCACACATCGGTCGTGGTTTACTAACAGACACGGAGGTGATCATATTATCACTCCTTGTAACTGGAAATCAGGAACTTATTCGTTCTTTGCAAGAACAACAAATTTTCTCTATCGTCTTTCTCATACCAGTTCGTCTCAACGCCCTGTGGGACGTTTTGTCCTGCAGTTCTTTCTTTCGAATTATTTTTCCGTTGGGTTCAATAATGTAAATGCGCATGCGCGGCAGTGAAGTTGCAGACGAGTTGCATGGTGTACATAGTATATCAAAGAATGTTGTTTATCATCAAACGCTAGTTATTAGCGTTATGCGATCGTATATCGCAGTGTATACCAGTATGCTGAACAACGTCAACAATGCAGTTCACATAAATCGATCCAGCAGGGTGTGCGATTGTTATACATTCGTCCATTGACAGTAACTGGAATATCTTGCCTTCTTGGTGAGTTTTTGCAATAACTGAGTTTTTGCCATAATTTCATGAAATATACTTAATGAACCATGGGATTATGGTTCTACGACCTTTTAAGTCTCCTGTACAATTATTTTCAGGAAACTTCTTTACAGGTCAAATATCATATCTCACTGAGACATATTTTTACTGATCCAAACATGTGCCACTTCATGTCTGGCCATTAATAACTTTTAGTTATCTCTACAGAAGAACGTTTTTCTGTTAGAGTTTCAATCCTTGTTACTTGTGCAAGGATAATTCCATCAGAACTGTATAAAGGTTCTATGGAAATTCATTTTTTTACTGGGTAATTGAGAGCATAGTTATTACCTTAATCACTCTGCTAGATACATAGAGGTTTTTCTCATCTTTTTCTTGATGATAAGAAATTTGTTCTTTTCTTCATCAAAGGATAGAGATTATGCTTTCGTATACCTTGTTTTGTGTAAGTCATCGCAACTCTGTGCTGTCTTACCTATTTTGGAACTGATCCAAACTATGGAAGGTCAACACTATGTTTTTCGTTCCTTTACCTTCTTAAGCGGTTTTGACTTGTGTAACATGTTGGGATGCTTAATGAGCTTCCTATGAACCTTTTTTCATCAGGCTTATTAACAGTTCCAATATAATTTTAAGACGGTTTTCCTTCTTATTATGGCTTTTACCATACGGAGAAGTGAAATTCATGCTTTTTCTGTTGAATACGACCAATTCCAGTTGGATCTATTGTCGTTTTCACTTTGTTGTGTCAGCCAGGATTCCTTGCTTAATATCAAGTCCTCTATATGGCTTCTACCTTCAAGTTTCCAAGTTTTCTTAAACTGGTAGTATGAAGATGAGGATAAACTTCTTTGGGCAATCAGGGCTTTGAAGTTCTATCTCAGCAGTGTTAGTCAGAAGTCCATTCGAGCATCTCAAAGACACTCTTCATTTCCCCAAAAAAGGGGGGGGGGAGATGTGTCTGCGGCTTCTATTTCTCGAGGTTAGACCTTGGCTAAGGAAAGTTAATCTTATCCTATCTAAGGATTCATTCCTTTTTAGGATCTGACCGCATGAATTAAGAGCTCTGTCTGTTTTGTGGGCATATATTAATCACACCCCACTTTTTGACGTGCTCTAAGCTGTTTACTGGAGGAATCCGACCACCTTGTCATCTTTTTATCTTCGTTTTCTGAAGTGCCAACAATACAATTTGTATACGTTTGAGCTTGTTGTGGTTTCACTTACGGTAGTGTCTTCTTTACGACATAGACATATTACTCTGTCCGAGAAGTCATAATTAATACCGTTTTAACGAAGATTACTTGATATCATTAGCTGATAACCCTGTTTATGGGTTCTACTGTGTTGGGAAAATATAAACGAACCTTCCCACCGCAGCTGCAAAATCAGCATACGATAACAGGTCAGTATTTATGACATTAAAACAAAATTTTTAAATAAAATTCATTTTAATTATTAAATACTTACCTGTTATCGGTAAGTCCCACCTCCCACCCCGGTATTCGATTAATATTTTTGTATATATATTGAAAGAATATTGAGGGTTGGTTACCGATTTTTGGCTAGGTTGCATTGCACTATGTTTAACCTGGCCTGTATTACGGTATTGAGGTGGCGGATTCCCAGTTAAAATTCCGGATGAGTTATTTCCCTTTGGAAAGTATAAGCATACGATAACAGGTAAGTATTTAATAATTAAAATGAATTTTATTTAAAAAATTTGTTTTTAATTTTCTGTCATTTTTCTTTATTTTCCGAGTTCTTGGAATAAAAATTAGTTGTTTTTGTTAAAGCTGCCTTGGTTTTCTCTTCTAAATAAATTCTTTGAGTGTATTTAGGCGTCCTTGACTGAACGCCTTTAGTTAATTGAATTACAACCAGTCAGTATATTCATCCTGACCGGAAATAAAAGTTTGTCAAATAAATAGTATCGCATTACATAAGTGCTTACAAAGTTACATAACTTGTAACCGTCCTGTGACCGGTTCATTTGCGTAAGCCAATGAGACCGCACTACCACACCTGGGTAGGACAGTTGAGTTGGATAATGGTTTGGATCGGTAAAAAAACATGGCTGCCAGGGGGGGGGGGGTCTTTTTCCTTATATTTATATAGTAAAAAAGCTTGTGAACACTCTAGAAGTCACATGTTTTGCCTAATCATCATGAAATTTTGTCAAAACATTAGTTATGTGGATGTCTCGGACGAGTTTGAAAATGGTCGTGATCACTGAAAAAACATGGCCGCCAGGGAGTGGGGCAGTTTTCTTTATATGTATATAGTGACAACATGTGAACAGTCTAGAAAACACATTTTTTCCCAATCTTCATGAAATTTGGACATAATTTGGAAGAGTTAAAAATGGTTCAGGTCTGTAAAAAAACATGGTCGCCAAGGGGCCATTTGTTGTTCATTCTTCATGATACTTGGTTAGAACATTTGTTCCATTGATATCTTGGGCTGCAAAGAACAGGTCATTTCTTTTTATCTCAGGTGAGCAACTTTGGGCCTTTCAGGCTCTCTTGTTTCTATAAGAGGTACAACTTTGACAGTGGTTTATTTTTTGTTTATAAGAGGAGTATCTTTGGCAGGAATTTATCTTTGTATTACAAGCAGTAGAATATGTACAGGTGCATTCCTTTGTTTTACTAGCAGTTCATATCTGTTTTAACAAGGAATGACACGCCAAGTTGTCAAACAAAGAATGTGTTTTTTTTAAAATAATTTTTTGTTATGCAATTCATACCCTATTCCTGTATTTCAGATGATATTGAAGTCACATACCTCAAAACTGTCACCAAAGAAGATTTAATTAAATTTTATGAGGTATGATATACTTTGTACAATTTATGCTTAACTACTCAAGTCTTTATTCTCAGTATTTGTTATCAAACTACTCATGTTACTACATCTCTCACCTGACATCAGTTTTCCAAAGGTTTTCTAACCAGAATTTAGCTAAAATTATAATATAAAAAAAAAACACCCTGTGTTACATTCTTGCCCATATACTTTAGCTATGATTTGAATTTAAGCCCAAGTTGGCCAAAATTTAGATAAAGATATTTTATTGACCATGTTTGCTGTAGTCAAATTTATGTAACTGGTTTTCTCTGTCATTATGGTAAAACTTACAGGTTTGTATTCAGAAAAGGTCCACATGAAGTTACATTGCCCTTAAGAAAAAATTCAAAAACATAATTTTTTTCGGAAAATGATTTTCTGGTTACAAAATGATAAAATATCAAAGAAATAAGAATTTTGTTGATGAAAGAAACTCCTTAAGTGTTCTCTTTAGAGTTGTTTAAGTACTGACCCTTGTGTTCACTTACATTTTATTGTGTTGCAGGACAACATATCTCTTAGTGCACCCCGGAGACACAAACTTTCTGTGCACGTGCTCTCCAGTCTGGAGAGGGGGACGGGAGACGGGCCGTCAGATGCATTGGACGCAGCTGATGGGACTAACAACCAAGAAGTTGCTACGACCGTACAGGTAAACTATCTCATAGTTCATATTTTGAATTATTGATGCAGGGTAAGTGATTTTTTAGACTGACTATGCCGCATAACTTGTGTGGGGCATTAACCATAAGGTTTTGTATTGCCATTTTGTCTGGTATATTATATTGTCTATTATATTGTCTCTATATTTATTGCAAATGTATACACCATTAGAACGACAATTAATATATACATGTATTTAAATATTCTTTAATATGTATTATTTCCAGTCTCAATTTTCTGCTAACTTGTTTTTATTCATATAGATGGATTTCTGGATCTAATGAATGAGCTTATAATGGCCAATACACATTTTCAAAACATTTAACCTTGTTTTGCACTTCAATATATTGCATTTGTTTTCTGTATCCAATGAAGAAATTCGACACTCTGTTTTTCAGCCGGTGATAGTGGAAGACCTGAGTGCGTTCAAGAGAGACATGGCCCTGTACCCTCTGGCCAAGCCTTACATAGACCTTCAGAAGGCGGTCTCCAAGTTATGATCTTAATGAATGCTTAGGCCTCAGTGCATTGATAAAAAATTTCCCATTTAAATTGCCCTTCAAAATTGAAACTTTGATATTCCGGTATTCTATTACCGGTGTATAGTTTTGTTGGTTGTCATCATAGCGACCAGTTTTCCCCACAGTTCAAAACCACATGAAAATTAAAACCTATTTTGATGTAAAACATAGATACTGGTATTGCAGCTAAGTTGTACATTTGGGTTGGTTATTTCATTGCACACTATAAATTTTTATGACCATAACAAGTTTATGGAAATTAAATGTAGATAAATTACCAGGGACGAATCAAGACAAATACATGTATGGGAAACTATTACATGTTTTTTCAAAGAGTTTAATTCAGCATGTTAACAAGACATTAAACAGCTGTTATGGCAAATATTCGTTTTGCTGAGTAATGGATTTGCTTTTTTATGGGGGCTGTGGTGTTGCAATTGGCCAGCATTTATGTATGAATTATTATTTTTAAGTAAGAGATTAAAACTTTAAATGGAAAACTAAAAAGGCGATCACTTTTTATCTACAATGTTCCTGGAAGCTAACATTGTTTTATTTTTTTGAAGTATGTGTTGCATTTATGTTCAGCACTGTGAACTTGTCAAAGCCTAAGTTATCTAGTGCTCATAATAAGAAGTTTATTATGACTTTGCTCCTTCCTTTAGATCAGACACCATGCTGGCTGGGTGTTAATGCCATTGGCATAAACTGAAGGCATATAGTGATTCTTCTTTCTAACCCTTAGTCAGGGTGCAGAATCAACAGGTTTTCAGGGGCTTACACACGGGCTGGACAGAATGTAAACATACCGTTAAGAACTTTGTTTTTCAAGTTAATGACATACATTTGCAAAAATCTTTAGTGCATAAAAGAAAGTTTTTTTTGCAGATTGTGCTGATATCTTAAGGTATAAGAATAAATCCTTGAATATGTCTGAAATCGGTGATAAAATTTTACGTTGCGTGAAGCATATATACATGAATGGTATAAAAATAGAATTTTAAACAACAACACATGCTTATAAGAGAAAGTACTTCTGATGTATTTCACATTGCCATGAGCAGCATAAACATTTGTCTTGTATGCGCTAGTTGAAATTCTTAAGAATTTTTTTTTTTAAAGTTATTTATAAAAACACCATTTTTCCAGTGTGTGTAGATCCATTAACGTTTATTTGGGAACCCCAACAAATCATGTGATCCTGCACCATGTTAGTGTTTATGATATTCTGACTTCATTATGACATTGAACTTTTTTGGGGCTAAACTTTATCTTGACTGACTAATTTGAACGTTAAAATTTTGATAAATCCAAATAGTATGAAAGAATTACATCAATACTATTAACTAAAAAGTTGAATTTGAAATTCGGCACTCTTCCATCACAATACATCATTTTTACCTTGACATTGACATAACTTTGGACTAAGTCGTATTGAAATGGGCCAATACATTACTCACAAGCTCTCTGATGGGAGCATCAGCGTTTATCTTCTTTAGATTCTTTGCTATTGTGATTTTTGTTTTCGATATTTTAATATTTCTGGTGTAATATTATGATCATGTAAAGCTTATTTGTTGTAAGGTTTTATTTGAGTTGTGTTGATAATGATAAGAAGATAAAGTTATGGAACATTTTTTAAATTATAGAATGTTATCGGTAATCTTAGAACTTTTTATTTTATACATGTTTTGCTTAAAATGTATAAATAAATGTCATATGGAGATTGTTGGTGCTGTTTCAAAGGCCAAAGGTCATTGGCCATAAAGCTGCATGAAAATTCCTGTCAAAGTCATCACCACGGACTCTAGATGAGGTCAATATACGCTCCGTGGTCATCACTTAGCCATGGATATCAAAATAACTTAACTCTTTCAGTGCTGGAACCGAATTTTGAAGGCCTTTGCAAACAGTTTGGATCCAGATGAGACACCACAGAACGTGGCGTCTCATCAGGATCCAAACTGGTTGCTATTCTGATAGTATTCTTTGAAAAAATCGAAGAAAATGCTAATTTTAGAAATTCAGCAGACGACAATTTAGCAGACGACAAATTTCCCAGCATGCAAAGGGTAAACAACGAAAGCCGTCATAAGGCGATGTGATGCGGGTCAAACTAGGACATAAAACGTTATGTTCGGATTGTAATTTTCTCATTCATCGAGCTATTTTTAAATAACTTTCGACAAATGACCACCATAAGTAAACAACATATCGCTTGCGCACCTGTCTCAGTACCTCAAATATCACACGTGGAGGTCGAATGTAGAATTTGAAAATAAAACAGTTGGTTCGGACTTCAACAATTTTATTCATCATACAATTTTAAATTAACTGACCACAACAGGTCAACACGAGAGGACGGCAGTTCGTGTGAAATAACTTCCGCCTTCTTCAAATTCAATGTCAAATTGGACATAAATGTGTGTATCTTTCAAATTCATGTCTGAGTTGAAACTTTTCCAATTAATGATGGATTTGAAAATAACTTTGCACAAATAATAGTCAGCATAAGTCAATGTTTCTCCGATTACCATACAGTGTTTGACAAATGCCGATTTTTTACTAGGTTGGTACCTTCTGTCAAGTCGCTTATGGGCCTTTATTCTCCAATTTGTTTATATTTCTTATAATTATTATGGGATCAGACAGACAATGAAACTGTCCATTGCCTACTTACATTGGCATAAACAAAGCAGTATTTATTTAGATCAATACGTTAACAATACTTTTCTAAAGGATACGCATGTTGCCAGCTTTATATTAATATCATTTATAAAATGTTAATATACACGGAACTAAAGATCACAATAACTTTCAAGTAAAACATGATTTCCGTGAGCGCAAATGCCCAATACTCGTATTTTAGTGTCAATTTTACAAAGTTTGCGCCCTTTTTGCACAACAAAATCAACACTTCATTAGGTAACGTATTAATATTTAGTCCATAATTTCGCTCATTGGGTCATTGTCGACCTTAAATGGCTTGAAGTCACCCGGGGGTGGCTAGAAGCCGATTCTTGTCACCCTAGGGTGACTTCAAGCCGATTCATGTCACCCTGGGGTGACTTCAAGCCGACCGGGTGACTAGAATCGGCATGAAGTCACCCCAGGGTTACATGAATCGGCATCTAGTCGCCCCAGGGTGACTTCAAGCCATTTCAGGTCGACAATGACCCAATGAGCCCTAATTTCATTGAGTCATTACATTAAAATTTTAACGAGTTTTTAATAAGCTTCCCTCTCACAGAGCCCATTTTAGACGCCTTCATTGCATGTATTTTACAACTAAACTCTCCTTTAAATTCTGCGTCACTCTTACGTAGTTTTTGAACAATAAACGAGTGAAACGGGAAATTGATTATTCTCTTAGTTATTAAAAGTTCAAAACATTGTTGCGACGTTTATGTTGCTTAGTGATCATGTTTTCATGTAATTCGAAGGAACAAAAGGTTTTCATTACGGGCTTACTAAACGTGGAGCATTATAAAACCTTCATAAAATGTTATTTCTTTTGCAAAATTTGAAAAATAACAACATCGTATTAAAACGTGTGGATCAATCCGAATGGTGATTTTATTGTTATGTCACCGCCTCGCACTTTACCGTTTCACCATAATCTGCTATACAAGGTGGAACATAATATCGTTTTCTGTTTGTTTGTTTTTTACAAGAAAAGTAGTCCGATCAACTAGAACAGTTGGCAAATTTGCAAACTATATAAAAGCGCTTGTCTATAAACCTAAACGCAGATTTCGAAACCTAAACGCGGACCCTTAGTTCAAGGTCAAGGTCAAAGGGGTCAAAATGTGTGTGCGTATGGAAAGGCCTTGTCTATATACACATGTGTACCAAATATGAAGGTTACATCTGAAGCGACATAGAAGTTAAAGAGTATTTTTTGAAACCTTAACGCTAAGTGTGAGGGACTTTCAGACAGACGGACGGAAATGCGATCACTTTATGCCAAACTTCGGGGGCATAAAAAATATGCCTACATCATAAAATAACTAAATAATAACATGTCATACATCATTTGTTTGAAACTCGGGCGGGATACCTTTAAATTTATCATCATCACTCTCTAGACAGGTTTTGGCAGTTTGGGGGGGGGGGATAAAGGACGATGATACAGAAATCCTCATCCAGTAAGGTCTGCTGTGGGCTGCTGATAGTTATTCAACCATTCGCAGGGATGCTCACTCTTTAAAACTGTCCATTTAGCTTTTCTACCGACGGCCTCGACGTCAACCTCCCTCTAGCGTGCTCTGGAGAACAAACTTGCACAGATCGAGAGTCGTGCCTGCTGATGTGTCCAAACCAAGCCAGATTTCGTCGACTGACGGTCGCCGGTAAGGGTTTTTGTGGACCAACAAGTGTTGCAGTCATGTTCCGGACGTACTCGTTGGTCTTATGCTCCGTGTAGGAGATGCGGAGCATTCTTCGGATACATTTATGTTCAAATGCCTGTATCCTGCGTTCTGTGTCCGCGTGAAGCGTCCAGGTCTCGCAGCCGTAGATTAGGATGGAGACTACGAGGGGCTTGTAGAGCCTGTGGGAAAGCTGGTGGAACCTTAAATTTATAACCTTTGTCATTTTGTTTAATTGCCTCCACTTTCGATCTCTTTATTTCGCCTGACCATATTCAGGTCCGAAAACTTGATTACTTGAGTGCAAGGAACGACAACTCTGCGTGGAGATTGCAGTAGACCATGACGTTATCAAATCTCCATGCAGAATTGTCGTTCCTTGATCTCACATACAGGTCACAATATACTACATAGTTTCCCTCAATCGTGATACATCGGCTATCTCGGATTCCTGAAATAAATCGTCTGCTGATCCAGAGTGAGTTTCCCTATGTAATTCAATGTAAAAGCGCATCTTAAGCAAAAATAAATTGCAACATATTGCACATAGAGACCCCCATAACCATACCGTTTATTAAAGGCCATTCTAAGCGGAATCGATTTGTGCAAAAAAAAAGATATGTCATGTGCAATAAAAAAGATATGTCATGTACGAACCAAGAAAGAACCTGTCAAAAGTTAAAATCGACTGTTTTTTCCGGTCGTTTTCTAGTGGAATGTAACCTTGTTGATTGCAATGTTTTACTATAGTCGCAAAGTCTATCATAGTTCAGGGATTTAGTAAAGGGCACATATTTATGCCCTATCACTATCTTCAAAAGATAAAGCCAGAAAATAGCTCAAAGTGTAAAACATGCCTTCGAGTCCTATGCTATTTTTTAGAGCGTACAGGCTACATGAAACGGTTATTTAGTGTACTGTAACCTACAATCTCTGCCATCAAAAGAAAATCCTTCTTGATTTGGAAGGAGTTTATTTTTGTTGTTTAAGTATTATACTATGAAAAGTAATATCATTTTCTTTTAAATTTTGAAAATAGTGAATAAGTTTAGGTTCATAATAAAAGTAAATTACCCAAATTATCAAAAAGTAAAAATAACAACGGTAGAATTATTGTACCACGTAAATAGGCTATCAACGTGGTTGGCTATAAAGGCAGGGATTTGATCCAGCTATGCTGGTTCCAGTCAAATCTCTGCGCGTAGGTTGGAAGTAATCATGTTGATGTACAATCAGCTGGTTTTGACATCCGTTCACATTTTCATTGTTCTTAAAACGCTCAAGACGCCGTACTAAGATACAAAACACAATGACAGATTTGCTAATTTAACTCAATCAAGTTAATGTACCGGAAATTAACATTCATCATCAATGATAAGAATATTATCTGCCTGACACATGCAATGCATTTGACACACACACACACTAGCCTTGCATATATCATAACTTCATAAGACGTTTTTAAAAAAAAGATGTAAAGAAAAGAAAAAACTCAAAATCAAAGTACACTATACACGCTGAAATGTCAGACGACATATTCAGATAACAATACACAATGGAAGATAAGCTGAAATGACTAAAATTACCGGAAATTTACGACCATCATTAATGAGAAGAATATTAACTGCCTGACACTTGCACATAATAAGACACACATAGCAACGTTGCATATTTCGTAAAACGTATGTGAAAAAGATATAATAAAACGAAAGAAGGACAAGCAAAAGCACAGAACAATAAATCAGTTAAATTAACCGTGTATAGATAACAATACACAATGAAATATTTGCTAAAATAATTAAAACAAGAAATGGCGCGGCAGAGGCAGACGCGTATCCCAACGCCGTATGTTTGACCCAGAGGCGCCCCAGGGTTGGTAATGGGGCCATGCATAGTTGAGATTGACCGTATTTTCAGTATCAATTTTAAGTAAATCGGTGTAGAAATAAAGAAGTTAATGTAAAAAACCCTAAAAAATGAGTGAAAATCTCTGACGCGGCCCACCCCAACCCCCATCACTTTTTACCCAGGGGTCAGATCGAAATTCCAAATAGTGCACTGTCGCACATATGCTCATAGCTACCATGTGTGTAAGTTTCTAGTTTCTAGTGCTAATAGTGTAGGAGGAGATAGTGGCCAGGACGGACAGACGGCGGAGATAACCGTATAATAGTTTACGAAATCTAAACGCGGACCCAAAGTTCAAGGTCAAGGTCAAAGGGCTCAAAATTTTGATGCGCAGGGAAAGGTCTTATCCAGATACACATGCGTCCCACATATGGAAACAATATCTGAAAGGACACATATGTGATGAGTTTTTTTTAATCGCGGTCGCAGATTTCGAAATCTGAACGCGGACCCCCAAGTTCAAAAATTTCATGCGCAAGGAAAGGTGTTGTCCAGATACACATGCGTACCGAATATGAAAGCAATATCTGAAGGAACACAGTAGGTATGAGCCTTTTCGAATCGCGTTCGCAGCTTTCGAAACCTGAACGCTGACCTCAAATTAAATGTCAAAGTCACAGGGGTCAAAACTTTAAGGCGCATGGAAAGGTGTTGTCCAGATACACATACATACCAAATATGAAAGCAATATCTGAAGGGATACAGTAGTTATGAGCCTTTTTCGAATCGCGATCGCAGGAAAATCTCTGACAAGCCCCACCCCAACCCCCATAACTTTTGACCCAGGGGTCAGATCAAAATTCCAAATAGTGCACTGTCGCACATATGCTCATAGCTACCATGTGTGTTAGTTTCAAGGTTCAAGTGATAATAGAGTAGGAAGAGATCGTGGCCAGGACGGACGGACAGACGGCGGAGATAACCATATAATCCCCTTTTTTTCTCTGAAAAGCGTGGGGATAACTACGGGGAATACATGTCCATCATAAATGATTAAAACAATCAGCCGGACATTTAAAACGACCATGAAATGTGCGATCAATGCTTTAACAATTGAGAAATCCAGAAATCCACAGTATGTAGAGCTTGCAACATGAAACCATTTGAATTATGAAATTGAAAACATATACATGTATATATTTTTGTGCATCTGAATTTATTTTTTAAGATATGTATTTGAATTATAATTGTTTTGATAAGAGAACAATATTTGGATAAAAATAACAATCGATTGAGGAAAGAGAAGTTTGGCGATGATATCGATGCAAAAGAATCCGAATGAAAAGAGTCAAAGTATTGACAAAAAAGAATTTGAAGGTATCCAGTTCACTGGAAAAGAGGCCAACAAAAAATCGGTGTGTTGATAATAAGAAAGTACCAAGAGGGCCTGAAAGGCCCAAAGTCGCTCACCTGAGATTCAAAGGAACTGACCTGTTCTGTACAGCCCAAGGTGTCATTAGAACAAAATGTGCTTGCCGACGTTCATGACAAGTGAACACACTGGCAGCCACATTTTTCAGCAGACGAGAACCATTTTCATACACATCCAAAATATCATTCAAACAACTATTCTGACAAAGTTGCATGAAAATTCACAAGTCCATATAAGGAAAAATGCCCCGCCCCTTGGTGGCCTTGTTTTTCAAGCAACTGGAGCCGTTTTCGAAATTGTCCAAGATATCATTTAGACAAATCTTCTGACCAAGTTTCGTGACGATCGGACAATAAATATAGCTTCTATAGTATTAACAAGGTTTTATTATAGCTTTATAAGGAAAAATGCCACGCCCCATTGGCGGCCATGTTTTTCCACCAACCGGCATCATTTTCGAACTCATCCAAGATATCATAGGTATAAATCTTGTGACCAACTTTCATGATGATCGGACAATACATGTGGCCTCTAGTGTTGATAAGATTTTACTAAAGCAATATATTATTGTATATCTATAGCCATATCAGGAAAAATACCCTGCCCCCTGGTGGCCATGGTGTTAAAGCAACCGAAACCATTTTCGAACTCATCCAATATATCATTGGGACCAATCTTATGACCAAGTTTCATGAAGATCGTAAAATAAATGTGGCCTCTAGTGTTAACAAGGTTTTCGTATTGCCATATAAGGACAAATGCTCCGCCCCCTGGCGGCCATCATTTTTCAACTCGTCCAAGATATTATTGGGATGAATCTTCTGACCAATTTTTATGAAGATCGGACAATAAATGTTGCCTCTAGAGTGTTTACAAGATTTTACTATAGCCATATATGGTCATATAAGGAAAAATGCTCCACCCCTTGGCAGCCATGTTTTTCAAGCAAACATAACCATTTTCAAACTCATCCAAGATATCATTGAGACCAATCGCCTGACCAAATTTAATGAAGATTGGGAAATAAATGTGGCATTTAGAGTGTTAACAATGTTTTACTAAAGGAAAAATGCCCCGCTCCCTGGTGGCCATGCTTTTTAAGCAACCGAAACCATTATCGAACTCATCCAAGATATCATTGGGACAAATATTCTGACCAAGTTTCATGGAGATCGGAAAATGAATGTGGCCTCTAGAGTGTCAACAAGGTTTTACACTAGCCAAATAAGGAAAAATGCCCGCCCCCTGGCGACCATGTTTCTCAACCAACCGGCATCATTTTTTAACTCGTCCAAGATATTATTGGGATGAATCTTCTGACCAATTTTCATGAAGATCGGACAATAAATGTGGTCCCTAGAGTGTTTACAAGATTTTACTATAGCCATATATAGCCATAATAGGAAAAATGCCCACCCCTCCTTTGGCAGCCATGTTTTTCAAGCAAACGCAGCCATTTTCGAGTTAATCAAAGATATCATAGAGACCAATCTTCTGACCAAATTTCATCAAGATTGGTAATAAATCTGGCCTCTAGAGTGTTAACAAGGTTTTACTATAGCCATATATAGCCATACAAGGAAAAATGCCCCGCCCCTTGGCAGCCATGATTTTCAAGCAAACGTAATCATTTTCGAACTCATCTAAGATATCATTAAGGCCAATCTTCTGACAAAATTTCATGAAGATTGGACAATCAATGTGGCCTCTAGAGTGTTAACAAGGTTTTACTAAAGCCATATAAGGAAAAATGCCCCGCACCTTGGCAGCCATGTTTTTCAAGCAAACGTAACCATTTTGAACTCATCCAAGATATCAATGAGACCAGTCTTCTGGTCATATTTCATGAAGATTGGACAATAAATGTGGCCTCTAGAATGTTAACAAGGCAAATGTTTACGCCGCACAACGGACGACCGATAAAAGGCGATCACAAAAGCTCACCATGAGCACGTTATGTTCAGGTTAGCTCAAAATAAAGGCAGTTAAAGGGAGATTATACGATTTTTATCTGTGTTAAATTGTAATAAATTAATAACAATATGTAACAATAACACAAAATAGGCAAGAACAGTTATACATTGAGGACGAATTTCATAAAATGCAGCAAATACAAATTAGCGACCCGAGCCGTTTGTGACGAAGATATTCAAGGTGCCTGAACCACGTGACTTTTTCGGCTGTGTGGGACAATCGGATGTAAACAAAACGTCGCTTCAGGTAACGTTTTTGATAATTTCTTCATTATTTCAAAACAATTTTCAAACAAACAAAGACGAGTGCCCGGTCATTGTAAAAAAACACAACTTTATTAAGTTTGCGCAAAACTAATTAAGTATTTTTTCCAAAAAGTGCAACCGCGTGTTTGAAAACACATGAAGTGAAATGCTATGTGTGGTATATTTTTGTTCAATCAACAAAAACATTGATTATAATATTGTCGAGGGTTTAAAAATAGGGCGGACATTGTAATTCTTCATAGAGAAGCTACTTACATGGTATGTTTGCGCAAATACATCTAATTAGGAGTGTGTGTGTATATAAATGTTATACTGCTATGTGTGGGACACATTTTTTAAATGCTATGTGTGGTAAACAAGAATGTGCTCGTCAGTTCTGCATTTAATCTGAACACAGTTTTGTAAGAATCTAGAACATAACTATTAGTATGTCCTGAAAATATATCAAATTAACCAAATGTTACATTATTAAATACTGAAGTAATCGTGTAATGATTAACCAATTTATGTTTAACTGAACATAATTCTTATAAAAGCATACATGGTATGTTGAAATATAAAATTTCTTTGTTTTATTTATTGTCTTTAAATAAATATAATGATTGGTATTTCTGCCTGATTATTGAATTTGGTCCATTTTTTAATGAATGACAAAGAAAATAAGAGCACATGCTTTAAAATGGGTTTTACTTCTATTGTTTTTCAGACTTGAAAAGGATTAGTCGAAAGATCTGTAACGCTTTTAAGGTTCGAAGCTGTGTAAGAACTACATGAACACCATCAAACCACACGGAAGGTGATATGTGGCAAGTTAATAATCAAAACCACAGTGACAGAGACAGGGACCCCACTTCATTCTGTGATGTTTATGGAAAGCTATTTCAACTAACTACGCAAACATACCATTTAACATGTATTTTTGCATAAGCAAAACAAAGTGTGTGTATTGATATGTGTGCATATTTATGGGTTTTGTATCTATGTTATTACTGAAATCGATTAGATGAATATAAAATCTGATTATGTGTGTTAATAAAACAGGTGTTTCATAACAAATAACAATTTAAATCCAAAGATGCTTGTTTGTGGTCTATTCCAATATCATCTCCATTTGAACATCTTCGAATCCAATAATGCTTGTTTGTGGGCTATTCCAATATTATCTCCATATGAATATCTTCAGTATATCAAAATAAACACGTCATTAATAATACCATTACTTTATAACTAGCATGCACATGTAACAATAGAAATTAAAGCACCAAAATACATAAAGAAGTACATTAGTATTCACAAAGAAATTGTAATCAGTCAATTTATGAATTTGCAAATCTTGCTATTCAAACATATGAATGCTCCAATTAAGTCATAACAAATGATCATCGCCAAAACGTCTTGACTTGTGGGGGTTATTTTACCAACAAACATATTGAATTGCATCAATACTTCATTTACTCAAATTCAAATGAAATCTGAATAACTGAAAATAGTTTGAGATGTTTAATGAAAATACTCATTCGCCCCGGTAATGAAAGGGCGCTGCAAGATCTTGTTACCACTGCACCAAGTAATTAACATTAAATCATATAATGTTGTTCAATTTGTTGAAATGTCAAATTTTTATGTAATGTTGACTTTGATTGTTTTCTATCCCTGCAATACTTGCACCATCTGGTAATAAAACAAACAGTCATTTAAACTTTAGAACATTTACTATACATGTATGTATATGACAACTTTTCATTGATCAGAATATCAGTACGTCTCTTGAAGGTGCTTCCAAAAATACTTTAATCTCCCTGAAAAGAACAAAATACAACTGATATAAACTGTTAAACTTAAAAAAATAGCATGCGTGATATATCAGATAGCTCAATCGGATTAAGATACAAATACATGATTTTCCAGAAAAAAAAGTTATTGATCCTAGTGTCTATTTGTTTAAAAATGCTGTATGATCTCTTTACGCTTATTTAATAACTATCGTTACAGTCAAAAATGCGTACACATTCCTGCTAAAAAACACACAACTAACACTTTTTGTAGTTTTGTTGCAATAATATTCACATGACATCTTGCACAAACAATCCTTACGATTTTGTGTATTAAACAAGTGCATTAGTTGGCAGTAACAATTCACTGAAAATACAACATTTTGTAACAATCAATTTTATAGAAACAAACAAGAAAAAGTTAGCCCAACGGAACTATTTTCCTGTCCGTGCGTGGGTGGCTTTGTGTTAGGAGATCCCCGACCGTGTTTTGACCTCTCTGCCACACTGTTCGCAAACAAATGGCATACTAAAAGTAAACAAAATATGAATATAAGTTATCGACAATCATGATAATTTTGAGTAACATGAACGTAGGATTATCATATTTAAGGAGCGCAAAACACTACTAACAATGTTTATTGACCATCTTTTGTTATTCAGACAGACTTTAAATGTTATTGACGTTAATGTCAATCTTTCGATTCTCTAGTTTAGTTTGTATACCACACAATTTTATAGAAACAAACAAGAAAAAGTTAGCCCAACGGAACTATTTTCCTGTCCGTGCGTGGGTGGCTTTGTGTTAGGAGATCCCCGACCGTGTTTTGACCTCTCTGCCACACTGTTCGCAAACAAATGGCATACTAAAAGTAAACAAAATATGAATATAAGTTATCGACAATCATGATAATTTTGAGTAACATGAACGTAGGATTATCATATTTAAGGAGCGCAAAACACTACTAACAATGTTTATTGACCATCTTTTGTTATTCAGACAGACTTTAAATGTTATTGACGTTAATGTCAATCTTTCGATTCTCTAGTTTAGTTTGTATACCACACATAGCATTTAAAAAAATTGTACCACACATAGCATCATTACATTTTCATACACACACTCCGAATCAGATGTATTTGCGCAAATATACAATGTATGTAGGTTCTCTATGAAGAATTACAATGTCCGCCCTATTTTTTAAACCCTCGACAATATTGTAATCTACGTTTTTGTTGATCGAATAAAAAATATACCACACATAGCATTTCACTTCGTGTGTTTTCAAGCACGCGGTTGCACTTTTTGGAAAAATTTCTTAATTAATTTAGCGCAAACTTACCAAAGTTGTGTCTTTTGACAATGACCGGGCACTCGTCTTTTTTTTTTGAAAATGGTTTTGAAATAATGAAGAAATCATCAAAAATGTTACCTGAAGCGACGTTTTGTTTACATCCGATTGTCCCACACATAGCCGAAAAAGTCACGTGGTTCAGGCACCTTGATATTTCGAACATATTTTCCTACAATAACCGAGGCATTCGTCTTTTTATTGGAATGAAGAGTAATTGTTCGTGTGTCGTATTAATAGATATCGTTGCAGAAAACAAAGACCTATAGAATACTGTATTTCGTTACAGGAAATAATGAGAGCGCCGATGACATTGAAAGTCTATTTGCAAGATACAGGGAAGTTTCTGCTTAAGTTAATGTTACAGGATTAGTTGTCTGATGGAAATGTAAAAGGCTATCAACTTTTTTATGAAGAACACGACTATTGCCATGCAATAAAAGTCCCCTACCTTGCTTGAAGCAGTAATGTAGTTCTCTCCCTTTGTTTTCAAGGAACATAATTCTTTTAAGCAATTTTCTTAGAAGAAAATGTTAGAAAAAAAATTCGAAATGAAAAATTGTAAGAATTACGAAATACTATATTAAATATCTATTTCGTCTGCCCAAAATCAGGAAAGGCTTGGAAAAAGACAACCGTTTTCCTGTGCCTTTGAAATGAGGTACTAAAAATGATCTGTAAAACTAAATTTAGATTCACATCGTACATGCATGATATTCATGTTGGCTAATTCGACTGTACAGACATTTTCGATTTCAAAATTAAATATCTGGCTTACTTCGCATTTTTCAACACCTATTCTTCTTACCTTTTACTTTAATTTATATGAAATATATATAATGAGTTTTTTTTTACATATTAATTGGGTCAATATATGAAACAAATCCACGCAACCCCCAAGCAATTGCTACCAAATGCATTTTAAACGATCCTGGTAGGGAAGAATGTCCTTTATAACATATCAAAAGTTTACCAAAATTGGACCACCGGAAAGTGTTTTTTTTTCAAGATGGCGTCCAAGATAACCGCCCACACCTCTTAATGATGATAACTACGTAAGTATCAACTAAAATTTCACTACTTTGGTGTCGATTCTTAGGGTTTGAGGGGCAGATAACACATTAAGATAATAAAAAAAAATGTAAATATAAAACGTTACAGAGAAATCTAACATAGCGTCCAAATGACCGCTAACACAATGACCGTAAGTGCATAACTATTAACGCAAACGTGTTTTTCTTATTTCGCAATCTTATAATAAGTAGATTTTCATGTTTTGTTTAAAATATTTATCTCTATTATAACCTTGTAGTCCGTTAGAAAGCTCAAGCGTCATAAACAACAAAATATAAAAACAGACCACCATTAAATAAACATATCAGACCTGCGTGTGCTAAACACTACCTCGTACTTGTTTGTTTTTTAGGGTTGCGTCAACAATGCCATTATATTAGACCCTTTCTGTGTTAATTGCAGCATTTCAAATCCACTCATTAAACAAGTTATTATTGTCTCTTTTTGTCATAAATGATTAAAAAATTAGTGCAAACACAATTAGTGTCCAAACGGCAAGGGGGCGATTGAGATTTCAATTCTGAAATTGCCAGTTGAATAGCGGCTGAATCAGATGTAACATTTCATGCATTTCAGGAGGTTGGGAACAAGATCATAAGATATACCATAAGAAAGTCCACCTTTGTTTTATAAATCTAAAAGGAAAGACAGATACAAAAATCTTGGAAATAGCTCCGCTGTTAAGATTGCTAAAGACCGAGCTACTTATCCAGCCCTTCTGTTTCAGCGTTTTCTGGAAGCGTCAAAATCTTGAGATCTTTCCATTGAGGACATAAAATAGGCGTGTGAACTGAGACCCTATCCCCATGCCCTCTTTGAACCCAAGAACATACTTTGTAAAGCAGACAAGCCTCAGGTCATTCAGTCAATAAGAGATATAGCTGTCAACGAATCAAGTGAGTACTGAACTGTATTCCTGAATCAGATTGTTACGTGCTTGATGTTGGCTCTTAGCTTCATTGTTTATTGTGGAAAAAGGGCGACATAAACAACGCGATCACCCATTGAAAGGGTTTAAAATTACTGTATATGGGTGGAATCCGTGGTTCCTGCCGGAAAATGATCACAAGGATAGTAACAGGATAGGCAGACACATTTCCTGTACGTGGCACTAATATGATGCTAATGGACATTATTATGTTTATAAGAGTACATATTTTGTGAGATAACTTTTTGTAAATGCTTCCCTGGTGACATTCAGACTTCCTCTCGCGGAAATTATCACATACTTTTGCATTCGATCGAATACGTGTTTGTGTACTTTATCAAAATGCGCGTCAGTAGACATGCTTAAAACTGTGGGTAAGACGGACTGTGGCATCTATTTTACTTTTAGTATTAACCCATTTATGCCTAGTGGACTCTCTAATCCTTCAAAAGTGGATCAATATATTTCAAAAATTAGGGATGTCTAGTATATTTATTTCTATATTTAAATTATTTCTTACAGAAATTCCTTTAAGCAAACAGCGCAGACCCAGATGAGACGCCACATCATGCGGCGTCTCATCTAGGTCTACGCTGTTTGCCAAGGCCTTTTCTAGACGCTATGCATAAATGGTTTAATACCGATATCGTGATGTAATGGAAACAAAGACGAAATCTTCGCTATCCCTATTTCTGTGGGAAATTCTAGAAGTCAACTTAAGTACAGGGGTGTATCACAAAAATATGGTTTAATACGTGTTGTGACAAATGTATGACCGTCGTTCATCGTCTTCTGACGTTCACATGCCGCTGACAAATGTTTGATCGTCGTTCCTCGTCTACTGACGGTCACAGGCCGCTGACAAATGTTTGATCGTCGTTCCCCGTCTACTGACGGTCACAGGCCGCTGACAAATGTTTGATCGTCGTTTCTCGTCTACTGACGTTCACAGGCCGCTGACAAATGTATGATCGTCGTTTCTCGTCTACTGACGGTCACAGGCCACTGACAAATGTATGATCGTCGTTCCTCGTCTACTTACGGTCACAGGCAGCTGACAAATGTATGATCGGCTTTCCTCGTCTGCTGACGTTCACATGCCGCTGACAAATGTATGATCGTCGTTCCTCGTCTACTGACGGTCACAGACCACTGACAAATGTTTGATCGTCGTTCCTCGTCTACTGACGGTCACAGGCCCTTGACAAATGTTTGATCGTCGTTCCTCGTCTACTGACGGTCACAGGCCGCTGACAAATGTATGATCGTCGTTCCTCGTCTGCTGACGTTCACAGACCGCTGACAAATGTATGATCGTCGTTCCTCGTCTACTGACGGTCAAAAGCCACTGACACATGTATGAATGTCGTTCCTCGTCTACTGACGGTCACAGGTCGCTGACAAATGTATGATCGTCGTTCCTTGTCTACTGACTGTCACAGGCCACTGACAAATGTATGATCGTCGTTTCTAGGCTACTGACGTTCACATGCCGCTGACAAATCATTGACACAATCGTTTCGTATTGTAAAACCGTGTGTGCATCAAGCAACAACGAGTAAGGGAGGTCGCCGTGGTGTAATGGATATGGTGTCCGCCTAGCGACCGGGAGTTTACGGGTTCGATCCCCACCGTGGGAGCGTTCTTTTGATTTCTCCCTAAGACACCAAGTACTGGTTCTAGGCCCAGGAAACGGACTCGTTTATATAAGCCTTGTGCTTTCGATGCAATCGATCTAAAATAAATAGGTTTAAACTAACAACGAGTAATATGCGGAAGCGGTGCTATCATCGCTTGTAACTGTTCCTGCTGTTTGCGCTCACTTATTTTGTGGCGACCGTACGATCATCGCGTTGCAGCCGTACTTGCCACGTACCGATACTGTGTTATACGGAATACCGTTAGGGTCATCGTGGTTAAACATCAAAATCCAAAGGGCGAGAACGCGATGACAAAAATGCGAGAACGCGAGAGTACTATGACGAGAGTGCGACAATACGATGACGACAGTGCAAAAACATGATGGCGAGAACGCGATGCGATGATACGAAGGCGACAGTACTATATGACTATCGCATTGTCGCCATCGTACTATTTCACTGTCGCCATCGTATTGTCGCACTGTCGCATTGTCGTCATCGTACTATCGCGTTCTCGCATTCTCGCCATTGCGTTCTCGCATCCTCCGTCGTACTGTCGCACTGTCGTTATCGTATTGTCGCATTCTAGTCATCGTACTTTTGCGTTCTCGCATAATCGCCATCGTGCTATCGCACTGTCGCCATCGTATTGTCGCACTTTCGTCATCGCACTGTCACATTGTCGTCATCGTACTATTGCGTTCTCGCGAGCGTGGTGGTCCCATGATGCAAGCATGGTGGTCGAATGGTGCAAGCATGGTGGTCCAATGGTGCAAGCTTGGTAGTCCAATGGTGCAAGCATAGTAATACCATAATGCCATGAATGGCAGTCCCATGATGCAAGAATGGTGGTTCAATGGTGCAAGAATGGTGGTCTAATTTTGAAAGCATGGTAGTCCAACGGTGCAAGCATGGTGATCCAATGATGCAAGGCATGGTGGTCCAATGGTGCAAGCATAGTGATTCCATGATGCCAGAATGGCGGTCCCATGATGCAAGAATGGTGGTTCAATGGTGCAAGAATGATGGTCTAATGGTGCAAGCATGGTTGTCCAATGATCCAAGTATGGCGGTCTCATGATGCAAGAATGGTGTTCCAATGGTGTAAGAATGGTAGTCCAATGGTGCAAGCATAGTAGTTCAATGGTGCAAGCATGGTGGTCCAATGGGGCAAGCCTTGTGGTTCCTTGATGCAATAATGGCGGTCTCATGATGCAAGCATGGCGATCCAATGATGCAAGTATGGCGGTCCCATGGTAAATGCATTGTGGTTCCATGTTGCAAGCATGGTGGTCCCATGGTGCAAGCATGGCGTACCCATGGTGAACGCATGGTGGTTCCATGTAGCAAGCATGGCGGTCCCATGATTCAAGCATGGAGGTCCCATGATGCAAGCATGGAGGTCCCATGATGCAAGTATGGCGGTCCTATGGTGCAAGCATGGTGGTTCCATGTTGCAAGCATGGTGGTCCGATGAAAGCAGCATGGCGGTCCCATGATGCAAGCATGGCGGTTCCATGATGCAAGCATGGTGTTCCAATGATGCAAGCATGGTGGCTCCATGATGAAAGTATGGCGGATCCATGATGCAAAATGGCGGTCTCATGATGCAAGCATAGCGGTCTCATGATGCAAGCATGGTGTTCCAATGATGCAAGCATGGCGGTCTCATGATGCAAGCATGGTGGTTTCATGATGCAAGTAGGGCGGTCCCATGAAGCAATATATTGCGGTCTCATGATGCAAGCATGGCGGTCTCATGATGCAAGCATGGCGGTCCCATGATACAAGCATGATGGTCCCATGGTGCAAGCATGGTGGTTCCATGATGCAAGTATGGCGATCCCATAAGGCATGCATAGTGGTCCCATGATGCAAGCATGGGGGTCCCATAAGGCAAGTATGGCGGTCCCATGGTGCAAGCATGGCGGTCTTACGATGCAAGAATGGTTGTTCCATGATGCAAAAAGGTGGTTCAATGGTGCAAGCATGGTGGTCCAATGATGCAAGTATGGCGGTCCCATGATGCATACGGTAACAATATAAGTTCAAATGTTTGGAAATCGGTTTAATTGTAGATCTTACATGATATTATTTACTCCAATGTGTGTTCGCCTATAAATAAAACGTGATTTGAGTGTTATGTAGTTAAGTATGTTTGAAAAAGACCATAATGCTATAAATGAATGCAATGGTATTAGAATCAATGTATTTTATCAAAAGGCAAAGCTATGGTTTACCTAGACGCTATAGTTCCTTGTTAAAATCGGTATTTAGTGTACATGAGACTTGCTATATGAGGCTCAACAGTGTGTATATAGGTACGTGAACTATAGCAATCTGACACAAGTTAAAAAATAAAAACGATAACTTAATAACACTTACGCATAAACATGATTCCGGCACAAAACACACAAACGCTGATTTAACTAACGTTACCAAACGAAAAAAGAAAGAAACGAACTATCAGTTGTTGAACCAATCGCTATTATTGAAACACGATTTGAATAATGTACTATCGTTATCCCACGCAATCCAAGCGATCCAGGAGAACGATATCAATTTTACTGAAAGATATTTTACTTAAATGTTAAATTGTTCTGATAATGTATTGCTGAAATGTGCACCGACTTTAACTTGTATCGGAAAACATTTAAATGTAGATTTTAGTTAAAAGATTTCTATTAAACGACACGAATAAGGCATTATATATAATAGATCCAGATCAAATGATGCTTTTATACTAAATTGGATGTCTGAACTGAGTAATTCATCCAGAGCAGTAAGTTATAATCTTTTTTTGTTAATTTGTATTCGAGCCTTATTTAAATGATGTTACTATTGATTAGATTAGGTTTAATCTGTGCCGACTAAGAGTATCTTCACATAGATTGGAAAAAGAGTCAGGCAGATGGCATAAACCAGAATCTATAAACCATTCCAGGAAAGAAAATGTCAACATTGCAATGTCTTGGAGGATGAATTTCATTTTTGTTTGAATGTTCCTTATACAATGATATTAGAAAAAAATACAAAAAGCATTATTACTGGAAAAGACCAAATGTTCCAAAATTTATAGTGTTAATGCAATCTGATAACCCAATAATAAACAGAAATTTAGAAATTTATGTTCATAAAGCATTTATTCAAAGAAATGTCTATAAATATTATTTTGAGTAATATTCATGTCAGAAAAGTTGACTTCTCTCTGTCAAAGGCGCTTTTAATATTAACATTATGTTGAAATACATGTATCTTTTAACAATGTATGTATATAACATAAAATATTTTGTATATGATTAATCATGCCATGAACTAGTCAATTTATTGATGGCCACTTGCATGCATTTTGTTTGTATAAATATATTCAACATACATGTGTACTCATGGACTGTTATGTCTAATGTATCTTGAATAAACCATATATAATATTAACGTCGCATATCGTCATGTAAATCAAGTATTCTATATTCAATATATTTTTTTTACCACAATGTCTTTTTGTTATGTCAAAATTTCATTTGTATGAAGCTGTCAATTCCTTTTTTCCCGTATTTTCACAATAATACGAAGTTGTACCGGGGACACTTTTTACGTTTGTACGAAAGTAGTGCCAGTACAATATTTATGAGTAAAGTGTAAATTTAGTACCGATCTGCGCATAGATGCGTTATTTCAAATCCCACTCAAGGCATGAATATTTTTTAATTTTGCAAGGAATATGTTAGTGTAAACAATATATAAATATAACATTTCAAAGATATGAAAATATTGAATATACAGTCGATATTTTCCTTTTAAATGTTTCCGCCTGTCATACGATTTTTTTTAACTATTTGTATCTCAAAGAAAAAAAGAGACTTTGCATTGATTTCATATATATGTCATAAGTAAATGTCCCTTAAATATGTTTTCATCTGCCCTAGACATATTTATGCCCATCGTCTTGAAGAAAGGCTTTGGCAAACAGCGTAGAGCCAGGTCTCATCTGGGTTTATGCTGTTTGCTTATATGAATTTCTGTAAGAAATATTCTAAATATAGAAATAAGTATACTAGACATCCCTAATTTTGGAAATAAACTGATCCAATTAAGAAGGATGGGAGATTCCACCAGGCATAAATGGATTAATACGAGGTAACAGCAAATAAGTAATAAATTGAATTGCGCAGTTAGTTTTTTTTATGTAAAACAATGCAACATGACATGTGTGTCACTTGTCGCGTGTTTAGGTGTTTTTGTTATCATTGTTGATCGTCGATAGTTTTACTTACTACTACTGTTCTTAATCTAGTTTTTCTCCTATTTATCAAACTTTGCGGAAGTCCCTATCAAGCCATATAGCTCATGTTGCGTTATTTCAAGATTGATTGCATGTATAAAGCCGTATTGTTCCCGTTAGGGTGATTATAGACGAAAGCATTATCTTAATGCGCATAATACCACTCCTTGAAGTATGCTTAATGTGACGCTTAATAGCATAAAGGAATATGAGAAAAGCAATTCTTAATTCTGCGTTCCCCAATATCATATGTCAAATGACAATAAAATACTGTTTAAATGATCGCGGCGAGCTTGATAGGATTATTGTAGTTGTTGTTATTGGTCGTGGTTATGATGATGACGATAATGAAAAATTGATGATAATGATGATGATGATGATGTTAATGCTGCTGCTGCTGCTGCTGATGATGCTGCTGCTGATGATGATGATGCTGCTGCTGATGATGATGATGATGTCGATGATGTCGATGATGACGACGACGACGATGATGATGATAATGATGATGATGATGATGGTGTTGGTGATGAAGATGATGATAATGATGATGATGACGATGATGACGATGATGACGATGATGACGATGATGATGATGATGATGATGATGATGATGATGATGATGATGATGATGATGATGATGATGATGATGATGATGATGATGATGATGAAAACTTGAAATAGGTAAGCCTTATATACGTTACAAAAATACTATATACATCTATTGGAATCGAATATAATCTGCGAGCCAACATAATAGTTTAAAGTAATTAAAAAAATACATTTTTGTAATTCAATGTTGTTTTAAACAAATACCATGTCACATAACGAGATGAAGTGTTCCATGAACGATTATCAATACTTATTGTTCTCTGTGTTCATTTATATTGATTCGCCATGCATATTACAAATATTAAGACAACAATACCAACGCTAGTCTCGTAAAGTGCTATTTTATTTTAAAACTATCTACCAGTACACCACAAAGACCTACTAAATTCATGATACGGTAATTAACATATTGTTCTTGATCACCCAGACAGTAAACAAACGTATCAAATATCCGTTTAAAAAGATTGAAAGTTAAAGAATGTTAGAAAAAAATTCATTAGTGCTAAATTTTAATAAATACATTAAACAGGCGAGATCAAGCAGTGAAAAAGTGGCATGAGTTTGATACATGCTTCATTTCAGCAGGAATACACAGCAGACGATAACGCTGAATTAATAACCATCATACGGAAACGTATAACAAATTTAAAAATTACGAGATCGCAGCACGAATTGTAAGCAGACGAAATGGTATCACGAGTTTGAATAAGAAGAAATCGAATCACGAGTTTTAAGCCGACTAGATCGCGGCTGGTGTTTAAATCAGAAGAGATCGTAGCACAAGTATAAAGCAGGCGCTAGCCCGAGCCCGAGGATGTCGCGGATTCCCGCTATGACGCCACGCAGCGGCACGCAGACGACCCAGACGACAAATCGAAGCCGCACGAGGTCGAATCTGCCGCAGGCGGAACCCAAGCTCAAAATCGGAAGTCTAGATAGCGTAAACGAGCGTCTCACCACCGCGGCGAGCGGGAACACCCTACGGAACTCCCAGGGCGACCTGACGGCTCGCAGCAATAACACCCTCCGGAACTCACAGGCCGACCTTACGGCCCGCAGTAGCGCCGGCGACGACGAGGAGTTCCAGCAGCAACAGCGCCCCGAGGCCGTCGATATGCCGTTCTTTAAGCAAGATCCGTTCACTGATGTCGTTTTAGCGGTATGGTAGGATATTTTTTATCGATTTGTGTATTTCAAAGGTTCGGGTATTTATGAATCCGCGTGAATATTTGGCTGATGAACAATTTGAATTCCTTACTTTTAAATTAATATTTCATAAGTGCTTTTTGTTTTAAAAAAGAGATTTAAAAATCGCTAAATGCAAAATTAACTTACCGCGTTATTAAAATGTTCATTGTGTATAATTAATACCTTCACACATGTATTGACTTTAAAAACAATATGTATTATGTTTCTGGTATACCCAAACCACAATTTTACCATTTTCATTAAATCTTTCAACCACTATTTATTTTACTGCCATTATAATTACTACTACCAACAGCAGAGGTCACCGTGGCGTAGTGGATATTGTGCGCGCCTAGGGCACAGGAGGTCCCGGATTAGATCCGCACTCTAAGAGCGTTAACAAGATCTCATCTAAGGAATCCCAAGGACTGGTTACACCCACGAAATTGACTCGATCGTGTCTCAAAAAGCCAAAGGCTTTTGTGTCAATCGAGCTTAAATAAATAGGTTCAAACTAATTAACAATACTACTTTACTAGTGCTACTAGCATAAGTGTTTCTTACTCTGTTACTTATCTGAATTTTAAGTGTTCTGATACCGATACTGCTCCAAGTGCGGCTAATACTTAAATTTAATTCTTCTGCAGTTATTTGAATGTCACTATTTAAGAGACCTTTTCACTCATTTTGGCATGCATTGAGTCTGTCATTTAATGCTTTATATTGATAAATGTAAACATAGGATCTAAAATGCTCCAGTAAAAAAAACGAGAAGAAATTAAAGAAAAAAAGTAGCCCTCAACAGGGCTCGAATCACTGTAGCCTGGAGTAAAAGTCTAACGCTCAGACCGCTCGGCTATCCGATGAGTAATGAGTAATGCATTTTATAGTTTTTATAAGTAATCCTCATTGTCACAAAAAATAACGACAACAACATTAACTCTCACAATTATTCAATCGTTTCGCGTTGCAACGCTGTATACTTTTCAGGTTTTTAAATCGTCAAAAGATGCATATAATGAAGATTTTATAGTATGTTAAATGTTCAGTACGTGAAAACGCCCCTTTAACAACGTGTCTATTTAATTAAACACATCCGTTCATTAATCAGGCACGGTTTAAAGATAAATGCGTCATCATAGAAGAAGCTATAATGCATTTTCTGCTTGTACCGACGTTTATAAAAAGCGTGTTAGATTAACACCAAAAAAAAAGCAACTGTTCGTGTAACATTAATAGTTAAATTGAGCTCATTATTATATAATAAGCGTCATTTTGCTCCCTTTAATTTGCATATACACGATATCACATTTTTCTTGTGTTTTTACAAGATTTATTAAGTCTGCATTTCCTAAATATTATAATATGTACTAACAGTTTTTGGCATTTTAACATAGATCCAATATCATATAAAATTAACAAAAAAAAGAAGCATATCACGTGTTGCATATTATTGTCGAGATCGCTTTCTGTCCCGCTTGATACCGCTGTCACTATTCGTCGCTGTATGTTCGTGCATGTCCCTGTTCGTCCATCCGTTCGTCCTCTGAGATTATGCGAACTGAAACTTTGCCATGCACTTACTCAATACGTGTTCTTATATAATCATCATGTATAGTAGTTTTGAAGAGGGTCAAAGTCACTTTTATAGGTAAAAGGACACATTTATACATAATAAGGGTTGTCTGGGCTATTAGGTTATCATTAAATATTCCTTAGAATTCAGTTTGTTGTTTGTGTTGTTGGTCGGCCTGAATTTATGAGGGATTTCGTTTCTACTGCATGGGATTTGCGGGAGTTTTAGAAAGTGTTTGTCAGATTACATGGGTTTGCGTGGGATAACAATAGTACTGTATTCAAACAGTGTTCGTATAACAGGAATATGTTTAACTAATGATAACGTGTTTTCCCTGGCTGTCCTTAGTTTGTATTAGTCTTCGTGTTTCCAGTGTTCTAATGTTTTCGTACATGATCGTGTTTTTTGCGTTAGTTTTATGAAGTGTTGGTTTGTATTTTTTTTGTCAGATTGCTAGCTTTCGCGTTTGAACCTTAAATGGCAAGTACCTTATACACTAAAGGCCGATTTAAACAAGGAATTATTACGGAAAATTGTCGATAAAGGGTAGTTTTTCCCTTATGTCATTCTCTATGATAAAATACAGTGGCTTAAATACAATTACATTCACTTATTTTAGCGATTAATGTGTCTTTAAAAAGTATAACATTATATAATACCCCCATGAATTTCTAAAATTCGTTGTTTTCTCTAATAAATCATATTCTACATACAACTGAATAGAGAACGGATACTCGCGCCTAGCATTCTATGGTGTTTTCCTAATAAAACGACGATTTATCGCCCACAGCTGAATGGGAAGCGTATCTTTACGTGTCGGGCGCTGCTAGCGTACCACTCCCCGGTGCTCGCCCAGCTGCTCAGTTCCGGTTCCGTTAAGTCTAACAAGGAGATGGATATCCCGGACAAGGATTTCGAGGACTTTGTGGAGCTCCTTGCCTACATGGACCCGCGGGTAGACTACCAGATTACAGGTACACAACGTCAATCGTTTATATGGATATATCTGGTAGACTATCAGCTTTCAGGTACACAACATCAACCGTAAATTGTGTTATATCTGGTAGACTTCCAGATTTCAGGTACACAACATCAACCGTAAATAGTGTTATATCTGGTAGACTTCCATATTACAGGCAGACAACGTCAATCGTAAATATGATTTTATCTCGTAGACTACCAGATTACAGGTACAAAACATCAAATGTAAAAAGTGTTATATCTGGTAGACTACCAGATTACAGGTACACAACGTCAACCGTAAATAGTGTTATATCTCGTAGACTACCAGATTGCAGGTACACAACATCAACCGAAAATAGTGTTATATCTGATAGACTACTAGATTACAGGTACACAACACCGAACGTAAATAGTGTTATATCTGGTAGACTACTAGATTACAGGTACACAACACCGAACGTAAATAGTGTATCTGGTAGACTACTAGATTACAGGTACACAACATCAAACGTAAATAGTGTATCTGGTAGACTACTAGATAACAGGTACACAACATCAAACGTAAATAGTGTTATATCTGATAGACTACTAGATTACAGGTACACAACACCGAACGTAAATAGTGTTATATCTGGTAGACTACTAGATTACAGGTACACAACACCGAACGCAAATAGTGTTATATCTGGTAGACTACTAGATTACAGGTACACAACATCAAACGTAAATAGTGTATCTGGTAGACTACTAGATAACAGGTACACAACATCAAACGTAAATAGTGTTATATCTGGTAGACTACTAGATTACAGGTACACAACATCAAACGTAAATAGTGTTATATCTGTTTTCTTTATGCGGTGGTTGTGGGGGCTTCTTGACTACTTGGGCCGAAAATGGGTACGCATCAAGCACGTATGTTATATATTGAAAATATATCACCCTCGTCCTTGCAAAACTAGGCTTAATGCATGTACGTTAAGTGTCGTCCCAGATAAGCATGTGTAGTCCACTTCGGCGTATCGGGAATAACACTTTCCGCTTTAAAACATTTTTTTTCCGAAGTCTCTTCTAACCGAAAATCCAGTTAAGGCGAAAAGTGTTTGAAAGATTAGCCTGTGCGAACTGCACAGGCTAATCTGGGACGTCACTTTACGCACATGCATTAATACAATTTTTCCCAGAATGTGACTCATATGTACCCGCAGTGTTGGCGCTCCTTGGCTGCATCCTCTTTGATATGGACTCTCACGGCCTATACTTCCAGAACACATTCGTATTGTATATATAAACTTAAAGGGACATTGGGCGGGACGAGGGAATGTTTTTTTAAGATGTTCGGCCCGAATCTTTGAGTTACGGATGAACATGGGTATCGAGTAGGATGGTTCAAGCGTAGAGCTGTCCGTCAGTAAGTTCATCTCGAACGCACGAGCTACATGTTTGAACTACTACTTTGAAATTACGGACATGCAGCACCAAACCTCTTATTTTTCCCACACACAAATATATACACGTGATGTATTACGTTGTATTTATTCGTATTTTGTAGCTCAACAAATTAATACCCGTTTTTATCAAACATATTTACATGAAACATTATACGTGTTTCAGAGCAGTCCGCCATTGCCCTACTTCCCCTAGCAGAGGAGTACGGTATCGTCAGTCTGAAACGGCTGTGCGAGCAGACGATCATCCAATCCTTCAGGCAGATGCGAAGAGGCAAAAAACCGGGTGCACTTCCGGTCGAGATTAGCCTCGAGTATCTCCACCTGGCGGACAAATACGACTTCCCGGGTCTGAAGAACCTTGTGACGGACGAGTTCGTGAACAGCGAAGACCCGAGCGCCACCAAGTCCCTCCTGGAGTCCGAACTCATCTCGGAGCACGTGAAGCTGACCGTACTTGACAAGAAAGTGGAGAAGGTGCATTTCGAACTTGACAAGGAACGCCGCGAGCGCACCGCCATAGAAACCAAACTGACCGACTACGGCAATAAGCGCTTCCGGCGTCCGTTACCGGACTAAGCTAGAGTGATAGGGTCGGAAACCTCTTAAGAATCAAATCCACAATCTCTTTCATGTTCATTTCAAATCATTCTTCGCTGACTTTTGTTCGTTAAATTTCAAACTCGTGGTTTAAATTATGTAATGATTAGTTTTGAACGCATGCCATCTATCTGTATATTTGCCTATGTGCCAATAGTCTTTGTCGTAGTTTTATTACTAGCAATCACATTGTTTTCTATATATGATAAATTAAATGCAAACACAAGTTCAATCATTGACATCTTTGACAATGGATGTTTACAAACACTTCGTTTATTCAGTTTTCTTCACAAAATACTCGGCCTTGCAGTAGAATGTGGTGAATGAAACTACAATATTGCTTGATTTATTCCTGGAGTCCGAGCTCATCTCGGATCACATGAAGCCGTATGCAATGTACAAGAATAGTGAAAAGGTGTATTTCGAGCTGACAAGGAACGCCGCACGCACACCGCCATAGAAACCAAACTAAACTACCGGACTAAACCAGAGTAATAGGGTCGGAAATCGTTAAGAATGAATTCCCCAATCTCATCCAATCCGTGTTTAGTTGTATTTATTTCTGGCTGTAGTTTGCACGTCATGCAATTGAAATACCGCTGTATTCAGCATTTCTAAGACGTGACTAGGCCAATCTATAAAAAACCATTTTTATTAATCAGGTATATTCATTGAATCGCACGGGCCTAATGTTGCAACATTAAAATAAAAAGTTTCATTTTATTTCGCCTATTAGTAATACATGTACGCAATATCATACAATACGACGCCGATTTACAGTCCACACAATTCCCACATTCGCACAGGGCAATAGCAAATGTACGGAATGTCCGTTATGTCATCGTGGTTACATATTGAAATCCAGAGGGCGACAATGCGATAGTGCGATAGTACGATGGCGACAATGCGATAGTACGATGGCAAAAATGCGATAGTACGATGGCGATAATGCGATGGTACGATGGCGACAATGCGACAACGCGATAGTACAATGACGACAATGCGACAATACGATGGCGACAGTGCGATAGTACGATGGCGACAATGTGATAGTCATATCGTACTGTCGTCATCGTATTATCGCATTGTCACCATCGTACTATCGCGTTATCGTACTGTCGTCATCGTATTATCGCATTGTCGCCATCGTACCATCGCACTGTTGCCATCGTATTGTCGCATAGTAGTCATCGTATTATCGCATTGTCGCCATCGTACTATCTCATTGTCGCCATGATAGTACTATCGCACTGTCGCCATCGTATTGTCGCACTGTCGTCATCGTATTATCGCACTATCGCATTGTCGCCATCGTACTATCGCACCGTCGCCATAGTATTGTCACATTGTCGTCATCGTATTATCGCATTTTCGCCATCGTACTATCGCGTTATCGTACTGTTGTCATCGTATTATCACATTGTCGCCATCGTACTATCGCACTGTCGCCATCGTATTGTCGCACTGTTGTCATCGTATTATCGCATTGTCGCTATCGTACTATCGCGTTATCGCACTGTCGCCATCATATTATCGCCTTTTCGCCATCGTACTACCGCACTGGCTCCATCGTATTGTCGCACTGTCGTCATCGTACTATCGCACTATCGCATGTCGCCCTCTGGATTTTTATGTGTAACCACGACGGCACTAACGGTATTCCGTACCAAATGTACATTCACGTGCTTGGCGCTGACAGCCTTTTACTCTCCGTTGTTATCCCTCATCGAGTCATGAAGGTGGGAGAAGGTTCATTTCGAACTGGACAAGGAACGCCACGAGCCCACCGCCATAGAAACCAAACTGACCGATTACGGCAATAAGCGCTTCCGGCGTCCGTTACCGGACGAAACCAGTGTTTTAGGGTCGGAAATCTCTTAATCTCTACTACTACTACTACTACTACTACTACTACTACTACTACTACTACTACTACTACTACTACTACTACTACTACTACTACTACTACTACTACTCTACACTACTACTACTACTACTACTACTACTACTACTACTACTACTACTACTACTACACGACGACGACGACGACGACGACTACTAGACTACGACTACGACTACTCGACGACTACACGACTGAACTCGACTTTACGACTAGCGACGACGACGACACGACTACTACTAACGACGACTACGACACGACGACGACTACTACGACGACGACGACGACGACTAATACGGCACTACGACATACTACTACTAATACGAATATACATACTACTACGACAACGACTAGACTACTACTACTACTACTACTACTACTACTACTACTACGGGACTACTACGACTACTACTACTACTACTTCTACTTCTACTACACTACTACTACTACTCATTCTACTACTACTACTTCTACTACTACTACAACTACTACTTCTACTACTACTACTACTACCACCACCACCACCAATAATAATACTACTACTACTAATAATATTATTATTATTAGTTTAATAATATTATTTTAATGGATTTCATCCAACTGTATATTTGTGCGTCAATAAACTTAGGTGTTGTTTTACTAATAGCAATCTCATGTTTTCCAATTTACAATAATTTAAAAGCAAACGACTGTTTATTATAAATCTCGTTCTTGAATGTCTAACTACGTAAATATATATTAAATGCATATGTGTGCAAATACACTTTGCGTTTCAGAGGCATATGATGATTTTTTTGCATAATTTGCTTTCAATATCAATCAGCGAAAAGCAATGTGCCATCAAACTTAAGAAGTGTTAATGTATAATATTATGCAAATTATTATTGATACGAAATGGACCGATTATGTATATATCCAAGTTTTTTATGCAATACATGTATGTTTATATTTGTATACAGCTAAACTCAATTGCGCAAATATGGCAAACTGATGAAATGCACGCATTTTCGCGTTTGTCACACAAAAAATGTGTCCACACGTGTCAAATTTAATAAAGATTCGTTTTTAAAGCTAGCACGGTCTTTGAAAATTCATATTAAACATCGTAAAAACCAGTTTGGGTTAGTTTTTTTGGTGTAAATTTGATTGTAGTCTTAACAAATCCGTCCAACAATTTATATCAATCTTATGTGCGTTAATAACGCCTCGTATGACACTTACGTTCATCAAATGGAGAAACGTGAATATCTGTCATTTTTTTTATACTTCTCATACTAAATGATAACAAGACGTTCACATTTTAATGTGACTCAATACAGGAAATATGACGCACTGAGAAAAAAAAGGGCATTAATAAACGTCAAACAAACTTTAAATATGCAAGATGTATAAAGCTCAACTCTCTGTCCGCCCCATATTAACGTTGTCAGCGTGAACATAGTTTTAATATGTAGAGAGTTTATATAAAACTCATTTTGCCAGCTTACAGTAAACTTTTATGCATGGCGCCATTGTATCACACATTAAAACTAAATAAAGCAAATGTAATTATAACGGAAAATACTAGCATGTTTTCACTGAGAAGCTTTTGACTTTCATACTGCACGCTTCTTCAGAAACTTCTCTTGGTCGAGTGTACATATATTGAGCTTCTACATAGATAATTGGCATGAGCAGGGTTTAATATAGACAAATCTTAAAAAAAAATACATACACGGGAAGAATTGGGAAAACATTTAACACTTTATAGAATTAAATATAAATTAAGGTGTTAAGCATTAATGGCAGAAATGATTGTTTAAATCGTAATATTATTTTGAAGTTAACTAGATCACAAACCCAGACATATTTGGACAAAATATGCCTTTTTATTCCTGCTAATTATTGGTCAAGTTGCACTAAAACGTGCCAGAACAAATATATATGTTATCTTAAGTCAATGATTTTCACATACAAATATAGCGGGTACCTAGTACACTAGAAAAAAACAACTTTTTGTCAGACCACTTTCGAATTGTACAAATATAATTTCGCATAATTTTAAATAACACAATATTCGGGTAGAGCTTTGTGTAACTTTCGATTAAATACAGTTAATAATACATTAGTTAAATACATTTTGGACGAAATTTCCATTTACTCCAATAAACCTATTGTCTAACTACATCAGAACCATAATAATTTCATGCACTTTGCTATTTAAATTTACCGATATCATCAAATGTAGAAGTTAACCCATTTATGCCTAGCGTCTAGAAAAAAGGCCTTGGCAAACGGCGTAGACCCAGGTCTCATCTTGGTCTGCGCTGTTTGCTTAAAGGAATTTCTGTAAGAAATATTCTAATTTTAGAAATAAATAAACTATACATCCCTAATTTTGGAAATAAATTGATCCAATTTAGAAAGATGGGAGAGTACACTAGACAAAATGTGTTAATAAATGTAATAACGCCACTCATCTTTGGATTTTCCATGGCATTCTCTATAAGACATGCTATTGGTTCATCTAATTTTTTAAAACACATTCACAATCCTGGTTACAATCAATAAAATAAACATAAGCGAATACAAGTATTTGAAGAAATTTAAATTCATGTGTTATTTTTATCAGATCGAGCTTATAAATAAATAAGTAATGGTACATTTATGTCGCTACGTTATTCTTTGGCTGTGAGGATAAGACCTTTGAAAGGAAACTACAGCCTTATTATCTTTATACGAATGAATATAAAGCGGCCAATCCGAAGACTTTTATTTTAACAATCACAACAGAATCATTTACATATTGGCAGGGAACGCTTATTGCATATATTTTTTATTAACAAAGATAAATAGATACGTGTTTAAAAGTAATATTTGCACACAGGATATGCGCAATTTACATACGGTTTCAGATTCGTGATATATTGTCACGAATCTCGACTGATGAATTAGCTGTGGCTTTGGGTGAATATTCATCGTGTTTCGTTACTGTTTATTAACATGTTTTATATGCACATACATGTGAGGAAATGTGAAACTATGTGAAATACATTTATATCAAATATCAAATTTAATCGAATATCAAATTTAAGAATTTAACAATAAAGAATGGCCATCTCTAACTGGAATGCAGTTATAAATATAAAATTACTGAACACAAAAATCAACTTAAATGAACGCAAGTAAATCGATTAATTTATATGTTTTGTGATGAGAAATGAACAATGGAAAAAACGTACATTAATCGAGTTTTTTCGATTCTGGTACTTACTGTTCTTTATTTGCTCCTATTACTCGTTGATTCTGGAATTCCTCTGACTGTAACAACGACTCTTATTACCTGAAGCCTTGCCTACACTGATAATGTTCAAACATTGATACTAGCCAGACAATCGTCTAATACTGATGAATCTTATCTAATGATTCTCAAATATGTCAGTCGCGTTTTCTCCCGAGGACTAGCCTTGATACCGGTGAGGCGAGAGACACACATTCAATACGTCGGAGACGACGACATTGCAGGAAGAACAGTTGACGAACTAGTGACGATACTTTCAAGGCAAACAAAGTATCGTCACTAGTTCGTCAACATTTTGTTACTTTAAATCACGATCCTCTTTTGTCGTAATCGTTTGTCTTTTCTGATTCAGAAATGAATGTTATCCCCATCGTTTACAAGTGTTAAACATAGCTTGAAAAATAAACACAGATGGGTTAAAAAAGATGTTTTAAATGGCGTTATTTGAAAGTTTATTTTCTTTGTGCTTGTTTAAGATACTGTGGATTCCTTAATCGTTTAAGCATAGATTGCACATTTCGCATTCGTTTCATCCTTTACAAAAACAAACGCAACAATACTGAAACAATATATTTTATCTAAGTGATAAATATGCGCACCCATAATTAATGTTTAGCAACACAATATTTATTTACTGGATTTTTTAAACATGTATATTGATCCGTGCTTTTGCTTTTATTTCCTTCTTTTCTTAACACCGAATGCGTCATACCGGATAGGCAACGCAACTGTATGTGTCAAATTCATTCCAAGTGTCAGGAACTTAGTTTTTGTATCATTAATGGTGGGCGTTAATTACCGGTACTTTTAGTATTTTTAGCAAATGTTTTATTGTGTATTGTAATTTTAAATCGGCGTCTTGAACGTTTTAACAAGATGGAAATGACAACGGATGTCAAAACCAGCAAATTACGCGTCAACATGATCACAAGATGTTCGTCTGACAAAGAAAAGTGCTGCAACATTTCCGTAATTCGTAAGATAAAAGCCGTGATGATATCAAGTTGGATATTAATGTTACATTGAACGATTATGCCAAGGTCAATTGGTATCTGGGTGTATTGTATACCAGTGTATAACATTCGGTGTTATGTAAAAGAACGAAAATAGTTGCGCTTGCATACTAAACGAAGCGAACAATGAAAACGTTTTGGCATAATTAACATTTTTAAAGTAATCAAAGATATGTCAATGCAGACAAAATCGTGTAGGTCTGAGTCTCCAGAAGAGTCTTGAATACCTTTACCACGTAACATTATATTGGCCGCCATCTTGGTTTCCATGGAAACGGCCATGATTTGAACCGTCCACCCTGACTAAAATTTATCTTCAATCATTCCCCTATACAATGAGACCAAGAAACGCTCTTGACAAAAAATTCACAAAAATATCCCCAAGGACTAGACTAAACGTCATGTCTTGTCCATTGTATTATGTATTACTGCTGGTTAACCCTTTCAGTGCGGGAACCGAATTTTGAAGGCCTTTGCAAACAGTTTGGATCCAGATGAGACGCCACAGAACGTGGCGTCTCATCAGGATCCAAACTGTTTGCTATTCTGAGAATATTCTTTGAACAAAATCGAAGAAAATGCTAATTTTAGAAATTCAGCAGACGACATTTTAGCAGACGACAAATTTCCCAGCATGCAAAGGGTTAAAATTGAATCGGAAGTTTTGCTGAATACTCTAGAACTCCAGATACAGTGTCATAAACCAGATCAAGGGAAGTTACTCTAGAACTCCAGATACAGTGTCATAAACCAGATCAAGGGAAGTTACTCTAGAATTCCAGATACAGTGTCATAAACCAGATCAAGGGAAGTTATATATTGACAGCAAATACACAGTTGTAACATAATCCAGGAGAAGTTGATTAATGCTTTTTACACTCATTCAACCGTATTACGATTAAGTTGTGAGAAGAAATGCGTCTGATAAAACCATGCAATCTTGTTAAGCGTGTCTATCTTGTTATACGTCTTCGCGTCTATTGATGTCAACAAGTACAGTTTCTTTTGAATGATATGGTACACGTACTTATGATACGACTTTTATTATGGTTAGACGGAATATATATAATGAACGTGAAGTCAAGTGTCAAAAATGACGCGGGATATACATTATACATTATGCATTTAAGGACAAAGACGATTTTTTTTTATCTCTTATTGTTGAGCTATTTTAGGAAAAACTTTTATTAACTAGAGCCATATACTTAAGTTTGCTTTTAAAATTTGCCTATGACATTCGTTTTTTGTTACAATGGGACATCTTTTCGTTTGACACAACAACAACAACAAACAAAAAAACAAACCCGAACTATAAAATACAAATACTCTACAGGGACAAAATGTGGTAAAGAAGCTTCTGGAGACAGTAATCAGTAAAAGTCGGTGAAATAACAATAAAGAAATCAAGTTACATTTCTGGTTGACTTTTTATTAAGGTTTTATAACCAAGTTTCACGTTAATTGTGTTCAAATGACATCAAAACATGTTGAAAAATAATATAACGAGGCAAGATCTACGACGCCACAATGTTTGTTATTTAAATGACTAAGCAAATAATAAAGATCCCATTTCACTCAGTTATTGTTAAAAAAAGTACGTCAGTGTTATGCACAATTTAATAGAGACTTTAATTGTCAAATAAATGAGCGGTGATCGGAGAAAAGGGGTTGAATGCATGTTCGAAAAGTTTTGTCCCCGATTAGCCTGTGCAGTCCGCACAGGCTAATAAGTGACGACAATTTTCCGCCTAAACTGCATTTTGCTTAGTTCAGACTTTCTTTAAACAAAAAATATCATTACAGCAGAAAGTGTCTTCCCTGATAAGCCTGTGCGGGCTGCACAGGCTAATCTGGGACCACACTTTACGCATATGTGTATATTAAGGGAAAGTGTCTAAACGGGCTGATTGAGAGAATGCAAAGCAAAACAAGCGAACCGACGAATTCACAGAACAAGTGACTGATTAGGATGTCGCTTTCACTCATCACCAATGTCTGGAACGCCCTTACTAAACGAAATCGTATTAAATACTCATAACAAAAAGAATACAATGAATGCCATGGCAGAAACATTAATCGCGGAAATAAACACTTATTGTGCGAAACATCTCGAACAATTATGGTAACATTGTCTCAAAACAATTGATTCTATTGCACAAATTCAAGTAATTCATGGAATCAGGTTTTATTGTGATCCATATTAAACATATTATAAAAGGTACAAAACTAGAAAAAGAACATAAGGATAGACCGTTTGAACAAGAAATAAGACCATAGAGCATTCTTGGTTTGTCTGGAAAAAACACGCTTATGTGAAACACAAGCAAAAACCAGAGGGTAAAATGAGACAAACTGTCATATGACTAGCGTTTGTACCAGGTTGTTTTAGAATCCATCGTTTCATGGCAAAGTAACAGCTGATGCAGATATTTGCAGGCTTTTTATTGCAGCTATTGAACTTTGACTTTTTGGTGTGACCATTAACTTTGCGGAAGGCAGATGGTCATTACATGCCGTCTCCACCATATTGTTTGTTGGGCGGTAAATTATCTATAAATGATGGATGATAACGTAAGTGTCAAATTTAGACTCAAAAGTGTGACCTGGACTAGAGAAGTAGTGAGAAAATGTTTGAACGCGACTTAAAGTCATATGATGGATTCCTCTTTATATGGAGACGTTTGCAAACATGGACATAGATAGTAAATTAGTTTGCATTTTCGAAAAAATGAATGTGATAGAAGACAAAATATCTGAATGTAGAAATGACATAACCCAAGTAAACAACAATCATAAAATGATAGATGCACGAGTAAATGCCCTCGAGCAAACAATGGATTGGCAAATCGAAATGACCCGCTCAATATGTTACCACTCTATAGACAGAGATGCCAGAGATATGCGGAATATTATTATAATATATGAACTCTCCGAGTTGCTACCATACAATGACAGAAACCTTGTTTTGAGATTCCTTGACAAATGAGCTAGATATTGACACCAGCGATATGATGATCGATCGAGCACATTGATTAGGCAGAAAAATCCCAAACACAGATGATCAAAAGAGACCGATGATAGTGCGATTCCGAGACTATATAGATACTGAAACCATACTATCAAAAGCATACAAGTTAAATCGCATTCACTTCGGACTAGACCGCCAGTATCCCAAAGAAATTGCAAGAGCTCGAAAGGAGCTTTATCAATCCAAAGAGGCTGAATATGCGCCGAGGTCAAATAAAAGAGTGCAAATTAAGTACCCGGCGGCATTGTTCATAAATGACAGATCAATAGAACATAAATTCCAAGAGTGGTTTAGTGTGCTAGGGATCGACAGGCTGAAAAGGTGCCCTGATACTACGCCGATTCAAAGGGCGTACTCGAAAGAGTCTGTTATAAACAGCAGTAGTAAGAGTGACAGTAATGATGATGATGATGATCAGGATACTGCAGATGAAATCGCAAGACAAAAGCCATCAACCTATCGTGGGAAACGCCCACGAAAATGTAAACAAACCTAGGACGAATAGCACGGACCGTATAGAGAACAATGAAACAGTAAGCTTACCTGTGAGCGAAACTAAAAAGCTCAAATAGCCAACAAAAGACAAAACCCACCTAAGGCGAACGAAAGCAGAAAAGTTGATTCATCGCATAGTGTGAAACAGTTGTAAACAACACGCGTTAAAATGGCAAAATCACAAACGATCAAAAGCACAAGCAACCGAAAATCTGTGAACCAGCACAGAGGTGAATCCCAAACAAGCTACACAACTAAAAATAGCACGGGGACATCGGGTTTAGAGCAGATAGACGTACCGGTCAAGAAATAGTACAGTAACGGAGAGAGCACGGGAATTAAGGTTCATGTAAGTGTAAAAAGGCGTATTCTTCACATAGGAATACTTCAATGAATATAATGGCAATAAATTCAATTTATAAGTCAATAGCCTCGTGAACACTTGTAGAACATTTAAGAAAATGCTAATAAAAAAATATGATGCAAAATGTTACTTTTGAAGAAATATACAGCGCATGCATGAAATTATGAAAATAACAAACCGAGTTAAATTGAACAAATTCCTTTGGTCAAAATATTGTATACACTTAATGTGAGGTACTACAAATTCAAAGTCCACACAACACACACCAACAATCTTAAAATATGCAAAAGAAAAACATAAAAAATGTCAAAAGTTAACACAATAATTTGGAACAACCCAAGTATGGTGGACTTACCAGTGAACCTTCATTTTCAAAATTTCTTATTTACTCGCAATACAGTACTCATTATAGTCACAAAATGACACAATTACAAAAAATAAACTATATTACCAAAAGGCAAACACTTTGGCTACCTTAAAACAAATTACAACATGTTTATGTCACATCTCGAACTCCATACACGTTAGTTAAACATGTGGGGCACAAAACATCCGGTTTCAAGGAAGTCGACATAACAATATTTCAATTAACAATCTAGGCATAATATTTGTGGGATCGGAAAAATGAATTATACAAATGTTGGGCACACGTACATATTAAACCATCTGAACACTAACATTTCTATAACGAGAGCGCCGATGGCGTTGAAAGCATAGTTGCAAGATACAGGGAAGTTGCTGCTGAAGTAAATGTTTAGGTCAAAATATACTAAATAGTTTCCTTATATGTTTCAATGTAAAAGCGACAAATTTGAGCGAAAATAAATACAACATTTTGCAAATAGAGACCCCCATAACCATACCTTTTCTTGACGGGCATTCTTAGCTGAATCAATTTAAGCAATAAAAAAGATATGCCATGTTCAAACCAAAAAAGAATTCGACTCAAATCAAAATCGACTGTTTTTGCACCTTCTTTTTTCGGCCGTTTTCTAGTAGATTGTAACCTTTTGTAGTACAATTTTTTACTTTAATCTCTAACTTTATCCTATTTAAGGTATTTAATAGTGAACACCTATGCTTACCCTATCAATATCTCCAAACGATAAAACCAGAACAACAGTCTAAAGTGTAAAAAATGCCTTAGAGGAAAATATGATGATTTGTTTAGACAGGGACCGATACAGTATATTTCCTTGGTTTAGAGAGTACATGACTCGATTATTCATGACTCGATTATTTAGTTTATTGTAACCTTAACAATTTCTGACATCATGAGTCGCCTCCCTTGTTGGTTCATGCTACCAAAATGTTCCATTTTTAGAAACGGGAATTCCAAATGGTGACGAATGTGAATGGTTACAAAATGACATAACTATGAAAATAAATACTGGTCGTGTACGTAATTCCGGCCACTTTTGGGACTATTTTAACAAAATCTTTTGTTTTAGGCAACTGGTTGAAACTAAACTTCACATATATAATCCTGGGTTCAAAACTCATCTAGCATGAAAATTTCAATAGAATTAGAACAGTGTATGTTACTTTTATGAACAGAAATTAATAACATATAAACTATCAATTTTCATAGGGCAATTGTACCTAAAAAATCGGCCACCTTTTAGTTTAATCTGCAGGTAAAATTACAAAGCAATATCTTTTGACAAATGTCCTCATTTTAGGAGTATTAATATAGCTTTACACAAACAAGTTTTTTTCACTTGAAACTTAAAATATATGCGACATTATATACCAGTTACTCCCCCTACCTATCTTAATAAATATAGTAAACAAGCACTGTCAACTGGCAACTGCAAATTCCTAAAAAATATTTCTTTTAATATGTTTAATATAAAAAAAATTAATATAGCTAAGAAATTAAACAGCTTTTTTATAAAAAGTTGACTTCATTGTCGATTTTTAGTAAACGCTTGTATTTAATTTTACAACAAATAACCTATTATTATTCTAATCAAGGGAGGTAATTCATATATTAAAAAAGTATATATTAGGTCCTAATTTTTATGTTTTGATATATGTTTTTATACAATTTATTGAAAATATCTTAGATAAAGTTTATTAGATAAAAATAATAACAATTTTAACAAATATATTTGTTTTTTATAAACATATAAGTAATACAAATATTGATGATGTCACTTTTCCCACATGACAAAAACATCGTCCTACAATTGTGACATCTTTATATAAAAGTTCACAGTGATATGCTTCTTTAATTTGCAAAATATTTAGAAAAGGGTTGGTTTTCAAGTTGATTTTAATAAAAATCAGCAAAATGTGTATGCTAAGATCATGAAAATGATTTAACACAGGTGGCCGATTTTTTACGTACTGGCCGGAATTACGTACACAACCAGTACGTAGAATTACATTATTTCACGCATACCATTATGCAACCATCCGTTTTCTTTTCCGACTTGATACATTAACGGCATTCATTTAATATTTTACAGACACAACACTCGTCCTGAATTTGCGCGAATCCATTAAATTCGATGCCACATTTAAACCGTTTGCTCTACTCGTAACGTTAATTTCTGGCTCAAAGTTAATCATTTTAATTTCAATTAACACATCTCTGTTACTTTCAAACTCTACATCATTAAATCCATAGAAAGGCAGGTCAGAAACCATGTCATAAATCAGAAAACAGTCATCGTACTCCGCTATTTTTTCTTACACATTTACAAAGAATGAAAGTGCTTTATGCCCCACTTCCTGTTGTGAATATGTTAATTTCTTTTTATAATTAACCAATTAAATTCTACATATCCTTAAACCAGGGCCTAATGAATTTGACCTCTCCCAGAACAGTAAACAAAGGAAATAGAAAGTAGGTGTGAGATCACTATCAACCAGAACAGAATTGTTTTACGAACGAAATTTGTTTTAGTTTCTTAGAAGGTTTTTTCACGTAAAACGGTCTTAGAAAAAATCACTAAAAACGGTGTCAGCAATATTCTTGGAAGAAAACGTTAGAAAAACGTTTCTAAAAAAAAAGGTTAGAATTACCATATTCTATATTAAATAGATATTTCGTCTGATTTTTGATCAGGTAAGGCTTTATAATGGATAACCGTTCCATGTCGGTTTTCGAAATGTAGCTCTAACATAAGCATAGTTGCATAACCGCAACTATGCTAAAAACCTTGTCATCGATCAAAAAATGCATTTGTTATTGTCCTGTCATGTTTACTTGTTCAGGTAGCCATTATTTGCCGAAAATATATTCGAAAAATATTTCGTTTCAAAATCGATCATTTATACATTAATCACGATCCGTTTGTTCTAAAATTTGTATAATTTGTTTATGAGGTAATTTCAAGTTATGTTATAAAGTAAATATTTAATAAAAGCAATATTTAACAAATTCGCAAATACGAATCAATACACATTTCTGACCAAGATGGACGACCGATGAAATTAAATCGGGAGGAGAGTCAATTTTATCAAGATTCTTTTCAAATAGTGCGTTTCAAGTAAATGTCATTGTTATGGAGATATTATGAAAATGAATATTTTCATTCATTTTATTTTATAATATCATAACTCTTATATATCGCATGCTATGCGCGTGAAAAGTTAGTATTTTTCCAAAATTTATAAATAGCTACTCATGTCATTGACATGTTCATTTTGAAATACGCATAGTGTCTTTGTGGGGCTGTATTGACGCAATTCAATGCTAGGAGTACCTTACATACAACTTGAATATACTGTTGGTGTTATTATTTGGTGCATTTGTGTGTTTTTTAATGAAATCGAGAATTTGTAATGCATTGCAATATTTTTGCTTATAATTACATTATTACTAACATTTGTGATTGTTTTTTAAATTGAATACATTTATGGAATAAAAATGTGATTATTGCAACCATATGTAAATTTCATTAACTTATTTTGGGTATTACTGATCATTTTTATATTTTAAAATTTCATCTATGTGGGGTCATTTTGGGACTTTACATGAACCTTAAAATGTGTTTATTGAACGTCCAGGGACTTATCGGGAAACGTGATAACAAATTATTATCAGGTGAAATGATAAGACATTTTGCTGAAAACGAAATACTATTATTTACAGAAACGTGGTCTAATTCTTTGTATAAATATAACATACCCGTAGCCAGGGGGGGGGGGGGAGGGTTGGAGGGGGGGGGGGTGCGTTGGGTGCGTCTGCACCCAATCTTTTTGACGAGTAAAAATGTACTATAAGTTGCAACAAACTTAATTTTGACGCAAAAACGGTTATTTCTTTTTTTCCAGGAACCCAGTGAGTCTTCATATTTAAGCGTTAAAATAATGTTGTATTCAATATGCAACCGACAGGTCACTATATAAATAATTTCTCGATTAAGTCATTCCCAAGATAGCGCGTGATTTTTATTTTCAATTTTTAACCGTAGAAGTGTTGAAATCAATAGAAGGTTTGACAGCAAAATTTGAGAAGATTAGGAAGCCGGTCCCCGCAAAATGGCATAAGAATCTTTGTTATAAATGGATATTTTATTTCTGTACGATGCATAATTATTAACCCGGCTCTCTAATCCGTATCAAATCGATACTTATTTGTATACATTTGATACTAAATTTTGAAACTTTTTTCATCGTTATTAATGTTTGTTAAAGCCATAACTTTAATAGATATCATAACAGAATGATGAAGCCACAACTTATAACAATTACACACTGTGCACAGCATTTTCGACAGACTGCATTGTCTTTTTGTTATATCCCCGTACAACCATTTCCGGAACCCCTAAATGGTTTTCCAGAAACAAAAATATCAGCTATGCTCAAGACAGGCTTATTTTGTTGTTGAATGACAAGAAAACAAATCATTTCTACAAAAACAATGTAGCTTTTTTTGTAGTTTACCAACACTTAATGGCATCTGCTCTGCTCCACATACATATCTTTCCACAATGTTTTAATTATGTCAAACTTGGAACTAGGAATGTCTTACTCTCAAACAGTTGTTATAATGAATTTAAAACGTTATAACATGTGATCAGGTGGACGTAAAAGTTTAATGTTCATCAAATGTGACGGCTCTTGAGCATATAATGGGCAAATAAGTACATCTTTTTTCTTCGAAGTCCTGGTATACATTGTTAAAGACTTTGAGACCATAGGGCCAGTAGTTCGTGGATATTGGGTCTTAATAAAGCCTTAAGTGTTATATGAAGATAACTTATTTCTTAAAAATAGTTAAGAAAATTAAAGTAACCAGTCATACCATTTAATTTCTTTTTAGTATTGATGCAGATTAGAGGAGACCCAGTTTTGTTTATCAGTGTTTGTTGTACAATACACTATAAGCACGTTGTGAGCAATGCTTACCCTCTGGTACTATCCATAGAAGCAGACAAAAATTGTTTTGAGAAAAAGTCAAATATTTCCATTTAATTTGCTCGATTTTTGAATGGTAGAATGTTGGAATGGTTAAACACACCAATTTATCAAGATTCAAAGATTCCAATAAATAATGATATTTTATACCGTTCTTCTTGTTTGATTTAACATTCTATAAATGTGTTGTTGCATATGTAAACAAAGTGTGTGCGCGCATACTAGTGTCGGGTTAAATAAACACCGAAAACAATTATGTTTATCCGTGACTGATAAAAAAGGTGGTTGAAAAACGTGGTGGGAAATACATGTATGTATATATCATATTCATGCCGATCAGTCACTGAGTATGGTCCATGAAAGTGAAATTTCATATAAAAATGCTCATAACTTCTGTCTCTAATTACAGTTAAAAGGTGACCAGAATGCAGTAGTTTACGTTTCATTTTCAAAATTTTCTAGGGGGAGGACCTCCAAAGCCCCCGATTGCAGGAGGGGGACATCCCCTCCCGCACAAACCCCCTTCGCCACTTCGTTCCTCAATAACAATCGTCGATGCCAAAAATTCGCATCCCCCTTTTCAAAACCCTACGGCTACGGGCCTGTCTGATGTTGAAGGTTTTCATTATTATATGCTAAATAGAACTATACATCTTAAGGGAACGAAACGGGCTTAGCGGGTTGGGGGGGATAATGATTTATATTGCCGATCGCTTAAAGAACAGTATTGATTTCTTGAAGAGTAAAGAGATGAACTTATTCACGTTTCTAAATTGGTTCTATTTATAGTGTTCGGTTATGATCGTACTTGTTCGTTTTACGATTTGATTAAGCGTGAAATAAGCTCGTGCATTGCAAGGTTTCGTGGCGTTATAAAGGTGTATAGAGGCGTTTTTTGTCACTCGAGGTTTTATTGGCAGCAAAAAAAGGTCGTTTGCCCGCCCCCCCCTTACTTGGCTAAATTTGTTATATCATATGTATGATATATGTGCATAATTTGTTTTGGTTTTATTTATGTTTATTTTCAGAATTTACGTCTATGACGGTTTTAAGAGAAGTTTTTATACACAATTGTTGTTAATATAGTAAATGGAGTTTGTTTTAGATTTTCATATTAGATGCAGCCAACGGTATTATTTTTTATGATATTTCAGTATTAATTACTTGTTGGCTCCTTTGCTGTAATATTATTGAGTATATTTTCAGTTACCAAGATGGCCTTTACATTTTGAGTTTCAGCTTACTTCAAACAGTCAATATCAGTATTCCGTTCCCTGAGCAAACACGCCCTGGGTCACTGCAGTTGGATGACGTCCGCTTAATCAAGATTCTATTGAATTTGTATTTTGCTGCCAATAACATGCCTTATACCTATATGTTGTGTTGTTGTTCGATTTTGTTTTTTAAGCAATTAAGATTAGGGAATAATTGATTTACTCGCAATGAAATAGTGAGTAATATTGTATTATGTGGATTAAGTTTAAAGGTAAGTTTTTTTGAATATGTGATTGGTGTTTTACTTTGTTTGGCGAATAATGTGCCACAGGGAAGCAGTAGGGAAATGTTTATTTATGAAAGTTTATTTGATCAAGTTTTAAACGATATAATACAGTTTGAAAATACATATACTAATAATTGCAGATTTATAGTTTGCGAAAATTTTAAATCAAGAATTGGCGTTAAAGCCGATTACGTTGAAAATAATGATTTACGGCGATTTAATGTATTACCAGAAGATTATATCAGCAGATTGTTGTTCACCAAGATTAAATAAAGATAAAGTTGTTAATGAGCATGGTAATTGTCTACTGGAGTTTTGCAAAACGAATTGGTTAAACGTGTTGAACGCTAGAGTGGGTGTAGATAGTACAATAGGAAAATTCACTTGTGTAACTAGTAAAGGGTAATCGATCTTGTTATGTGCTCACCTTCTTTACTAAATTGTGTTGATAAGTTTGAGGTCTTTGATCCTAATTTAATATCTGATCAATTGTGTAGTACAATTTTGTATAACTACCTACAATAATGAGGATACTTTTGATGATATTGATACACCTGCTTTGTTAAAAAATAAATATGCTAATGCAACATACATGTACAAATGGGATAAAACTAAAGCCGATTTTTATATTCAGTCACTTCAAATTGAAAGTATTATACAGTCTTTAAACAAGGTGTGCAATGATATTAATACCGCTAACATTGTGTCGTCTTTATACCAAAGTTTAGAACATTTTTTGTTCAATTATTGATGAGGTGTGTTCACCATTATTTAAGAAAACTATAAAAACTGACAACAATGAAAAATTTAAACATGTTCAAAATACCAAATGGTTCAGTAACGAGTGTAAATCAGCAAAAACAGAGTTCTATAAAATATTGAACATATATAGGAATGACAGGTCTGACGAAAATAGAATTCTCATGACCAGTGCGCGTAGCGTATACAAATGCCTTGTCAGGAAAAAAATAAATATCAATATGATTCGGAACAGACAAACATTCTAGAACAAAATAGATATTCAGATGCAAAGAGATATTGGAATATGTAAAAAGGATCTGTTAAGCCAATTAAATCAAGCACATTGCAAACAGATGACTTTGTAAGATATTTTTAATCAATAAATGATCCTAATTCACACTTCTACCAACAAGACGAAGACATAGTTTATTTTAATGAGCGGTATTTGAATGAAGAATTACACGTTATGTTTGAAGAGTTAAATATTGAGATTACACATGATGAAATTAAAAAAGCGTGCATTTGTTTAAAAACTGGTAAGTCGGCTGGTCCGGATTATATATTAAATGAGTTTTTAAAACATGGTGTTTCCGAAATTCATTTTTTGGAGGTTTTGTTTGTACTTTTTAATAAAATGTTCAATTAAGTTATTTTCCAGGGGAATGGAGCGAAGGGTTAATTGTCCCAATACATAAGAAAGGCGATTTAGACGACACTGCCAATTACAGAGGAATTACATTGTTAAGCACTATAGGAAAATTATTAAGTAAAATTATTAACAATCGATTGAGTGTCTGGGGGAAAAAAAATGTTTAAATAGAAGCCCAAGCCGGATTTCGGGAAAGCATGGGAACAGTTGATAATATATTTGTCTTGCAAGGTATTATTGCTCATATTTTAAATCAAGAATAAGAAACTCTTTATGGCTTTTATTGATTTTACAAAGGCATTTGATTTTGTTTTGAGATATATTATGTGGTACAAACTAATAAAAATAGGCATAAGAGGTAAAATTTTAAATATAGTAAGATCAATGTATAATGTGGTTAATTCAAAAATAAAATATAATAACGAAATCAGTAATGAATCGTTTACATGTTTTTTTGGGGTAAGGCAAGGGGAATCATTATCGCCCTTTTTATTTTCAATGTACCTTAACGTTATCGAGGAACACTTTATTGTAAACAAATCTGAAGGCGTTGATATTGGCATGTTAAAATAATTTTTATTGTTGTATGCTGACGAGATTGTTATCTTTGCAGAATCAGAAGCTGGTTTACAACATGGGTTAGATTTGTTAGATGAGTATTGTGCAAAATGGAAACTCTGTGTAAATATCAATAAAACAAAGATAATGATTTTAAAAAAAGGGGGACAAAATAGAAGAAATTTGAAGTTTATATATCAAGGAAATGAGCTTGAAATTGTATTTTTATGCCCCCCTTCGAAGAAGAGGGGGTATATTGCTTTGCTCATGTCGGTCTGTCGGTCGGTCGGTCTGTCGGTCTGTCGGTCCGTCCACCAGGTGGTTGTTATACGATAACTCAAGAACGCTTGGGCCAAGGATCATGAAACTTCATAGGTACATTGATCATGACTCGCATGTGACCCCTATTGATTTTGAGGTCACTAGGTCAAAGGTCAAGGTCACGGTGACCCGAAATAGTAAAATGGTTTTCGGATGATAACTCAAGAACGCATACGCCTAGGATCATGAAACTTCATAGGTAGATTGATCATGACTTGCAGATGACCCCTATTGATTTTGAGGTCACAAGGTCAAAGGTCAAGGTCACGGTGACCCGAAATAGTAAAATGATTTTCGGATGATAACTCAAGAACGCTTTTGCCTAGGATCATGACACTTCATAGTTACATTGATCGTGACTCGCAGATGACCCCTATTGATTTTCAGGTCACTAGGTCAAAGGTCAAGGTCACAGTGACAAAATCGTATTCACACAATGGCTGCCACTACAACGGACAGCCCATATGGGGGGCATGCATGTTTTTAAACAGCCCTTGTTTTTTACATATCTTGGAATAGTATTCACAACGGGTAGATCTTTTCAGCATCATATGATGCGCTTTCAGGGCAGGCCCTAAAAACACTTTTTAAGTTAAAATCAAATTTGATAAAATTTACAAATATCTCAGTAAGCCATAGTCTCGAATTATTTGATAAGCTTATTTAACCAATTTTAAGTTATGGCTGTGAAGTTTGGGGATTTAACAATAGCTACCAAATTGAACGAATACACATACGTTATTGTAAACAGTTGCTAGGTGTCCGATCTCAAACACAAAATAACTTCATTTACGGGGAACTCGGACGTAAACCCCTAATAAATAAACGGATCGTTTATGTTTTAAAATATTGGTTAAAAATATTACAATCTGATGATGTTAAATATATTAAAATTGTTTATAATATGTTATTACATGATCTTGAACTTCATCCCGAAAACAATGCTTTGGTAAAAAAAATGTCAAACATATATTAAATTCTCTAGGTTTCGGTGAGGCATGGTATTTTCAGGGAGTAGTTGACGTTAATTATTGTATAGCTATTGTAAAACAACGCATATCTGATATATACGTCCAGAATTGGATAACCGATTTACAACAAACTACAAGGGTAAAAAATATTGCATTTACGGAAATTTTAGATTTCAGCCTTATCTCAATGTTGTAAATATTTCAAAATTTAGATTCGAAGTAACGCGATTAAGAGTATCTGCTCACAGACTTGAAGTCGAAGCAGGGCGATGGCACAAGCCTGAAAAGACACCGTATGAAAACAGAAAATGTAAACACTGTAACGTTCTCGAAGATGAGTTTCATTTTTTACTCGAAGGTCCAGTTTTTAATAGTCTAAGAGAACAATCTATAAAAAGATATAATTGGAATCACAAAAATATGTTAAAATTTATCGAACTCTTACAAACTGACAACGCAAAACCATTAAAAATCTTGCAACTTTTATTTTTTAAGCAGCTAAACTGCGAACATAATTGTATTATCAATAGTTTCTCTCCATGTACTACTGTCTATTTGTAGTCATAGCAATAAACGCTTTACGTATACATTTTCTTACAACATTCAATTATATTTAAATAAGATACGACTCTACAATATGTATATTATATACTTACCTTAAATAAGTTCGTAACGGTAAACACTGTTATAAATATATACCTGTTTAAAAATATCTGTTTATTTTCAATATGCATGTCCTAAGAGTTGCAAATTCATGTATTGTTTAATCTTAATTTAAATTGCTAAAAATTACATATTTATATGCCTGTATGTCATTGACCAATGTTGACTACATTGTGTGTTATATGTATGTATACTAATGGGCTTTAAGCCTAATGTATTTTGAAATAAAACCATATATTACAATGTTACAACTGAGCCATTATGAATAAAACTGCAGTCGAATGTGAGTAACTCGATTAAATTCAATATTAAATGGTATTAATAGTTGTCTCACTTATGTCACATAGACTAAATCTATGATTAGAGTGGTCATACGGTTTTTCCAGATTTGACCTTGTGACCAAATCTTCCTACACATTTGCTTTTTGTTTTATTTTAGAAATCTTTTGTTTTTAATTATCAAACTTTAATTAATTGTGTATCGTCTTATACGAATTAAGCTTTATTTCTTTAGTATCCTTATTGCACCAGTATATTGTGTTACTGATGCAATTTCGTTTTATGTATATGATTCATATGTCATTATTAATGTGACCCGTGATTGGTTTAATAAATAATACTTATTATTTTTACATGTAACCCAGATAAGAAATTGGCTTAGATACTGTGACATCTGACCAAGTTTCATCACGTTTACGACAAAAATGTGGCTTCTAAATTGATACAAGTTTTGTTCTAAGATTTGACCTGGTGAAAAAGCTTTGCACTCACGTGACGCATATTTGACCTTAGCCTCAATTTTCTATTAAGCACACTTTTTCAAAATTGATTCATACATGTGGTATCTGAAGTGGGAACTAGATTTTCTGTAATATTTGATCTAGTGAGCTATGTCTTGACGCACATAACTCAGATTTTCACTCGGTCTAGATATTGTCCAGAAAAACTTTCCTACCAATTTCAATCGAGATTTAATGGATAATAAATTATGGTCTCAAGATTGACAACAAAATCAAATGTGGACCAGGCACACTGCCCACCGCTTACCGCTAGCCGTACACAACACAGAGCACAACGCACAGAGCACACCGCAGAGAGCACATCGCACACCGCACATATCACACCGCACAGAGAACATCGCACATCGCACACCGCACAGAGAACATCGCACACAGCACAGAGAACATCGCACACAGCACATCGCACATAGCACATCGCACAGAGCACACGCACAGAACACACCACACAGAGCACACCGCACGCCAAACATACCACACCGCAAAGAAATCATCGCTCACCGAACAGGCCACACTGCACATCGCACAGAGCACTCCGCACGTAGCACACAGCACAGAGCACAATGTACATTATATCGGCATGGTGCCATGAAATAGTCTCAAATTTTAAGTGGCATGCCTTTGATGTCAATTGTAACGTGTGTTCTGAGTCAAACAGTGATTCGAGTGTGCTCGCAGTTTATCAAACGGCGTATATGAAATCGACCGCCTAAATTAACTAAGTAATCCAATAATGCTTGCCTTCAATATCTTGAATATTCTGTTCTGTATTTTTTTCCGGAAATCAACGCACTTATGCAGTACGTTGTAGAAGACTTGAAGTTTGTCGAATGGTTCACTTATATTCCTATGAATCGAATTTAGAAAGTGTAAAATAAGGCATCACGATTATAAGCTCCAGGTGGGTTGAGGGGGGAGGGTGGTGGAGAAGAGCCCTCACTTGACTTAGTGCACCACTTGCAGCTCTCTGAAGCGATAGTTATAGTTCACCTCCGTTCTCAATACGTACTATTTTGCGAAATCGAATATCGTTGTCTTAGCGAGATGCTATACGACGAACTGCCATTTAAACTGTTGGTCGCTTAAAATGGTTTTAAAGTCTTATATTCACGGCCCCATTCCTCCATAAAAGTACAGAGTTACGGTTCAAATTTCTCAGTTGGTAGAACGAAGGTCTGGCTAGTTTCATAACGTAAAAAGAATTGTAATCGTTGCTTTTTTCGCTTGATATATATTTCTTAATGTGCGCCGTTGATTCTTGATTATATCATGAATAGCGAATTTGTTTCCATGGCGCCGGATTCATGTGTTTGTTTTGAGTATCTACAGGATTCGACGCAAGAGTTTTGGGTGTTAAAAGCCGGTCTTCCGTACAACTGGCGGTGATTTTTCTCATCTTCGATGTACCGGATATTTAACGGTCGGCTTACGGATATTACCGTGCGAGTAACGGACTCCTACCGGATAAAACGTCAGATTGCGCATTAGTACCGGACAAAACGTTCTCCCAACGTGAGAGAAACGGAAAAGTACCGAACACCAATGTACAAAAAACGGTCATTTTATGTGATGCTTTATTTATATTTTAAAGTATCATACTTGTATTTGCTTTTCTTTATTACATATGCTTGTTTGTTTCTTTATCATGAATGTTTATATACACTTACGCCAAAAATAAAATAAATTAATAAATAAATCTTGGCCGGTCGAACACTTTTATTAACCAGGTTTTCCGATGGAAAAAACTGGTTATTAGATTGGCGAATGCGGGCGGGCTGGCTGGCTGGCGGGCTGGCGGGCTGGCGGGCTGGCGGAATAAGCTTGTCCGGGCCATAACTATGTCGTTCATTGTCAGATTTTAAAATCATTTGGCACATTTGTTCACCATCATTGGACGGTGTGTCGCGCGAAATAATTACGTCGATATCTCCAAGGTCAAGGTCACACTTTGAGTTCAAAGGTCAAAAATGGCCATAAATGAGCTTTTCCGAGCCATAACTATGTCGTTCATCGTCAGATTTTAAAATCATTTGGCACATTTGTTCACCATCATTGGACGGTGTGTCGCGCGAAATAATTACGTCGATATCTCCAAGGTCAAGGTCACACTTTGAGTTCAAAGGTCAAAAATGGCCATAAATGAGCTTGTCCTGGCCATAACTATGTCATTCATTGTGAGATTTTAAAATCATTTGGCACATTTGTTCACCATCATGGGACGGTGTGTCCCACGAAAGAATCACGTCAATATCTCCAATGTCAAGGTCGCCACGACTAAAAATAGATTTAAAAAAAAAAAAAACTTACAAAGGGGGTTAATTATTTTTGGTCATTTCAAAAGTTCAGTTTGAGTTTTCTCCCTTTATCAGATTTGTTTTTCACAATGAAAACCTGGTTTTGTGACAATTTTGTCCCTTGTATTTTCTTTCTAATGAAAAAGTAGGGTACATCCTCAGTATCATGTGGCAAAGCTTCAGGTTCATGGCAGGTCAAGGTCTCCGTTATCAGCTGCTGCCTTCAGGTCTGACTCGTTTCACAACGATGCATCGGATGCAGCACCACGGCATCCAATGTCAGCCCAGGCGAACTTGTAGTCAGAATCCACCAGAGCTAGCAGGACAACGGAGAAGAACTACTTGTAGTTAAAATACTTAGACTCGGATCTTAGTGGATATTTGCAGGCAATATGTTTGCCATCAATAACACAAGGGGTATGGGGGAAATACCGGCTGCCCCTGAAGCAGTAAGCTATTCGCGTCCAATCGGCTGCTGTTGTTGGCAACGGCATCACCTCGTCAGCATACTCATATATATTACAGCTCTACAAACCTGACGTGTAAAAGATAACTAGCGTGCATTATAAGTGTATGACATAGTAGATAATCCATGACTTAAAGCGAGTGGATGATTAGGTAAAAATATACTACATGATAAACAAGACAGTACTAATGGTATTATACAATTTATGACAATGTATGAGGTGAGTGTTGTAGTGCGCGCACTTATCTATTTGCCTTTTATCCTATACCAATAACTAAACACAATACAATTCATAAAAAAACTGATGATAGAAGTAGACATTAAAATACTAGTATATAAATATATTAAAATGACTAACAGAAGCCTTTTAAAATTAATTCGGTACTTACGTCTGGCACGAGAAGAGAAATAGTGTTGTGGGGTACCCTCAAGCCGAATCGCATATCACGGTACTTTGAACCAGACACAAGATGCCGCAGCGCAATAGTTAGCTTCATCTCTGGTTAAATGGGAAGTCTGCAGCTGTTGCGCTGTTTCGTTATCATTGGGCCCACTCGTGCGAGAATCTCATCGAACATCTCGGGTGGCATTCTCATGATGTTGATGAATGAGCGTTGGTCCTCTCCTCGTAGTTCGACCATAAATTGGTCATACAGACCGAACTGACGCCTCCGCTCGGGACCAAGCCAAGCCCTGATCCACAATCTGCGCTGCCTCCGTCTCCTTGCTCTCTTTTGAGCAGACGATACATGACCACATTAGCATCCAAATGCCAATCTGGGCCTGCACGAGGGTGGTTGACACTCTAATTGAATGCGAGCACGACACTCCATTGCACATGTCCTTCACACAAGGCGTACCAAAATGAAATGATATTTCGACCCACAGGTTAATTACGCTTAAATGTATGTCAACAGTTTTGTTCCGCACTTTTGTATACGTTAGCTGTCCGTTATTATCTGTTAAACATGCGTTAGGACTAGGACAACCGGACATTAACGGACAGAAACCGGATACGTACAGGAGGTGTACCGCACGAGTTCCGAACAAACCGTAAACTAACGTATGAAGACCACACATCAAACGGAGATCTCTTGCCGTTTTTTCAGGTAGAAAATTTTGAACATGCTCAAAACTTCCCAACGGACGGAACGGATGTCACCGGACATCGCCGAACAAGGAGCGGATTCACCGGATATAAAACGGACATTAAACGGATAAGAACGGACACGAACGGATAAAATGAATTTATGTCTGTTTCTCGTCCGTTACCTCGGTGTGACCGGGCCTTAAATTAGGAATGAGTTCGTCCGGTAGAAGCCCGAAGTTGTTGATTCATTATTTGAGAAAGGTTTGATCCCGACGCACATTCCTCTTTTTTATATTTTGACCTTTTACGTAACAGTTATTAATTGCAAACTGGACTGATAGCTACGCGACCTTACGAACAGATAATCCAACTAGCCGGTAAGTCGAGATGGCATAGCATAGGACCTTGTATCAGAAACTATGCATGGCTAGAGAACCAGATGGTTAGCAGCGCGCATAGTCTTTTGTATACATATACTTTAAATATATTAATCAAACTAAGTGCTACTTTATTCATGTTTGCGCTTAATGCAATTCAAAGTCCATACAATTACATTTGGGTGCTGAACCATTTGTCTTAGTCTTTATACGTATAAGTACATGTATGGCTTCTGCAAATAACATATTAATTGGGTGCTGAACCATTTGTCTTTGTATAGATACGTACAAGTATGGCTACTGCAAATAACATATAAGAACCACGACCTTTTCATGCCCTGGTTTTCATGCAATTACAGATTTCATTGGAGGTATGCAGCTGAATAACTTCAGTAACGTTCAAATCTGCAGCATCTGCATTTCTCATGACATTTAGTTCGCAGAAAAACCTGTTGTTAAAGACCATAATTTAAGATGAAAATACCAGGCTGCAAGAAACTTTAAGAAAAATGAACTGCAGTGAATTAAATATCATTAAACGAAAGCTGCTACTTGATAATTACATTTGTGTCTTGATTTTAAGACATGTCCCATTTGAGTACATTAAGGTCAGTTGGTTCATATGCGCCGTTAGGAGAACGCCATGGCAGGTAAATGTTGTATGTGAGGATATCCATCAGCCGGTGCTACAATGTTTGAATGATAATTACCAAACATTTCAATAGCCGAAGGAAACGCTATTTGTGTTTAGACAAAGATTCGTTTAATCTTCTTTAATATTCATCGTTTCCTAACAGGATGTAAACACGTACATGATAAGTAAAATGCGTATTTAGTGTCATCAACATTTGCATAAGTTATATTTATAATTTGATGAACATAAATTGTGCTTTTTGAAGGTTTCATTGACGTCTCTAATATTAAACTTCAAATAAATATAAAACGTAATGCAAATTAAGTAAAATAAATTTCTTAAATATTTAAAAAGCTATTAACAACATTTAATTAATGTTTTTTCTACACTAAAATGACTTGACATCCGTACTTAAACAAAATATTGAAACAATATAAATCAAATGGGAAAAATATCTATCAACATTAAATAAAGCCAGAAACCATCAATTCCATATATGTCGTTATAAGCTACAGTGCGAAAAACGTACCATAGTCAATGCATTGTTCTGGATTAAGTAAGTTTTAGTTCTCGCGTCATTTTTGCGACTTATACTGGTATTGATTTTATTTAATCAGACCTAAGAAAGTCTCAATCTTGTTGTTGGTAAGTTGAAATTTGAAACATTGCGTAATTGTATTGTAATTGAATGATATTTGATATTCTCGTTTATACTTAAATCTACTCTTGTATTTTTTTTTCTTAACTCTGGGCTAATTGTGAGGTTCGTTACGTCTTTCAACAGGAGTTTCTAAATCGTTGTGCCCCCAGACTTAACTTATTTCATCGAACAATCTTAATTTTATCACTTTAAAAAAAACGAAAATTACGATTAGATACAACATATAAAATAAAGGTACATAACTGTATCTGCAATTTTGTAATTCATAAAGTTTTATTTTGACCAAATGTGCATCGATTATTCGTTATGATATTGATCACTCGAATACGGTTGGTGTCATTGTTTTGTTTTTCTTTATTTAGCTTGTAACAAAACTGGAAACATCTTTGTTTATTTTCTTATTGTTATGCAAGTCGCAAACATAATAAAAGTTTGACACCAATATCGTCAGTTTGGCCAAGGGAAATGACTATGTAATTGAGAAAACCTACATTAAGAAATTTATTTTTTACATTGTATTCATGCATTCAGTTTTTTTATCATTTTCGAATGCGTCATACAGGATAAACATCGCAACTCTAGGTGTCAAATTCATTCAAAGTCTAAGGAAAACTGTTTATGACAGACGTTGAATGACGGTAGTATTAATTATGTTTTGTATCTTTCGTGTGTCATTATCTTAATACGGCGTGTAAAATATGTTACTACAATGTAAATGAGATAATATGTCAAAACCAGCAAATTGTACGTCAAAGCGAGCACAGTATGTATGTCTGAAAAAGACATATAGTAATACGATTTTTATCGTTTAGAATATCAGTTTAGCTAAAACATATCTTGACTTTTTACAAGACGTTTAACCCATTTATGCCTAGTGGACTCTCCCATTTTTCTAAATTGGATCAATTTATTTTCAAAATTAGGAATATCTATTATATTTTTTTCTATATTTAGAATATTTCTTACAAAAATTCCATTCAGCAAAAAGCGTAGACCCAGACGAGACGCCGCATAATGTGGCGTCTCATCTGGGTCTACGCTGTTTGCCAAGGCATTTTTTCTAGACGCTAGGTATAAATGGTATAAGGTACACTTATGGTGTCTATGTCTGTTTTAAAATATATATACCATGCCAAAGATCTGAAAGATACAATCAAGAAAGAAACAAGTAGCAAACATTCAGACACTTTCTATGTAAGAAATTTGCATTAACATCACAGTGTATTTTTCATTGAATATATAAAGTATCTTGGGATTTTCTTAAGAACCAAGAATACGTAAATCATGCATACAAGAAAGACAGATTTAGATTACCCCCATAGAAACCAAGTACTGGTAATAGTCCCAGGAAACGGACTCATAGGCGTTTACAATTTGCCTTAGGCTTTCCATGCAATCGAGCTAAAATAAATATGTTTAAACTAAGTCGGCCCCACTATCGCCGTTGCAGCCGGTGTTTTTCGAGATCGGGCGTGTGATGTCACACAATGGATAGAATAACAACCCAGTTCAAAGTTAAAACATTCTTTATTCATTGCTCAAGTGATCGTATAGTAACACGCATTGTAAAGTATTTACGAGTATGAGCCGAGCCCCTTCGTCCAGTCATGACGTCTAACCAAACTCGACTCTCTCTAATACCAGATATCGAAGTGTTTAAACAAGACGTTTGTAACTATCAACGTAAATTAATTCAGTTGATAAAGAACTACGTCTCAACTATTAAGGCAATCAGTCGTTATCAATATCCCATTAATTTCTGAATAATGGTCTTTTATAACATGTAGGAAATGTACATTTCTGTTAAACAAGCAAACGTATTTCAGTAGGGTGTACTATGTTATATACCTCCCCAACAAGATTATTAATTTTAATACGGTATTACAATTAATTTCAATAATTGCTAACTAACAGCATTTCTTGTAAGTCAACTAATTAAAAAAAAACAGCTTCAATTTAAAGAAAAACACTGCAAACATATTAAAGAAACACACTGCAAACATATATATGTACCAAGTAGTTTCAAAACAAAAAACATCATATGAAATACAAAAATACACTTCATTGATAATTTTGTTTCACAACAGAACCAAATACATTGTAATAAAATACAATGCAAGAAAATGTATAACATGTGTAGTCTTAAGTGTCAATAAGTGTCATAAGAACACGGATGATTATAAACATTTCCTCTCCATGACGGTTCATCGATGTCTTATTGGAACTTGAGTGTCCATCATCGTGTCTCGTCTGTCATCCATCCCGTTGCAATCCGACGACGCGTTGACGGTTATATCCATTAATGTAACAATTGGAAGCCTGGTGCAATCCGATATCTCGTTGAGTGTTACATGTGTATTGTTTTACATGTATTCACATTAATGTAACATCTGGAAGCAAATGAACTTCTTTCTTGATAAAACATCTTCACCAAATATTATTTTGAGTATAGAAAGCTGGACTTAATTTTCAAAATCCGTTTGTACATCTTCACCAACTGCTACTTTGAGAATAGACAGATGGACTTTTGTATAATGTAATAAAACAAACAATAATAATCTTCACCAATTTAACATCTTAAGGATGATAAACAGGACTTTAAATATCAATAGTCAATTTACTATATCTAAATACTTGTATACAAACATATACAATAGTTCTTCATTTCCTAAACCATGATACTCTGGGCGTTGAAGGAGAGTGACCTTCTTCAATGACAACATTGTCATCTGCCTCGTGGGGCGACAACGCATCATGTTCGTTTCTAACATTTGGAGTTGTTCTTGGCCGTGTTTCATTCCTTGTCGACTGGATGGATTCATTACCAGTCAATATGTCAGGAAGCCCTATTGTTATTTCCCTACCTCCATGCTCATTTGTACATAATGACATAAGGTATGCACACAATTTCTTTAACAACAGAGAAAGTATCACCATGAATCCGATGATCCGACCAGATATTAAAATAATCTCTGTAAATCGGATTGAATGTTGTGTACCAGATATGTTCGAATTTGACCTTAATTTATGAATCTGGTGGATGAAATAGCTAATTGGTATTTGTTTTAAGGACGTTACATTAGACGGTAATCCCCTGTACGTTATGTTTGGAAATTCATTATGAAACTCATCCCAAAAGTGGAATTGGAACACATTAGTTAACTAAAGTGAACCAGAATATATGTCTCTATTTCTGTATGTAGTGGTCTTTTCATAAAAATCAGGTAAATCAAAGTATTTTGAGCTTGCTCTACAATAATTATTTAAGCGCACCATTCCGACAGGTGGTGATATCTCAACACACAATATCTAATTTTAATCTCTCAATTGTCAATTTTACCCATACTGAAGAAATGTACTGATCTAACGAGTTTCCTTTGATTTTGAAGAACAACTTTCGTACAACTTTCTTTCATTCTATCTTGCTCATGAACAAACATAGCCACAACGTAATGTTTATTCTAAATTGTTTGTACCGGGCGCTTGTTATCAAACACTGTCTATCAGGTTCGAACGAGTTCATCGGTCCCCGGGGTCGCCAACACAAGGAAAGATCAGAAATATTGTAGCCAAGTTCACATACTTCAAAGACAGAGAAATGGTTAGAAAATTGTGGAAGGAACTTGACGGCACGGCGTTCAACGTTTTCGAACAATTTCCACCGGATGTTATCATGAAAAGGCGTCAGTTGGTGCCGAAAATGAAGGATGCGAGGCGGCTAGGTAAACGGGCTTACCTAGCCTACGATACGCTCTACATCGACGGCACCCCGGTGCGCGCTTAGGATCACGGCGGTGGTGAAGTCTCAATCCTGTCGTGGAACATTAATGGAGTTACCGATAGTAAGAAGTCATCGTCCAATTTTGTAAATATTTTAAGCTCATATGATATATGTTTTTTATATGAATCTTGGGCGAAAAGTAGTAGTGACATTAATTTAAGTGGTTATTTGACATTTAATTTCTTCAGAAAATTTCAGAATAGAAAAGCACGCAGAAATAGCGGTGGAATTGTTGTCTTTATAAAAGAAGAATTAACTAATGGTATTGAGATTGTAAGAAATCATTATGATTCTATTATCTGGTTGAAACTCGATCACACATTTTTTAATATTTCAGAAGATTTTTATATCTGTGCAACTTATATATGGCCTAATGAGTCCCCAGCATATAACACATTTAATATTGACCTGTTTGAAATTTTAGAAAACGATATTACTTATTTTTCTGAATTTGGTAAGATTTTTGTAACTGGTGATCTCAATAGTAGAGTTGGAAATAAATGCGATTTTATTGTACAAGATAGTATTAATACTGAAAATGACGACCCTGATTACTCTCCAGATAACACCTCTGTCAGGGCCTCTGTTGATTGTTTATTAAATAGTCACGGTGTAAAATTATTAGACCTATGTAAATCAACGTGTTTACGCATTGTTAATGGTAGAGTTGGAAATAGCTGTAAACATACTTTTTATTCCTATAACGGTTCGTCTGTAATTGACTATTTGTTAGCAAACGAATACAGCTTTCCAATTATATCGGATTTTACCGTGCATGATTTTAACGAATTTAGCGATCACGCCCTGTTACACTTTTCACTACTATGTAATAATGTCCCCTCTGATTACCAATCATACACCGATGTCAAGTATAAATGGGACGATGCATTACGTGGGCAATTTCGCTCAGGAATTATTTCTTTGTTACCTGTATTTAATTCCATGGTACAACATATAGATTATTCAAGTAGATCATCAATTAATAACATGTTAAATAGTTTTACTGAAACCATTCGCAGTGTTGCTGATCCGTTATTTTCCAAACATGTGTTTATAAAACAAACCCTAGTTTCAATGTAAATAGTTGCATAAAGAATGCACAATGGTTTGATAACGAGTGCAATAACGCACGAAATTTATACCACGAAGCTCTACGTACTTTTAACTCGTGCAAAACAGATATTAACAGAGAACGTTTATGTACAAGTAAAAAGCATTATAAGGACTTAATCCGTAAGAAGAAAGCATATTGTTATAGGCAAAAAATGTTAGAGATTGAAAATTTAAGAAAACACAAACCAAGGGACTTCTGGCGATTTTTCAAATCGAAAAATAACGTTATTAAAAACAAAATTCCCTTAGAAGAATTTACAAAGTTTTTCGAAAACATTAGTAACAATATGTCTGATTTTTGCAATACTGAAGCAGAAGATTTTTGTTTAAACAATGACTTTGATTTAGAAAATTCTGCATTTCCAGAACTTGATGTACCTATATCTGTTGAGGAAGTTAATTCTGCAATTAAACATTTAAAACGACATAAATCATCGGGAAGTGATTGTATTTTGAACGAATATTTTATTGAATGCAGTGATATTTTATCAACTCATTTGTGTGATGTGTTTAACGGTATTTTTGTATCGGGATTTTTCCCCGATAAGTGGACAGAAGGGGTAATAATCCCTTTGCATAAAAAGGGTGCTTTTAGTGATGTTAATAATTATAGAGGGATTACTTTAGTTAGTTGCTTTTCAAAATTATTTACCACGATTTTAAACAAGCGCATTGAAACGTTCTGCAATGAAAACACTATTATTTCGGATGTGCAGTTCGGATTTAGGAAAGGTTATTCAACTGTTGATGCCATTTATATATTGATGTCGATTGTACAAAATTATTTAAATGAAAATAAACGCCTGTATGTTGTATATGTCGATATGTTTAAATGTTTTGATAGTATATACCGCAATGCATTATATTTGAAAATGTTTAAGTCTGGTATACAAGGAAAATTGCTTAGAATAGTTAAGGATATGTATGCAAATGTTAAGTCACGTGTTAAATCATGTTCTTCTTATTCAGATTATTTTAGTTATGCGGTTGGACTGAGGCAAGGGGAGGTAATGTCGCCAATTTTGTTTTCTTTATTTGTTGAGGATCTTGAACTTAGCCTACAAGACAACATTAACTCTGGTTTGAATATAGATGATATTGTGTTGATGTTACTATTATTTGCTGATGACATGGCTATTTTAGGCAAGTCGCCGGCTGAAGTCCAATCACATTTAGACAACTTATATGTATATTGCAATTCTTGGGGGCTAAATGTTAACACTGAAAAAACGAAGATTATGGTATTTCGGAAGAGGGGAGGGTTAAAAGATAACGAAAAATGGACATACAATGGTAATGAAATTGAAGTGGTTGATAACTTTAACTACTTAGGAACGGTTTTGAATTATACAGGAAATTTTAAATTAAACCAGGAACATTTGGTTGGTAAGGCCCTTAAGGCAATGAATGAATTATTGTTTAAATGCAATGATTATGACATAAAACCGAAAATATTTTGTCAGTTGTTTGACTCTTTTGTTGGCTCCATATTAAGTTATGCTTCAGAAGTATGGGGATTCACAAAGTCAGATGACATTGAACGCATACATTTAAAATTTTGTAAACGATTGTTACAGGTTAAAATAAATACATGTAATGTAGCTGTTTATGGAGAATTAGGGAGATATCCATTGTATGTAAACAGGTTCGTTAAAATTATCAAATACTGGTTTAAAATTATTTACAATGAAAATATCATAATGCAAACTGTTTACAAACAAGCTATAAATGATTGTAATAAAGGTTATACAAATTGGGTCTCAAATGTCAAGAACATGTTAAATAATTTTGGATTTGGTTATGTATTTGAAAATCCAAACGTTGTTAACGTTAATAGTTTTATTAGCGAGTTCTAATGTAGACTTGTTGATAATTTTAAACAGGAGTGGTATGGTAAAATGAATAACAGTTCTGTATTAGATATGTATAAAGTCTTTAAAAACTCATTTGAATATGAAGAATATTTGGACTTACTTCCTAGACGTTTGCGCCTATTTTTTGTTAGATTAAGAGTGTCTGCACACCCGTTGCGAATTTAAACCGGCAGATACGCTCAGAATAACATACCACGAAATGAACGTTATTGTTTATGTTGTAATGAATCTGATTTAGAAGATGAATACCATTTTATATGTATATGCCGCTGCTTCGCTGATTTAAGAAAAAGATTTATAAGCCGTATATTTTATATCAACCCATCTGTGTATAAATTCCACAGTTTATTAGTTTCATGTGACAAAACAGTTATTTCTAATGTATGTAAATATATCAAAGAAGCTTTTGTTTTAAGAAATACCTTGCTTAATAATGTTGTTTAATAAATTTCAGTACCGCCTTGACAGAACCTTAGTGTTCTTTCGATTTATTGTTTTTATTTGTATTTGTATTTTTACATGACTATTTCTATGTTATGTAATGTTATGTTGTTACACCTATTTACGTGACAGAAAGTATGTGTATATATATGTATGAAGACGATGTACTTTTGTATAAGTCTGAAAAAACTGTCTGTCTGTCTGTCTGTCTGTTTAATTTCCTGATTAGCACACAATTGATATTCATGTTCCTGATAAGACAGCTGACACAATTGCTTATTTGATATTGGAAAAGATTTTTCCTAGGTTTGGTTGTCCTTTGCAGATTGTAACAGATCGAGGATATTAAAATGTAAATAAAACAGTGAAATAAACATTAGACATATTAAAAATAGATCATATTCTCACAAGCGTTAGTCATCCACAGAGGAATGCAAAAGTGGAAAGATTTCATAGAACATTACACGACGTATTAGCAAAGAAAGTCCAGGAAAATGTTAGACGAGTAATAAAATTTTTAATCAGACACTAGCTGCTATAAGATTTAGTGTTTCTGAGCCTACAAAGTTCAGTCCATTCTATTTGCTGTATACAAGAGAACCTTTATTACCATTTGATCATTTGCTTAAGCCAATTATGGTCTGTTAATTACAATTTGTAAGGTTGCGGGCCTTTCCCTTAATATCTTCAATTTCAGAGAATCATCATTTAAGCAATCTGTGAAATTGTCTATCAATTGTCTCTCAGCATCAGCGTATCCCACGCCATATTCCTCTTTTCTCAAAGACATAATTCTTTCAGCGTATAACTGGATATCCTCATGTTTACCTTGTCTAATTTTCCTGAGGAGCGTTAGATCGAAATGCGGATCTGTCACGTCTGAGAACCTGATCTCTGAGTCTCGTTTGAACTGTCCCTAAATATTCTCAGGATTAACATGAATATCTTTCAATGTAGCCAGGAACTGCACCCGATGCACTTTGATATGCGATGCAATGTTTTCTATCATCAGTTATATTCATTAACGTAGCAAATTTCTCAATGGATTGTGTCCATTCCCTATACTCTTGACGGTTTCCCTCAAATTTAGGAACTGTTCATGAAATGCCCTGAGCTGTTAAAGCATTGGAAACATTCATTAATTTACGCCTTAAATTATCGAACACTGTTAAAGGGTCTGTACCTTCCGCCACGGTCTAATTTTCTCTGTTGCTCTTTTTTAGCATGGATTCAAGAAACAAACAAATAGAACTTACCAAATTTTTATAATCCTGCAAACGGCGCCAAATAGTGTCCATCTGTCACATAGTCGACAGAATTACAACCCAGTTCATAGTTGAAACAGTCTTTATTTATTGTTCAAGTAGTAATCGTACAGTAACACGAATTGTAAAGTATCTATGAGCCGAGCCCCTTCATTCAGTCATGGCGTCTAACCAAAATCGACTCTCTCTAATACCAGACCTCGAATTATTTATACAAGGCATTTGTAACAATGAACTTTCATTAATTGAATTGATAAAGAACTACGTCCAAACTATTCAGGAAATCATTCTTTATCAATATCCCATTAATTTCTGAATATTGGTATTTTCTAACATGTAGGAAATGTACACTTCTGCTAAACAAGCAAGCGTATTTCAGTAGGGTGTACTATGTTATAGTAACTCAGGTAAGCAGAGGTAATATTTCTGCTGACATATCAACACTGAATGACAATGAGCCACGCTCTGTGATAAAGCATGTGCGCAAAGTATCGTCCCAGATTAGCGTATGCAGTCCGCTCAGATTAACCAGGGACGACACTATCTGTCTAAACTGGATATTTGCTATAAAATACTTCCTTAAAACAGAAAATACAATCACAGCGGAGAACGTCGTCCCTGATTAGCCTGTTCAGACTGCACAGGCGTATATGAGTCGATATTTACGCATATGCACTAAACCCCCTTTTCACAGAGCAAGGATAAAATAAAAACGTTTCATTGCGTATTAATATTATAACATAGATGGTAGTTCTTCAATGGCGTTGTTCTTGACATTTACACTCACGAGCATGACTCGGTTGTCAGAAGACAAACCGATATTGCATAAAAATCGAAAATATATTTTAAGCGCGTTAGACTTGTCTAAGATTTCGTTTGTAAAACTTGTGGTAATCTGTTATCTATAGACACTTCAGGAGGGGCTTTTAATTAGATCTGGTGAAATAAAGATATCGGCAATGACGGCAACTGATTTGTCGCGGACTGTACAGTTTGTAGTTTACCTTGCCTTATACACAATACCCAATGGTACTCGTTAAAAATTCGTTTTTACGGCTTCTGTTACTAACCGTGAAAGATGCAATGCACGACAGTGATACAGTGATAGCCAGCAGCTATCAATTTCGGAGCGTTAATACTGTTTATGCTGGATGAACAATGGTAAAAATTCGTTTTTACGGCTTCTGTTACTGACCGTGAAAGATGCAATGCATGACAGTGGTACATGATAGTATATAATAATTATAATATTAAGATCTCGACAAGGCTCTCCCCAAATATTAATTTAATAACCTTATATCACGGGGTCAGCGAGAAGCCGTAAATCTATTAATCCACATCATTAGTTTGAGCCAGTTTGATCTTTTCATTATTTACTATTAAGTTACTTATTTTTATTAAAACGTATTTTTTGAAGCTTGCACCTTACAACGCATTTTCTGAAACTGAAATGTTATACATAGCTTGTTTTTGCGCGTAATTGACTTGTTATTGATTTTGATCAGCCCCCTGTCGAATTCCGCATTGTTATGTGTGTCTGTTATAAAAACTAACCACCGCAACAACGTCTATACATCATACATGTAATTGTACAACGTAAATTAAAATGTCATAAAAAAGTCTACAATTGAAAACCTGACATTAAACTAAAGTAAACCTGCTTCTTAAATAATGAGTCTTCAAACACACTTATCTTTTTCAATTATTAATTGTTAATATAGCGTGTTGAAGATGCTGGCCTTTTTTTACAGTTCCCTTTTATTATGTATCACGATAATTTTGTCCATTTAGAATGAATAATTAGGATGCACTTTTCTGCAAATGAATGACAAAAAAACAACGTGTTAAACGTAGTTAATGTGCAAAAAACATTGCGCTACCGTTTGCCCTTTTTACATGAGCATTTAAATTCGAATTTGCAAATGCCAGAGAAAATGTTTCTAAGAAAGATTGTTAGAAAGAAAGCTCGATAAGAAAAGTGGTATCAGATGTTAATCACGCAAGTTAGCGGACGTTTAATAATATCTTGTACCGTTTTATAGTTGAATTGCGTCGTTTTCAGCTTTGTATGAAGACATTTAACGGAAAGAAGACTATTTAAAAGAAATATAATTTGAGATCATCTAGTCTGTTATCATCCCGCTCCGTTATGATCAGCATTATATCCATGTAGCACTCAAATATGCATACTGGTATTTCAGAATAATGGTACTTTTAAAATAGTTCCCTAACCACCAATATTAAAATCGTACTAATAATTGTGCAGTGTTTTTTTTCATGACATGTTTACCTTAAATATCAAATATAATTATAAGTTTAAATCGGGTCAAATGATGTAAAAATATTTACAACAAATTTAATACATTCATTTGATATCTATATCCTTTTAAGATTTGCAGATGGACAGTATAGTTTGGGAATTTAATTAGATGAAGGGAAATATTTGATTACAGCTCAGTTCAGAGTCTATTGAAAACTCTGAAAATTGCTATGCGTCTCAATGCTTTTCTTTTTCTATCTGACTTCAAATGAATTATATGACTATTTTTCTGTAGTTAAGGCTGTTACATCATTGCCACTTCAAACACCGTTTATTTTAACAGAATCTAAAATTGACAATAAACTTTGTATAATAAATATTAGATTTTGTTGTTATTTTTATTGATACTTAACGGTCAAATGTAGCGTCCACGATTCCGATAATTTAGTTATAAAATGTGGTTTAAATGGCCTTTAAAGCGCACCAGAGACGTTCTAGGTATAACAAAAATCCGAGGGATGCATGCCCAGGACCTCCCTGGAATTACCTAAGATACTGCCTCGACTAAAATTTGGGTCTGGCTACGCCACTGATTTAGTCATTGACGATCCGTGAATATTTACCGAAAGTCACATATAAACTCAATTCTGTATTGACCAGTTTAGAGAGATTGCAAAATGGAGTAAAAATGAGACTTGTGCAGAAATCTTTTTTTGCATATGATTTTAAGAAATAATACAAATGGACACAATGAACATTAAGCGTAGCGGTACGGGTAGCGTATTTCTTTCATCGTTTAATGCGTATTTGATGCTATTTAAGAACACTTTAACGGGCAAAATAAATACACTGTTAACAGAACAAATTGTTAAGAGCGATTTCAGAAAAAAATACTCAAGTGCACGTAAAGTGATATTTAAGTTGTTTGCCAAATGCTTTATTTCTTCTTTTTTTGTAAAAAAAACAACAAAAACAGAAAATAGCAGAAAAAAGCAAGTGTACTTAAAGCCCATTAATCAGCACGTATTACATTGCCTACAAATATACTTTTTCTGGAACGGATGCATCTCACTCTCTGTTTTGATAAATTATCATTCAATGTAAGTTATATTGATAGACCTGTGAATTGTATATGCATCTCGATGATTGTAGCCACAAGTAACTATCGCGATAGCTAAAATCTGAATTCTAGCATCATGCCAAACGTCAGAACAATCAAGGGAAAATTGCAATACATATGTGACAGTACTTTAGAAATCAAGGATTATGATTGTATTTTGTCAGCTTAATCCCTGATGTTATTGCTGTAAACATAGTAGTGTTACATGTTTATATATTTATTTTAAATGCACATAGATAATCATGATTAATGTAAAATAATGAAGATAACACTTAAAAACTGTGTTATTTGAAAAGGATTATGATATTAATTAAACATTAGATTTGTATTGATAATTTTATTTTGAAGTTATATCAATACAAATTGCATTTTTTCCTACCATCAAGTGATTTGAGCGCTGTCCTATGATGATGCTATAATTATAAATTTAATACACATTGTTAACAATTTATTTATATTTGTTATCAAACAAAATATTCCTATTTTCATTCAGTACAATAATAATTACCTGGTATATCAATATTTGTAATTATATTAAATTAGTAAAATTCATTTTGCATATGCTACATTTTGATGTCTTTTTGGGTGGTTTACCCCTAAACTTCTAAATATACAATGCTATGTTTAAGATAAGACATAGAAATATACGCAGTTGGCATTTGACTAAATTGAGATAAATCTAGTCAGAAATCAAAGGCGATAAGCGACATTTTCACATAACATATTCATCAAAGATAGCATATAAGATGGATGCAAACTTTTACTTTCGATGTCATGATACGACATATTTTCCCCCAGTGGACTGCATACTACAAAATGTGTCAACTATGCTGATATAACATAATTTACCTCATTTGAAAGCAAATGGGATGGCTTAAGGACTATCATTTACAATACAATTAAACAACGTTTATTAGATAACTTCAAACAAAGATGGTATAGTGAGATAAACAATGCCCATAGACTCATGAGCTATTGTAGATTAAAAAACACATTTGAGTTAAAACCATTTCTTCATTTTATAACAAATAAGAAATACAAAACATCACTTTCACGATTTCGATTATCGTCACATAAATTAGAAATCGAAAGAGGTCGTTATAATAACATACTACACGAAAATAGAAAATGAAAGTTTTGCAACGGACACGCTATAGAAAACGAGTATCACTTTCTACTTGTTTGTCCTCTATATAGAGAAATTATAAAGGTACAATTAAAACCATATTTTCAAAGGTGGCCAACGTTAAATAAATTTGACTTTCTAATGCAGTCGGCAAATAAAAAAGACATTATAAACCTTGCTAAAGATATAGAGAATACTAGGTCGGTGCCGAATAAAGCAAAGTTTATTTTGCGAGGTTTAGAAAATCTGAACCACGAGCCTTGGCGAGTGGTTCAGATTTTCGTGCCGAGCAAAATAAACTTTGCTTTATTCGGCACCGACCTAGTATTCGATTTATCCCATCAATTTTCTTAGTCGTAAATTATTTCTTTAAAAATAAAATAGGAAAATCGAACTACACGGAATATCCTAAAGTTATTTTAAGCAAACATTGTTTCATTATTTTAATCGTGCCGAGCCTGATACAATACAACAAGATCAGTAACTAACCTGTTTTTCTGTTTATCATACCTTTACGTCCCCGATTTTGAAGAAATAATGGAAAAAAAAACAACACACTAAACAAATGCAGCTTAAGCGTGAAAGAACATGCATTGTGTCGTTTGACGTGTTAATAATGACGTCGCGAGTACGCGCACTTAATATTTGTAAATAAAGTTTTTTTGCTTTTTGAGTTGCATTATTTGTTAAAAATATATTACATCTTGGTATCAAATTGTTTGTTTTGTTGAATCTGACTCGATTTTACTAAAAATGATTACTTTATAGTTGATTCCGAGTAATATGACCATTCTCCGCCGCGCGTGACAGCTTTATTTCAGCACTGCCGAAATAGAGGAAAATTTATTCCACAGTGGTTTATTTCGACAATGCACGTCTGATGATGGGATAAATTTTTAATGCTAATGAAATGCGTAATAATATGACAATCAGTTATAATTGTTAACTTTTACAAGACATAGCCATGTTAAGTGATTTTTTCATTGAATATGTTTATATAATTTTGATAATTCTACAATTTCCTCGTGTTACAGTTGATGATATTTTTTCATTGAATATGTTTATATAATTTAAATAATTCTACAATTTCCTCGTGTTACAGTTGATGATATAATTATATTGATTACTGCTGTATTACTGTTTTTTGTAAACTTCTCTTATTGAATCAATGATTTGATATTAGTATACACACTGCGTAACTTTCTGTTTTGTGGCAAAAAAGCATTGTATTATGCTTATATGCTAAAAAAGGTTGTTGTTGTTCTTATTTAAACATATATTGTCCATGTAAATGCATTGAAACCTAACCCGCATTTTTTAGCCTATAGACACTATTGAAAAGTTTTAAATATATCGACATTCACTTTGCATAATTAAACAGATCAACAAGTTGAATGTTTTCTGTCAGAATTTTTGTTATTAAACTTGGTTTACTGATAAATTCAAGACCGAACTAGAGAATGAGATAACATGTAGTATGGACGCTGTTGCATAATTTAATAGAAATAGGAAAGTCCAACGTACGTTTCCTAAATTTAGGCTATGTTGTAAACCTATAATATATTAATAAGAAATCACTAAATAAATCTAAATTCAATGAAGACCAGACATTCGAACATTTTCCTATGCGGCACAACATAAACTCCCTACTCATTAGAATCTCGGATGCCATATTATAAGGTTAGAAAACGACGTTATCATTAGTGGAACAGACTGTAACTACATTTGCAAAAGTGCTGTGTGCTTAAATGTTGATGCTGAGTTGTTGAATCTTAACAAGAAGAAACATACATATTTGCATAGGTTTCATTCAATCGCATCTAAGAAAGTCGTAATTTTGATGTCTTGTTGAATATTTATCCATTAAACATTGGATTGGTATTTAAAAAATGATGTTATCTTTTATTGTTATTTAATTCGGTAATACAGTATAGACTGGGGGACATACTGTTTTTGCCCTGTCTGTTTATTGGTTTGTTGGTTTTCGTCAAACTTTAACATCGGCCTTAACTTTTGCAATATTGAAGATAGCAACTTGATATTTGACATGCATGTGTATATCATGGAGCTGCACACTCTGAGTGTGAAAGGTCAAGATCATCCTACAAGGTCAAAGGTCAATATATGGCAGGGGGGCATAGTGTTTCACAAACACATCTTGTTTTTTTTGTGTGCAAAATGCTGGGCGTAGTATAAGGTTCGTTGCGCCTTTAACCCGTTTTAGCATCCAGTGCTTGACATAGAACAAATGCGATGCACCCAGATGGTGTATTTTTAATATTGAGTACTGTAGCGCATGTAAACTCTAGTTTCAAACGGCTACTTTGTTTGTAGCCTTAACCTTAGAATAGCCTTTTTTTCTCATTTTAAATTAAAAAATATGTAAAGAAGCAAAAACTCGTTAACCTAAGTAATTCAGTGTAAAGGTGCTTAAATTGATAAATTGATAATCTAACTTGTATTATATCTTATGTCCATAACTATATTAATGGTTCAGTGAAAGTTATTTGAAAACTGTTAATTGCTGAACAACATATATCCGCGGGGGGGGGGGGGTCGGTTATGCCAAGGGACTCTTATTGTTTATGCCCTGCCTTTTGTTTTAGAACCGAAAACATCCTTTGAAATTTTAAACGCAAATGTTTGCTCAAATGTCAATAGTAATTAATTGCGGGTTTGAATGTCCTGCACATGATAAGAAGAGATAGGAATTAATCGTTATGCAAAGTGCAAGTTGGTCACCCAATGCACGAAGAGAGTTGAATGTTATATTGTGTTTGAAATTATTATTCAACCAAAAAAAAGATTTTCGAGTTTTAATCCGACATTCATGGCGAATATAACTGAGGTATGGCCAAATACATCTTTATCAAACTATTTTTAAGGATGTCTGCTTTATTAACACCGCGTTACAATGGCAGTTGGTATTTTTAGTTGGATTAACTATTTATTTTTTTTATCAACAGCTTCTTTAATTTTGAAATTTATCATGTTAATTGCAATCCGCATACAGATTAGATATGGTGAACTTTAAATTCTCATAATGTTGAAATAATATTTTATCTTGTTTCTAAATTATTTGATCAGATCCACAGTCTCTTCTTTGATACCTTGTTCTAACGCCGTGTTCCTTCAAAAATCAGCATAAATTAACACAACTTTTTTTCGGGACAAATTTTGATTTATACCAACCCTTGTTTAATCATCAATTTTATCGACACCATTGATGTTGAATTATTATGAATGTTTAAATGGTTTATCATTGGTCGCATAATTAAATTTATAATAAAAATTGTAAGAAGATGCTCAGTTAATTTTTCAACCAGCATTTTTAAATGTATTTGGACCGTGCTGTGTGAAAAGGACGCATGTGCGTAAAGTGTCATTCCAGATTAGCCTGTGCAGTCCGCAAAGTTAAATTATGGACAACACTTTTCTCTTTACTGTTTTTTTTGTTTACAAAAGTGTCTTCTTAGCAAAAATCCAGTATGGGCGGAAAGGGTCGTTTCTGATTAGCCTGTGCGGACTCCGAAGGCTTGTCTGGGACGACACTTTAAGCACATGCTTTAAACACCCATTTAACAAAGCACAGCTCATTTAGATTTATGCAGTGCGTGCATTTTTTTTTGCTTTCGTCACTTTTGAGTGCGTCAAACAGAATACTAATTGCACCTGTTATGTGTCGAATGCAATTAAAGTGGCAGGATAAGCTTATATTAGTTCATGACAGACGTTAATGACCAGTAGGTTTAGTTATAGTTCGCAAACCTTTCATGTTGCACACATAAAACGGCGTCTTCAACGTTTTTACTACATTGTAAATGCGCAAAAAAAACAACAAATGACGAGTTAACGTTTAAATTTATGTGTAAAAATGAAATACAACAGAATATAAAAAACATTACGCTGAACCTTTTGAAGATCAATTAAGATAAAAGTTGAATCAGTGCGACATTTACATCTCAGGCAATTAGTGCCTGTTATAAGTTGTACATATACTGCCATGAACACAAACTTAAAGCAAACTGTCTGCACTCTAGACGAAATAAACACTTATTCATATGTTATTACAGAACATTTTACTCACCATTTCGAACGTTACCCGGCAATTGAAGAAATCAAATTTAGTTAGTTACGTAAGCAAGCCATGCGAAATATTTGGCCGACGTTACCGCCTGTTTCACAGCTGCTGATGGAGCTTATACTATCTGTTGGACACTATTCAGTTACCCACATGGCGTGTAAATAAGATTAAAATAGTATATCAGCATCGATATTATGTATAAATAAAAACAAAAAAGTGGAATAACGTGTCTGGTGTAATACAAGCTATTGGACAAGTGCGTCCTGTTTCTTTAGTCTAGAGTAGTCATTCAAATTCGATCATAAATGTGTCAGACGAAAAACAGACGTCTGTTTTTACCGGGTTATTATGTTGAGCGTTTTCAGTGGTTTCTGTCTTGTCAGCATTATCGTCGTTATTGCTATTGTCAATTATACTTTCTGTTGGAAGCCAGATATGGCCTGTAATCAGATCAGGTGCAATAACGATACTAATGGTGAAGGCGAGTGTCTTAAAACTGCCACACACGATAACGTTTACAGTAACCAGAGCAAACACAATGGTGAACTAGTCGTTTTTACAGTACAGCTATTTGTGAATATACGTACTTTTGGATTCGATAACATATAATTATGGATGTTTCAATATACAAATTGGAATATAAAATTATGCGAACAGCGTTTTGTTTCAATTTTATCAGATTAAGTCTCGTAACCCGCAAAGGACGTGATATTTAAAAGCACCAGCACAAAAATAACACCACCACCAACAGCAACAAAAAGTGATTGTCTTACGTAACAAATAGTGCTAAAAACTTATGTTAAAACCACGTTTCTTAAAATTGCTTGAAAAAGAGCGTCCTAAAAACAAAAGCAAAATTCGCAAGTCATAATTCACTGTGACACAAGTACGTACGATACCTAGCCAATCATGCATGTATTGTTCGTTCACTCGTTTATTGTCCTGCTACTAGTTTATGATGATGTTTACTTTAATTGAGCATTCACTTTATAAAAAAAAGCATTTGAAGGGGCAGTGTCAAATATAAGTTGCTTGAAAAAACATAAAAAGCAAAGTAAACGTTAAGAATGTGGATTTCCCTTTTGGTCATCAAATAAGTTGGAAACATTTATTTCCCATGAATGGTGGAAGCTAATTTGAATTCAATATAATGACCGAATCGTTTCGTTGAAATAAACACATAACTGTGCAACACGGCGAACTTTTATAAATGTCACTGCAGACTGATTTTGTTGCGCACAGATAATTAATAGATTCATGTTGGGCTAGAACATTATTGAAAATTACAATTGTGCTAAAACACTTGTGTTGTAAAAACATGTTCAAAGCTTGCGACTCTGGGCTCAACTAATTAAAATATATTGTTTTCAAGAATTGATATCAAATCAAATATATATATATATATATATTGCAATGAATACCTTTTAAAACATACGTTTGTTGACAGTTTTAAATATCACTATATGTCTTATCTATAGTGATTACAATGTCAAAATAATGCATTCCCAATGTAAACTTTAAATTATATCCAATGATTTTAAATACCAGAACATAAAAATAAATTTTTGATTCAAAAGAAGTGAAATAGCCCACATACAAGCGAAAAAAATAGCACGTATGGTAACTCGTTTACATTTTTCCAAATTATGGGTCGTCTAATACTAAGATACAAACATGCATGTATGCATTTTAAAGACATAACAACACTGTGGATTTTATTAAAATTTCAATCTATAATTATCATAGAATGAGCATGTAGACTAAGTTAAGCAACTTAAAAACATGTCGAATTAAAGGGATTATTTCAATGATAATTTTGCGTAAAAGTATATAGAGACAGGTACAACTTGTTTTATTAAGTGATTTTCCGCTTGTTGTCTCTCGCTCCACATGGAGGCAAGGATAACACGGGGGTCTTCTGAAAATCCTCCACGTGTCCTGCAGGCTCATCGGCTCCGACATTACATTTCTCCTCAGGGATTGGTAGTACCTACATTTCTCGAGGTTGTATTGTGCAGTCATATTATAATGGTTTATACTCTGTCTGCTACTTTCCATTTTGTATTGCGAGCACATGTATATTCAAGTTCTTTAAATCTTGACCACATTAGTTGCTGATTCTTCTGTGTAGGCCCTTATCCATGCTTTCAGATGGTACGTTTCTTCAAGCAAACCAGCGTCAGGACTTAAAATAATAGTGTGTTCACTTTGTTAGTCTTTTGTTGTGATATAGAAGACTGTGGTACTTATGGTGATTGTTCCTCTTTATAGTCTGCATAGGGGAATGATTATACGTTAATAACAGTCATACATTGAAATTTTTCATAAAGACATCAAATTGGATAATATGTTTGAGTGGTGCAGTCTAGATGAAGGTCACTGTAATTGAAATGGCAAAACGCTTAATAAGACTATTTTATTTGCCCCGATCAGTGAGGCAATTTAATGAACCTTATGTTGCTTGTGGATTTTTAAGTGAATATACCTTGCAGTAATAAACATAAGCTTACAAATCTAACCAATTTACTCTGTAAATTATTTGCTTTGATAAATACTTTAACAAAATGACCACAAAGAAATAGATTCAGTTTATTTTGTAATAAATTTTGTATTGTACACACATTTAACAATACAATAAACTGCATGAATCATGACGACATTGAACGGGTCGATAACAGTAATTTAAATCTCCAGCTAAATGATGTCAGATATATTTTGCATAATTTACAGATGCGTAGAATTGAATATCTTTCAAAACCTATTGACAAATATTGCCATTCCATTTAGTCCGCAAAGAAGACGATTATGTTTTTATAGAAAACTAATTTTTTTTTAAAGTAATGTTGCAAACAACGTATACGTACATGTAATGTAGTCCCACACCTCAGTGAACCGTTTTTTTGGTACGTTTTCTTCAAATGATATATATATATATAAATCAGATAGAAATAGAAAGCGAAAAACATGAAAATCGTGTTAAATTTTGAAGTATGTTCATATACAGGTATGTTGTACCAAGTGTTACATGACAGCGCCTGTTAAACTGATTCATCTTTGCACACGGTTTCAACATGCATGACAAGCGGGACATAAAAGCATAACTCACAAGCTATCCTCTTATACAATAAATTAATACTTAACAATTTCACAATATCTGCATATCACGCAGTTTTGAAATTCAATTGTTTTCCCCCAAAAATATAATGTTCATAGCTTGCAAAAAACTTCAAAACGACGGAAATGCTGCCTGACAGTTATGTTAATTGGATTAGGAGGACTTCACTTTTCTGTAAAATTTATGTATAATTTAAGTATTCGCACTTTAAAATGACAGCTCCAAACCGATGACCCAAAGATCCTCTAAGCCGGCGCGTTTTCTCTCTCTATATATAACATCAGAGGAGTCCAAGTTGACACATCACTCTGCAGTAACACTCAGTTAGGCAGTCTGCATCGTCTGTTTCTTACTTCCAAAATGAATTCATATCTGGTTCTACTCGCTGTTTGCGTCGCAGTTGCGGTTGCAGGTTTGTTATTATTTTACAATATTTTTTTTATTAATATTTCATTAAATGTGCTACATGTTTATACATATTTTTGTGCAAAAGGTATGTTTGCCGTTTAGTCTTAAAACTGTATCACATTTATAAAAAGCATGTTTACTTATGTAAAATATTTATATTAATACACGCATATGACGTCCGTGGGCATCATCGATTATTACATAGGGAGGAAGATAAACTTTATTTTTCGTTCAATCTTATTTAATTCAGTGGCACCAACATTTAGTGGATAAAAAGGCGTTACAAATTCACCATGAACGTTTATAAGACACTATTTTCTACATGTGCTGTTTTGTATTATCAATGAACATTATGTTGTAAATATAAATAAGTGAATCGCTTACATACATTAAATACGTAGATGGTGTTATAATTATTGCCATCATCGGGTGGTCTTCTTAAAGTATTTTTTGTGTAATTATTGTATCTGTATAAAAACATGTGACAGGTGTTTGGCTGTTTATGACTTTAAGTAATACATTATAGACAAGTTTTAACGTTGTACTATTAAATGGTTTCAAATGAAACGATTAAATGCACTATTAACGATTGACAAATTACTAAATTCACATACCATTATTCAAACATGTTTGAATTTAATGCACATATGTGCCTCCATATTACAACTTAGTTCACCTTAATCGAATTCAATTACATAGTCCGTCGTAACATTTTAACGATATAATATTAACAAATTAAAAATCGAGTTGCATCATCATTGTAATATTTATATTATGTTTACCAGACGAATGTGGATGCGCCAATGGTTGGGCTCCAGTATGTGCCACGGACGGGAGTACATACGAAACTGACTGTGATCTCCATTGCAGGTAGGTACTAAAGATTTAGAGTGCAAGTACCTGTATGTCAAACTATGTTGGTAATAACACATCAATTGCGAGTAAGAACAAGTGGGAAATATAGTGTGTATCCATGCATTGCAGGTTAGTACTAAAGATTTAGAGTGCGAGTACCTGTATGTCAAAGTATGTTGGAAACAACATATCAATAGCGAGTGGGAAATAGAGCGCGTAGCTATGCACCAAGTTGGAACGATGTTCTGTGTAGACTATTCGAATGGGGTTTAGAAGTTTTAGCACTTAAAACTTCTATGTCATCATTAGGATTCATAAGGATGGGGATATGGTATGTCTTAATACGTTCATGGCAACCAAATATTAGCGCATGTGTTTGCTAAACCCATTAATGCCTAGTGGACTCTCCCATCCTTCTAAATGGGAGAGTCCACTCAGCATAAATGGGTTAAGTTTATTACTGATAATACAATTACACGTGTAATTTTGATGATCTCGGTCGCATGCTGTTGGCAGCTTAACGTATTGCAGTACATTAATAATCAGTGAAGGGCGTTCATTTAATTATGAAAATTACCAAACTGATATGTTGTTTTGCACTTTCCATATTAATGATTTTGTACATGTGCTATTGGAAAAATGTTTATTATTATTATTGTATCACCTTTGACATGAAATTACATGGCCAATTTCGGTACCTGCTCGGGTCGGAAAGCGTTTACAATGTACCCAAATCCCAGTTATCAAATGCTAGTTCGTGGCAAATATACTACACAAATGTTTATGTAATGTTTAAATGTTGACAAGTAATGGTTCTTGCATTTGCATAAAACATAAATGATACAAAACTTTTAACCAGTGATTTAAGGGATGGCAAATGTGAAATCAAAATCACACCGAACATCGCGTGAATCTATCAGTACTATATTGCCACTTAGGTGTTAGCTAATTTAGGTCTCTAACCGCTCGGTCACGTGATTAAGTGAACTGAGCGATCGTCGTCCGGGCGAAGTGTAAACTAAAGCGATATTAACGTACTTTAAATGGCATTCGTTTTTATTATTTAAATAACCATTTGCCACTAAACGAAGTATCTAGCTATGCAATCACTCGAAGAAAACGCACGTTGGTGATGTGCGTTCGCAGTGTCTGCCTCTATCTTTCGCGCCAAGACTTGCATACCATTTTCTATGTTCAGATGTTTCCCAAATGAAAATTAGTAACTTTCAGTGTGCCGTGTATACACTGATTTTTATGAAGTTTAAACAGACCCCATATACGGTTTACACGATAATTTTATGTGGAATATTTGCAATGGGTTAAACATTATCATTCAACCCATGGGACGATTAGCGCATTCTTCAATAACTCAGTAGCCTTAGTTTCATATCGTATATAAGAAATTTAGATTTATTGAGTCGTGCTCTGAGAAAACCGGGCATAATGCATGCGCGTAAAGTTTTGTTCCAGATTAGTCCGTACAGGCTTATCAGGGACGACACTTTCCGCAAAAACTTGATTTTCGGTAAATAGGGACTTCCTTGAAACTGAAAATACCATAAAATCGGATAGTGTCGTCCTTGATTAGCCTGTGCAGTCTGGGACGACACTTTACGCACATGCATTAAGCCCAGTTTTCTCAGAACAGATCATTTATTGTAGACCACAGCGTTTCGATTACTACAGAAAAAATCGTGATGGGTTAACCGGGTAGTCATCAAGACTTCTTGTATTTTTTCAGTGGGAAGTTTAAAGCGTGTAATGGCGTATGTCCGTGCCATCCGGAACCCAATGTGTCACCCTGCGGCTGCGACAATCGCTACGAACCTGTGTGCACTGCGAAGGGAGATACTTACCAGAACAAATGTCAGGCCGACTGCAGGTTCGTACTTAAAGAATGCTGAAGCGTTTTGTTTGAACGAAATGTGTGATAACAATGTAGGTCATGAAAAATCATTCCAACCAAGGACGAAAAACAGGATTAGCCATACAGCAACAGCATAATACATTTTATGGATTGTTCTATAATAACGAGAATGTTTATATTGATCCCAGGATGTCTGGCATTTTACTTTGTCAAAACAAACTATTCCCATAAAGGTATATTTTTGTAATTGCCGCCCGACATAGCATAGTGAAAATAAATAATTTGATAGAGTTCTGTTAATATCGTATCAGACGCAATCTTTTTACTTATTTTGTATTCATTGATTTTGACTTAAAAGTCTGTGAATTTTCATCGGTTAAATCGATAGAAAACTAGTTTAATACCGAATATTTGTGACAGCTTTTGTGTGGATAGTTAATGATTTAATATTATTCGCTCTTATTGTATTGTCAATATATTAAACACTTATAACACAAAAATCATACCGTTATTTTTCAGTGGTGAGTTGGTCGTCTACCCCCACGCCTGTCCCGCGTCTATCAAGCAGAACAGCAAGTAAATGACGTGAAGATCAATCAAATGCGGTATATGCAGTTCAGCACTTGCCGTTTCTTCTGTCTCAATAAAATGTTGTAATACTGTCGGTCAATAAAAACAGTACAACCGTTGCCATAGTTTATTGTTTTCTTAATCTTGGGAAAAGTCAACTATATTTTGTGTGTAGATGTTATAACAGCTGATTTTTTTTTATACTGTATACAGTTTTATACAGTATACTTTTATAATTTTTATAATAAAAAGGTCATGCACTGCAACTTACTGGTTTCTGTGTTTTTCCTAAAGTGGTCTAAAATCCTATTAAAGTAATTGCGGTTATATCTTCTTGCCTGTATTCTTTGAAAATTGTATACGCCCTTGGCCTATTATATTACAATAAGCAAATATTATGCAAATCTGTTATGAGGCCATTTGTTTGTTTGTGATAATGCCTATCGTCTGCGTATTCAAGTGATAGGATGTATAAGTATCTCCATAAATCAAATCAAAACAAAAAGCAAATATGCCTTTTATCTTGAATTTAAAGTGAAAAGATATTTAATTTTACATATAAACCTGATTTTTTTCTCAACGAATATCAATTAAATTAAGTTTAACGAATCATTTTTTGTGTGGATAATACTCGGTTAAACATGAAAGGTGAACGTAGCAATAATCGCGGTCAATGTTGAAACCATAGAAAACAATCCCATTTGCAAAAACCCATGCTTGCATTAGATTTACTTGGAATAGAATGTATTACATTTTTGTGAAGAAGTAAACAAAACCACGGGAGCCACACATTGTTAAGTGTTAAGTTTATAACCAGAGATCCATTAAGATCCATTAACTAATTATACAAAATGACTTTGGGTTAAAAAATCAAACATGTAACCAACACCAACTTAGGGCAGAATATTATTTATAACAGTAAGCTTAATTTACTGGTTTATAGGGTGATAATCCACAAGGTAAAACTCACAAATTTCGCTTGAACACGACGTTGTTTCCTTCGTAACTTTATTTGTTAACCAAAAATTGTAAAAACATATCAACTTATGCAATTTTAGTAAAACAAAACAAAACAAACATATAGAACGAACAATTCAAATAAAATTGAGTTATTTGCTGTATTCGAATCCATCTCTTCCCTTCAATTGCTGACTACGAAAATTAATATATCATTTGTCATATCCCAGTAAATCGCGCTTTGGAAGGAAATAACAAGTTATAGGGACGGGAAAAACTAAAATAAATGACATTGCTATTTTTTATTATTTATGATCATTTTTATTGTATAAAAATAGTTTTAAAATAACAACTGTCATGTGGGAAGATGGTCTTTATTCATTATTTGACAATAACGCGTAAAAAATCATGACACACAACGCGCACAAATAAACATCATCATGAAAGAGGTTTAATAATTGTTAATCATTACAAAATAACTCATGATAATAAATCTCTCATTAGAATGTGACATTTATAGAAATCGTAAATCTTACCTACATCTATAGGTCATGGTTGGTAAAAATATTTTAAAAGAAACGTTATTTTCACCTAATTGAAAGAAAAAATATGGCTTCAATATATCGTTTTTTTCTCTCGATCTTTTTTTTCTAGCCGTATCGGGAATATCGTCGCCTTCGAAAGAGATGTGTAAGCAGCGGTACAATACATCTGCTGGTTATAAGCAGACAGACATATTTGCCTTCGGTACAAGATTATGTTAGTCATGAATTCATTCGTATGATTGATAAGAAAAGTACCGTAGCTGAGACGAACTCACTTCAGGATGCAGGACTGCAGTAGTGCTTTTCGAAGATAACGCAATTCAGTTTCTCAAGTGTATGATAATGCAAATGATGTAGTATAAAATGTTCAGATCAGGGACCCATACAAACATTCATTTGTTTTTATAGGGCCCTGTTCAGATTCACAGCATGTCAGTTACCAATTGGTTCTTTTATTCTTAATATTATCGAATCAATAATTCATTACTTTTTGGTAAGCCCATTTATAACGTTCGCGCTTTGCGTATGATCCATTGTCCAAACTATTTTTCTTAAGTTTAATAACGAAACACTCTCGTTTGAACGTCTTTTTAAATGAAATGCTGTTGAATAATAAAATAACATATTGATTTGTTAAAATACAGTTAGTGAACAATTAAAACTAAATTCGAATTAATATGTTACTTATTAAATTTCCTCACTGCATACATTCTCTATGTTTCTTATATTTACTCGCAATTGCCAGTTACACATTTATTCCTAACACCTGCGTGTTGCAATATTATAATTTCATATTGGTAAAGGACAACTGCTCGCTGAAATTTGCTATTTGTCACTAACATACTGCAACACTTCCGCTAGTCTTCTGTTTATCTTTCTATCACCTGAATGCAAATAGCTTGCACATAATATAAGTTGACTTTGAATAATATATTCCTGAGGTTAAATGAAACAAATCAATCATGTATCATGCTTATTTGGAAGAATGTATTGCTTTAAACTCTGTACTTTAAATGTTATAATCTTTAATGTCGCCTACCGGTGAAACCGGAAGTGACTTATGGTTTGCGCTCTGTGTGTCCGTGTGTCCGTGATTCCGCGAGTCTGTGAGTCTGTCACACTTTTCTGGATCCTGCGAAAACTTGAAAGTTCTTCATATTTTTTCATGAAACTTAACACATGGACAGATGGCAATATGGAGATTATACACGTCATTTCATTTTGTTCCTACGTCAACAATTATGGTTGCTATGGCAAGAAATAGACTAGAAATATTGCTGAAAATGGTGGAGTTTCAACGGTAGGGGGCCATATTACGTGACAATAGTCTTGTAAAGTCTGGTTTATACATTAAATTTCAGTGTAACAACATGACACAGTTATTAAGCAATGCATATGCTGCAAGCCATGATGCTACGTGGAGTTAATAGCATGCGAAATATCAATTTGAATAAATATGTTATCCTTACAAAGCGGAAAATAGAAATATATCGTGGATATTAAATCTAAGCTATGGGTAAAGTTAATAAACCACTCTTTATGTCTTTGTGAGTCCGTGAAATTTCAGTGCAGGCTATTATTGTATTTATAATTACGTTGTACGTTATTTGTACGTTGTGAAAACCCTGACTGTAGAGAAGTCAACCGTGTTGCTTATGGAAAGCAGTACCATCTCAAGATCAGGGAAATGCCATTCTTTGATGTAAATACCAAGCTTGGAACAGGTATGCATGTCTTCATTTTTCAACTTGCCATTTCTATCAATGTTTAATCATTCAATTGCCATTGATCTTTGGACTTTTTACACATTTTCAGACGCCTTAAAATTCCAAGTGTCATTCCCAGTGAATATTTGTTTATCGTGTAATATATAAGGAAACATTCCGGTGTCCATCAAATTCAGTTTTCAAATTTAGTTTCGCATTTGTGTTGTTAAATCCAATTGATTGCTCATTCATGTTGTTTAATAATGTAATGATGATACGAATGGATTCTATGAAAATACATTGTGACGTCATTATTAAGTAACTACGGCCTTATTTTGTTTTCATGTTCTTATCATTTTCAATTCTCTTTTCAGCAATGAAAGTCAGTTTGGGCAGGCCGGTGAAGGTAAATAACTTCCTAACCACTCTAAACATAACGCTTATTGCAAATAGAAATCTTAAGAAGATGGAGGGTCGTGCTGGGGAGGCCATCAAGAAAATCTCAAATGCGTCGTCTTACAACGCTGCCATTGATGCTTATGACAAAGAAATGAAGTAAGTGTATAAACTAACTTATAATACAATGTTATTGACAATTCTGGTGCCAATTTTTAGTATTTTTTCTCATCAACTATCTTCTTATTTCCTATTCCAGATGAGCATTTATTATTAATAATAAGTGTTTTATTAAAGGCACTGTTGTGTTCATAGTTTGGTAAAATTACATTTTTTAAAAGATTTTTGGTTAGAACCCCAGGGCAGGCACATTATTAAAGTATTTGTGATTGTTATTAAAAAATATTAAAAGCTATTCCAAATATTACACTTTTTTAAATAAGTTCATTACGTTTAGCAATAAATCTTATGAAGGAGCATAGGTATATTAAAATTCTGAGCTATTCATATAAATGATGAATTATTTTCACAAGCGATAATTTGAGTTCAACGACTTGTCAATATGTAATGTGCTTGTTTTGCTGAAAATTTATTTTTCTCATAACCAACGATCATATAAGGCGTCAGAATGAAACTTCAATGGGAGTTATAAAATTCATGAAATAAGCATTGTGTAAATTTAATTTTGTATTTCAGTTCGAGGTACAGTAATGCCTGATATTACTCAGATTGCTGCTGTGCATATGAAGACGGGTATTAAGTTCTCGACATATGTGAAGACAACAGTGCCAATTTCTTCCGAAGCTCAGAAAGTGATTCGCCTCTCTGTTGATGATCATGGCATAATGCGTGTAAATGGTGGAAGTGTTGATAGTGTATCAATTAAAACTTCTCTACATGAGTGTATGATGTGGCTTGCAAAGTTTCCCAGAGCCATTTTTGACGATGCTGGAACAGCATCGTCTAAGGTATGATAACCATCAAAAAAATATACAATGGCAACCTATGTAAAAGACCGAGCCAGTCCGATTAAGATAACTCGATTTTTCAGTTACTTCCCTTGGGCATACGCAACTGCGTAGGAGATTGCTCGTTGATTCTCCTAGCAGAGTTGTCGTTCGTGTTTCAACATTCAACAATGGCCGCCCCCATGAAAGTCTCGATTCAAAACTTTCTTACTGCATAAATTGGCTTGTTTCGCTATTTAGAAGCTGTCATTAATGATATATGAATTATTTATTCACTAAATCTCCGCTAATTACAACAACGGATGGAATTCGAAGGATATATTCGATGTGAATGGATCACTTTCTACAACGATGACTTCGCCCATGAGAGACTTGATAACACTCGTGTCAGAACTTTCTTACAGCTTAAATTGGCTTGTTTCGCTATTTAGTAATGCAACAATAAATGGAATTCGAAGGATATATTCAATGTGAAATGAAGCACTTTCTGGATCTCGACAGATTGACAAGGCAAAACTGGCATACTGATGATACTGGTATTTTTAGTTATCAATTTAAGTCACATTTTGCTTTATAAATTTTGGTCGAGCATTTTGCGACTTATTGAATGCCTATGATACCCGATATCAACAGATCATATGGAATTTGCATATCACCAAGCTGTCCTGAAATACAACATTGATTACAAACTCTAAACTCAAATTACTGGTTTGTATGAATTCTTTCTTCTTTCTATTTAAGTAGCTGATATCATAGTCCAAATAATTAGACGTAATTTTTCGTTTAGTCCATGTATATCGACCTCATATTTATAGGAGTATATATTATGTTAAAGGGGCCTTTTCACAGATTTTAACATGTTTTGAAGTTAGTCATTAAATGCTTTATATTGATAAGTGTAAACATTGGATCTTGAAAGCTCCAGTTAAAAATCCAGAATAACATTCTTTTTAAAAAAGTAGTCCGCCACAGGGCTTGAACCAGTGACCCCCTTAGTCATGAAGTAAAAACGTATTAGCCTGCTCGACTTTTCTGCCAAGTAAAAATGGTTGACGTATTTTATACCTAATATAAGCAATCTTCGTAATTTCACACAATAAAACAACAACAACATAACTCTCCAAATTATTCAATCGTTTCGCGTTGCAACGCTTTATAATTTTTAAATCGTTAAAAGATGCATATAATCGCTATATTAGACCATGGAAAATTTTCAGTAATACTGTTTCCTAAAAATAACATAACTTAAACAAAAATTTGCGGATCCGATACAACTTTTTCAATTTTTGTCAATTTACCAAAACGTAAAAAGATCTCTTTAAAGTTATATGAACTGTATCCCAGTAAAAGAGACATTAAGGTGATTGTGGCCAGTTTTGATCCAGTTCAGCCTGCAGTTGCTTGAAAGCTGTTTGCTTAAGAGCGGTTTTCTGACAATGACAAATAGTTTAATTAGATACTGATTAGACTGCCCTTTTCCTGTGACCTGGCTAATTAAATTCAGAAGCCTGGTAACAGTTTAACGTTAATGTTACCAATGTGTCAGACCAGGGCCTGGATTTTGAAATCTAGGACATGCATGGTCAGGAGATGTCATTTAAGATTATACATTTTTTCAAACATATACAAATGCATAAAAATATAAAAAGTAAAAGTCAGAAGGCATTTGACTTCGGCTGGTGCCATGGCACACCAGGTGTTTCGATTGCAATAGTTTGATGGACTCACTACTTGGATGTGTAGTTACATTATTTACAGTATATCAAACAGTATTTAGCATGAACCAATACTTTTTTTCAAACATAAATAATTATTGATGTAAAATGCTTGAAGGAATAATATATAAGGTTTAAGAATGCATTTTCTTTTTGTTTTAAAGGATATCTTTGAAAATTATATTTTTTTATGAATTTTTTGGCAACAAGGGGTAACGCATTTTAAAAAAATGTAATTAATTTTCGACAAAAAACAGGTACCATGAGTAGCATGAAACAATTTTTTGTAAACATTTGTTATTGATGAAAAATGATTGCAAAAATAATATCTACGGTCTAGTAAAGCATTTTTATTCTATTTTAATAGGTTACTCTTAAAATTCTATTTTTCATGATTTTTTTTGCAACAAGGGGTTATGAAATATTTTTGCAACAAGGGGTTATGAAATTTAAAAATTGTTACTGGATTTTAAGACCAAAACTGGTACTATGATAAAACTATAATGCACTTCGCCAAAACATTTATGATTATATTGTTTATTCTTGAAAATGTATTTCCCCTATTCACTAAAAATAACACTTTTGATAAGAAAATTCATATATAATGATGTTTTTAGTCGTATTCAGCCACAAATTCTTGTCAGCCACTTAAGTGTTATATGTTGCCTTTCTTTTTCTAAATGCAAAATAATTCTACGCTTTGAGACATTCATAAAATATTTTATGTCTTCACAACACCGACAGGCTAATAAATTTATATATCAAGTACTTCCATACTAACAGGACCATTCTAGGCGGGCAACCTAGCAACCTTGATTTGTTCATATCTTCCTATCAATCTGTTATATGTGTTATGAATCATTTGTTCGGAGAACATTTAATGTTTGTTATAACTTTTAAATAATTCAATGTCTAAAGTGATATTGTTATTGACCTATAAACCAACATACTGATTGAAATGGAATATTTTATTAATTTTTTGCATTTTATCTTACATGAGAAATATTTGCCTAAATGTTTTTCAAACTATAGAGAAATCTATATACAATTAATAATTGACGACGCTTATCAAAAAAACATTTATGAAATTGAAGTTTAAAGATAAAAATTAATAATGCAAGTTTTTGTCAGATATTCGTAATAATTTCCATTATAATTGAGTTCTGAGTAATGTGGATGAATAAATATATCGGATAAAACGAACACTTGTCTACACTTGAATTATGATTTATTTTTCAATATTGTATGCACTTAAGTTAAGCCTTTATGCTTTTTGTAAGCATTTATAGACAGTGTCCCTCCCCAAAATCAAGGAATTATTACTTGTCATTCATTTGTGTAATGGTATACTATAATTTTGTGGTAGAATATTTGAGAAAAACATTAGAAACGAAACTTGTCAGTGATGAAATTTTTTCCATATGGTTAACGAAATTACCGATCGTCGGTTTCTGAAAAACAATACGTCACGGTTTTTAAAAATATGATGGTTGTGCCCAAAGATTTTGGTGTTAATGAACATTACTTGTTTATATTTTAATAATTTCGATTCTCATTTGATTAATACATTATTTCAAGGCTGATAAACTTGAAATATGCAAGCTATTCTTTCGTTTTGCATATGTCTGTCGATACATCTGTACAATCGGTAATTTCCGTAACCGCTGGTTAAATTGTAGCAGACACAAGTTTAAATAAAACAAATATGTTTTACACTAATATTCTACCTCTTTCTTGCTAAAAACTAATGCATGAACGATTTCCAAGTAATATTGCATCGTTTTCAGCCAGGAACACTGTCTATGGCCGCGAAAAAAAGCAACAAACTTTTTGAATTACAATATTTACTTTATAAATGGCTTGCATGCGGCATGGCATTGCATGTTCCGCAAGATAAATATCTCGACTTTATTTATTGGATGATTTCGGACTGTTTCATCCAATCAGAAAATATCTTTTAAACGTAATTTAGACCCATGTTTAGCGATATAATTAAGTACCACTTTTTATACACTGCCAAATTGTGACATAACAAGTTGCCTCCCTTGTTGGTTCATTCTACTGTATTATTAATACAATAATTTATTATGCCCCCCTTTGAAGAAGAGAGGGTATATTGTTTTGCACATGTCGGTCCGTATGTCCGTCCACCAGATGATTTCCGGATGATAACTCAAGAATGCTGGATGCCACGTTTATATTCCAATCTTCATAAAATTTGGCCAGAATATAAGTCCAATGATATCTTGGATCAGTTCGAAAATGGTTACAATTGGTTAAATTACATGGCTGCCAGGAGGTGGGTCATTTTTCCTTATATTGCTATAGTAAAACATTGTTAAAACCCGAGAGGTCACATTTATTTTCCGATCTTCAAGAATTTTGGTCACAATATTTTTCCCAATAATATCTTGTTATCTCAGGTGAACGACTTTGGGCCTTTCAGGCCCTCTTGTTTTTTCATCTTACCATTTGAAGAAAAGATATAATTGCACAGATGTCTTTTACTTTTAAAATGTGTTATGCTGCATTTCTTATGTGGCTTGTTCGGGGTATATTGTTTAGCACATGTCGTTCAGTCCGTCAGTTGGTCCGTCCACCAGATGGTTTCCGGATGATAACTCAAGAACGCTTATGCCTAGGATCATGAAACTTTATGTGTACATTGATCATGACTCGCATATGAACACTATTGATTTTGAGGTCACTAGGTCAAAGGTCTAGGTCACGGTGACCCGAAATAGTAAAACGGTTTCCGGATGATTACTCAAGAACGCTTATGCCTAGGATCATGAAACTTCATAGGTACATTGATCGTGACTCGCAGATGAACCCGATAGATTTTCAGGTCACTAGGTCAGAGGTCAAGGTCACGGTGACCCGAAATAGTAAAATGGTTTCCGGATGATAACTCAAGAACGCTTATGCCAAGGATCATGAAACTTCATAGATACATTGATCATGACTCGCAGATGACCCCTATTGACTTTCAGGTCACTAGATCAAAGGTCAAGGTCACGATGACTTGACAGAGTAAAATGTTTTCCGGGTGATAACACAAGAAAGCTTACGCCTAGGATCATTAAACTTCAAAGGTACATTTATCATGACTCGCAAATGACCCCTATTGATTTTCAGGCAGGCTTTTTCCGCTCCATTTTGGGAATACGCCACACTGGAATTTTGGGAATTTCGCGTCGTGAAAAGCCCCATTTTGGGAAAAAAATTATTCGCAAAATTGGCTCAATTTGGAAAAATTATCGCATGTAAATAGTGTTTCTTATATTTCAAAGAAGCCGTTAACTGGTAAATAACGACTATTTTGATAACTTATTATTAAAATTTTACAAAGTATTATGAACATGTGAGATAACTGCAGGTTTTTTTATCTGAATTTGGGGAAAAGGCCTGGCCTTTTTTGAGGTGAAAAAAATCGTGCGAAGCGCCGGATATTGAGGAAAATAAGGAAAGTCTTAAATAATAATAACATATTTTACAGTCTTTAAAACAAATTCAAGGCAACAGATTCTTAAATTATGCAACACTTTCTATTTTCTACACCGGATCCGGTTAACTTATATATTTTAAGTTAAAAAAAAATAAAAATTTTTTTTTTTTTTTTTTTTTTTTTGGAATTGGGAATTTTTTTTTCAATTGGGAAAAAAACTACCAGATTTGCATTGGGAATGGGGCCGAATTTCGGACCCGTGGCATGGGGCGGAAAAAGCCTGTCAGGTCACTAGGTCAAAGGTCAAGGTCTCAGTTCCAAAAAACGTATTCACACAATGGCTGCCACTACAACTGACAGCCCATATGGGGTGCATGCATGTTTAACAAACAGCCCTTGTTTCAAAAATGTTTTCATGTAGTATATTTATATTGATATTTACAAAATTGATAAATATGAATGACAGACTTTACTGAAATCATTTTTGACGATTCTGCGAAGCAGCTCGTCTAAGGTATCATACCATGAAAAATCTTCACAATGTCGACCTATGTAAAAGACCGAGCCAGTCCGATTGAGATAGCTCAATTTTTCTAATCGGCATACCTCGCTTATTATCATTGATAAAGGTATAGGAAGCTCAGCTATAAATAGGACAGCATATTCTGGGAAAAAGATTTTATTATAGTTTGAAAACGTTAATTTTTAATCAGTTATATTCAATTCATTATATGTTTGTTGTTGTTTTTTTTGTGGGGGGGGGGGGGAGGGGTTCGAACTTTTTATTCACAAAGAAATAAGTACATATAACAGAGTATAGGTCAGTTATAAAGTACAGTTACATACAGTTACATACAGTTACATACAATTACAGCTGTGTAAACATTCATTCAAAACGTGTGTATGAATATCTAATAGTTTCGTTATAATAACGTTATATATTGGTTATTCACAACTATGTTAATACCCTTTTTGCATAAATAACGTAGGATATTGTTTGTAGATCAATGAAACAACTATGCATTTTCTGTATTGTATTTGACATTTGTCGTGATTCAGTAAATAAATTGCGAAATAAAACGTGTATAATTAACTTTCAACGCGATCATGAGTGTAAAGAAAACGAATTATTTCGAACCTGCCCATTGTAAACGTTGTAGCGACTATGGTATATAAACAGCATAATAGCCATGTGACATCTGAGAAACTCGCTCTTATGCGTGCTTTCTCATTTTGCATATTTAAAAAACTTTTCAAACAGAAATTACAGAGCCACATCAGTACACATACTATGTTTGATTATTCATTCATTTGTTGGATATTGTTTGCTGTTTTAAAACACATATTAGGTCATATCGCGGAGATTTAACCTTACCATGTGTTCAATAGGCGAACTAACGTATTCAAGTGCTCTTACGACTATGTGCTCATACCTACTTTCCGGAATCATCATGAAATTATTGCTGTACTTAACGAACAAACATGCCTAAGCTTATTGAATTAAAGAAAAAAATAATCAAAAGATAAAAATTATATGTTCATGCACATGGGCATGTGAAATAACGTCCGTACAGCATCATTAACTTAGGAAAGGAAACAACGAAATATAAAGTTTGGTATGATAAACATGTGAAATTAAAGAGCATGATGAAATTAAAGAGCATGTCAAGTTTTGAATTTATATGCTGAAACGTTATGTTATAACCCACAAACATTTTACTGTAACATAACGTTTTTTAAGATAAGTGGTACAGAAAATACACGTCGAATATCTTAAAGATATTTCTTGTTATATTTGATCGAAAATGTAACCCGCCTCCCAGTTTCGCTGAATGGATCAAGTTCCCCACGGATACTACTTCCCTGTACCCCCATTTTTTTACGTAACCTACATTTTTCGTACCCAATTTTTTTCGTACCTAATTTTTGCTCGTACCAAATTTTTGTCGTACCCAATTTTTTTTCCTACCCAATTTCTTTTCGTAACCAAATCTTTTTTTAACCCATTTTTTTGGCATAATTTGTGTACCCAAAATGTTCGTAACCATTTTATTCCTACCCAAAAAGTTAGTACCTTCATATACAATTGTGGTGATGTAGATAAAATTAAATAGATGCTTTTATATCAATCCTTTTCAAAAGCATCGTCACACCAGTACTGTCAGTACTTTGATTGTTGCTCATAATGGGCGCAGGTTTGATTTTCCGGTTTTGGTTAGTGCATTGCTGAATAATCGTATCCTGGACAGTCACACAAACAGGAAGATCTGGTGAACGTGTTCTCCAGGCAACCTGCAACGCCCACAGTGCTCCTGGCGATGTTGAATCAGTAGGATCTTTGCTTAAAACATGTACAATTACTGACAATATGGTCCACATCTTTACAGTTACTGAAATCCATAATTCAGTTTGTTTTAGTCATGAAAAGCTTTAAAGGCAAAGAACATTAGATTGTTAGACGTGCTGTTGCGTAGAGGAGCTCTAAAGCGACCAACAGCTGAAAATATTGCGGAATATGGACTGGCCTTGTGTCATTTGAAATCCATATTTTCTAGTTCTGGAGAGGATGACTTTAGGGATACTTTCATTGCTAAAAACAATGAGGGACTACCAAACGTCACAAACGCAAAAAATATTTTATCTAAAATCGGTCAGTTTTTCAGTAACGAAAAGTGACGAAACGAGGTAATATGGCTTTCAAATTACACGCGGCCAGTCAAAATCATGCAATGGCTTTTTACTGATACTAAATTATGTACATCAAGTTGTCATTAATCTGGCTGTTTTAATGCCCCCGGTAGGGTGTCATATAGCAGTTGAACTGTCCGTCAGTATGTCTGTCCGTCCGTCCGTCCGTCCGTCCGAAAACTTTAATGGTCATAACTTTTTCAATATTTAACACAGCAACTTGATATTTGGCATGCATGTGCATCTTATGGAGCTGCACATTTTGAGTGGTGAAAGTGATTGTCACGGTCATCCTTCATGTTCAAATGTCAAATATATGGCGTCTGTCCGTCCGTCCGAAAACTTTAACATTGGCCATTACCTTTTCAATATTGAAGGTAGCAACTTGATATTTGGCATACATGTGTATCTCATAGAGCTGAACATTTTGAGTGGTAAAAAGTGAAGGTCAAGGTCATCCTTCAAGGTCAAATATCAAATATATGGCGTCTGTCCGTCCGAAAACTTTATTATTGTCCATAACTTTTTCAATATTGAAGATAGCAACTTGACATTTGGCATACATCTGCATCTCACGAAGCTGCACATTTTGAGTAATGAAAGATGAAGGTCAAAGTCATCCTTCAAGGTCAAATGTCAAATATATGGCGTCTTTCCGTCCGTCCGAAAACTTTAACATTGGCCATAACCTTTTCAATATTGAAGATAGCAACTTGATATTTGGCATACATGTGCATCTCATGGAGTTGCACATTTGGAGTGGTAAAAGTTGAAGGTCAAGGTCATCCTTCAAGGTCAAGACTCAAAGGTCAAATTTTGCAATATTGATGATAGCAACTTGATATTTGGCATGCATGTGTATCTCACGGAGCTGAACATTTTGAATGATGAAAGGTGATGGTCAAGGTCATCCTTCAAGGCAAATGTCAAATATATGGCATCTGTCCGTCCAAAAAAACTTTAACATTGCCCATAACTTTTACAATATTGAAGATAGCAACTTGTTATTTGGCATGCATGTGCATCTCATGGAGCTGCACATTTTGAGTTGTGAAAGGTGAAGGTCAACGTCATCCTTCAAGGTCAAGGTCAAAGGTCAAATTTTGCAATATTGAAGATAGCAACTTGATATTTGGCATGCATGTGCATCTCATGGAGCTGCACATTTTGAGTGGTGAAAGGTGAAGGTCAAGGTCATCCTTCAAGGATAAGGTCAAAGGTCAAATTTTGCAATATTGAAGATAGCAACTCGATATTTGACATTCATGCATATCTCATGGAGCTGCACATTTTGAGTGGTGAAAGGTCAAAGTTATCCTTCAAGGTCAAATGTAGAATTTTGCAATATTGAAGATAGAAACATCATATTTGGCATGCACGCGTATCTTATGGAGCTGCACATTTTGAAAAGTGAAATTTCATGGTCATCCTTCAATGTCAAAGGTCAAATATATGGCTTCAGAGCAGCGCAGTAGGGAGCATTGTGTTTCACGAACACAGCTCTTGTTATTAGAATATAAGTTGTATATTATTGTGCTACATGTTTAAAGAAACATGATAACTTATACATCTTTATGCCTCGTAATATTGGGACAACTTTGACAATTTGTGGTGAACTGCGCCTGTATTAATATGTTGCCTTTTGACTTTAGGTGACCTTAAGATTGTATTATTAATGTATTATTATATCAATATTAATTCAAAGTTAGCTAAATTTCTTCACATGTCATGGTTTATAACTGTAGCTTTTAATAAGCAACTAGAAAACCCCCAAAAAGAAGTGATATACAAATTTATACTTAAATTCATTGCGTGAAAATGAATTTGGGTAGGCATACTCAAAGTAACATTTCTTGAGATAGGAACGGTAAAACTTCCTGAAATTCATTCAGTGTGTAGAAAATATGTTGTGTTAAATAAATATGTACAATATATGCATTTTATCACACTACAAGGGACATAAAACGTAATTTAAGTTTCGTGTCACTGAACCATTTGTTGTCGTTTTTGCTATTTTATCCAGATAAGTGCATATATTATTGGACATCAAAGGCACAATTGGCTTTCAATGACACTTTTTTCATTCTGTATCCACTAACAAAATCCAGTCGAGTACGTTTATTAAGTTAATTGTCAAAATATATGTATATCCCATTACAAAAAACTATATTTTTTGAATATAGGGTAAATCCATAGAAAACGCCTAACCGAGTCAAGGGGTAAGTGTGTTCAACCAAGTATAAAACGTTACCAGGCTGGTAAAAGTTTTAAAATTTTGCAATAAGTTGTGATATACAATTTACTATGTGGAAATAATAACAAAGAGTGTTTCTGGAAAAGTACCCATTAGGCTCTCAGCCCCCCACCACCTTAATATCTTAGTAAGAAGGTGATTTTTCAAGCGCTTCCGAAGTGTAGTGGTTACACGCTCGCTTCACATGTGAGAGGTCCAAGGTTCGAGCCCCAGTAGAATAAAATTATTTTATTTGTGTTCTATATTAACTTTTTGTTTTGATGTAGACATTTTAGTTTAATAAATATGCTGTTTTAATGTAGCCATTTTTTGTTTTATTATGCCCATGAAATATATGTGTGAAAGGGGGGGGGGGTCGTAAACACATTTAAACTTTTACAGTGTTTTCATATCAATGAGTATTCAACCCCTATCGTATATGAGCAACGTTAGAATAAGTTCAGAATCATCTCCCCTTGAAGTTGAGAAAAATATGAAAAAACGCTTACAAGATGAAGCAGATTTTTTAAAACCCGCACAGTTCTGTTCCATTAATGAAAACGGCACACGGATGCCAGTAAAAATAGGAAACCAATGTAAATAAAATGAACTATGAAATATTTGGAGGTTACAACACAAAATCATAGATAATGGTTATTTGGGGGTTATAACACAACATCATAAATAATGGTTATTGGGTTTATAAAACACAGCATTATAGATAATGGTTATACCAGTATCTTTTTCTATTTTGTTTAAAATAATCGGCCAATATATTGATATTTACAGTAGAAAAAATCGTTCCATGTAACTTCATTGATTGCCTTTTACACTGAAATTCCCGACGCCCTTTGATGCTTTGCATCAATAATTATCTTGTACGTGTATATGCGATGAAGTTGGTTGCTCGTGAGCTGCCCCGCCTCGACACACTCCTATAGAATGGTGCGTGCAGGCATTTGGGTAAGCGATACACGCCAGGTTCCAGACAACACTTTTAAAATATTATTTATGTACTTAAATCAAATATGCATGGACAAACTAATGAAATAGCTTTGAGATCAGCTACGGCTGGTAAATGCACCATTCACCCTCTTCTCCCGTGAAATTTGACCTCGACCTTTATATGAATAACTTGCACCTTTCTTTTTTAATGAGCGTTTTGTATACATCAGCAACTGTCCGAGAGACAAAAGCTTTGATAACAATCTTTTGTTTAGTGCGCAATTATCACCAAATGAAGTTAATCAAAAACACCTCAAACATTTTAAAGTAGAAATACACCACCATCATAGTTCATACTGTATTATATAACGGTTTTCATTTTAACAGTTGTGGTTCTCATATAAATAACTGAGTTCATCCATCCTCAGAACCAAACAATATTGACATTTTTGTCGTGTAAATTCGACTTACCAGATTGAATAATCTTATTGTCCCATCGAAATGTTACTAGTATTCCGCCATTTGGAACTCTTCAAAACACCCAAAACCGATTTGAGTATCGCGCGGCTATCGAACTAGATTAGTGCTTGGTAGTTTCGCGTCGCCCTTGTCGAACTTGGTTCAACCCCACTCAGAGTATTTTTTTGGTTGGTACTCTTCTATGTCCTCGCCAATTATACGAAATGTGAAAGGTTAAATATCCGTAGATTTATGTTATGCATTTCAAATTTCAATAAAGTTAAAAGTTAAATAGTCATCGGTTCTGATGCACAGACTGATGCCTCGCACAAAGCGTCTTTATACAACACATTCACCAAATCATCATACACACAAAAACATACCCTCATACTAAAAAGAATATCGCGCACTTTCGCACACGCACGCACATATAAACTCGCACAGGCTGGCACTCATTCAAACACGTCGCGTACTTACCACGTGTTCGTACCTCAAAGTTTTCGAATGCTTTAAAATTTACACATAATTAATGTTTTTAAAATATTTGTTTTCAACAAAAATACATCTCTTCGCGGAATTCGCTATCAATAAAACTATTTCGCACGACGTCGTGCTAATTGAGTCTGTGCTACCAAATAAAACAGTATATTAATAGAAAAATCAACAAGGCTATAAATCGCCACCTAAATCTAAAAGCAACACTGTCAAATGCACGTACAGCAATAAAAGAATGTAAATAAAAGTAGGATGAATAAACGTGTAATATACCAGTTACAAAATCAAAAAAGGTTAAAAGCACTTATCGATTACACGCAGAAGAAATTATATTTACGAAGGGACTGTTAATAAGCATTAAGTAGCCTGAACAATAAATGTTATTTATAGCAAATTCTCGCAACAAAATTGAAATTGTAATGTGGCAGAATTCATATGTGTCACAATAATGAAATTAATCAGCATGTATGTACTGGCAGATAAACCCATATGTACCACATATGTACCCACTGAACTTGCGAAGTCGTCAGTAATTTATGTAATTTGTACGTTAAATGTTTCCGTGTCACTTAAAAGACAGACATACTTCAATGGGGGTGTTTTAATTAAGTGGTCGATTGAAGAAATTACGCTGTTTCGGTTTCTTCAGTGAGTGTATTGTACGCTTTTACTTTTGTTTCTTGCACGCGTTAAACCTTCCATTTATTTACAGCAAAAGGGCAACTCGTTTCCGTTTAATATTGCTTTTGAATTGGTCAATACTCAAATTTGCTGAGTTTGATGATAATAAAATGAACAACAATTATAGTGAAAGCTCAACGATAAGAAAGTGTAAATAATATTGTGAAGCTATAACAGTTATAAAGTTGGAGTAAGTGACATTTGAGAAAGTACATGCAATTATAAATAAGCCTTAATCAAACATATATGCACATATTTCAACGTTTCAGTTGATTAGAATGCCCGTTTCTTGATGTTGTTAAAACATATTAAGAGGAACAATATCGTTGGTAATTTGCTTAACCTATTTCAGTCGTGCATAAAACATTGGTAGAGGTTCTACAATATGATAATGACATCAGTTGACTAAGACGACATTACAGCTACAGTTAAAATATTCCATGTAGTTTCTTTAAAATACACATTATTATGGCGCATATTTACAAACCAATTTCATTATTATTTGATCTCAACGTTACGTTAGTTAGTCGATGCTCCTTCAAAACATAAATCACGTTTGTTTGGATATTGAAAGATATTATGCTTTTATAAGTACATGTACATTAAAGTGACAAAAAGAACAGACACTACAAAATAATAAGAAGGTCCGTTATAAAATCAAGTTGATACAAATTGAAAATAGGGGTAATTCGCAATCTTTCATGCATCGAGACATCGAGACATTGAGAACTGCACATGACGGGGATTATTATATCTTTCTTAGAAAAGAAAAGTGCGAATTAAATATGGACGGTAACGTTGTCACTATTTACGTATCAAGTAAACAAGGAAGACATTTAATAGCTCAGTCTAATTACCTTAATGCAATCTGCATTTAACGACAGACGCGCTATTCTTTGAAATAAACACCTTCATAAGTGCAACAAGGATAAATTATTTTAGACAGGTTGTCATATATTGAAGGTGCAAGGTATGAAAGCAATTTTGAAGTAAGTACACGAACTAAAAGTTTTTCTTTTGTTTAATAACATGAATCACGACAATTATATTGTTCATGTCGCATTCTCGTATTACAATTATGACCAAGTGACGTAGTGTGTTTAATTTTTTAAAGTTCTTTTTTTACCATGCACACTGCAATTAGTTTCGCTTAAACGCATCAGATATGCATAAACATAATGAAAAGTAGTCGTTCGTTTCGGAGAAAAGAAATGAACATTTACAAATCTGAAAGTTATTGAGACTTGAAAAGTGAACACAGACATTATTTATTCATAAATATATTTTGAAAAGTATGTTACAAACATTACGTGATAAAAACAACTAAATAGTTATAGTATATATATATTTTTAAAGAACATGATAGTTATGCCTATTTGAATCATGCTTACTTTTAAAATGCGATAACATATACCCGACCAATGATCAGATAATAGAATACATAATAAAAACATTCGCCCATCGTCACAAAGCTAGGTGGTTTCTTAGCACGGAATTCGCTGTTAGGTGTAGACCTTTTGTTTGCAGACATTATTGAAAATAATATTTTATAGTATTAAATAAATCACGAGTTTTTTGCTTGGCAAGACACTCGTCTGATGTACAAACTCTATTTATCGAAATTATCTCTTTTACGGACTTTATCTCTAACGTGCATATTTAAAATGAGCACTTGATTCATTTCAAGAACTATAACAATTGTTTGATTTGCATGACAAGGCTTTATAAGAATTTTATATACATCAATGTTCTTAATTTTGCGAACAACATACACACATTTGGAATAAAGCGTTTCCTAAATACATCACCGATTAAAATAATAATCAATAAATTGGTGCAATCTCAAGGTTTTAGAGTATAAATACAATACATACATATATAATTAAATAAAACATAAATAATTAAATAAATAAATACATAAATAAATATATAGATAAATAAATAAATTAGTTAATTAAATAAATACATGAATTAATGAATATAATACCAGTCAGTTTTAAACAATGAAATACAACGATATTGGATTAATGCGATGCTCTTGGTGAAAATTTGTAGACGAAAAAACACATTAACTTACGATATTATATTCTGTTATTGCGTTCTGTAATAGAGTTTATTTGTTAATGTCAGTGTAAGATCGTTTGTTATTTCACGAATGACCATAGAAAATATAATTTTTATATGATCACGAGTGAAAAAACAAACGATCTTACACTGACATGAACACATTTTCTGCTTCTTTTATGCCCCTTTTCAAGAAAATAATGAACAGCTGTTTCCCTTTCGCTGAAAAGTTACCCTTTCCCCCGTGGCTTGCCTCAATACATTTCAATACACACAATGACGTCATTATACCAGCGAAATTCTCCGCTTAAACTCTTTTACAATGTAAATAAACGGTGAAAACAGCATAAAATGAAATAAAATTTGTCGGATTCGATGGAATATCGTTTTTAATTCACTCGTGATCCTGAAAGATATATATAAATCTTTAAGTAAATCTTGATATGATAATCTAAAAATAGAAAAGTAGTTCCAAAAATGTGATATTGTCACCGGTGAAAATCGCGACTTGTTTATTTTTACTGCTGTTATTTCACTGCAGAGATGTCATATTTTATCATTAGGTATAACATAATAATTTATATTTTGACTTTACGATGTCGTGTGTATTTATCCCATGTGTTTTTTTTCATCGTATTTATCGTTTGTATCGGATAAAAAAGACACAGACGTAAACTTGTATAAATTTTTGGTGACGGATGAACCAATGAACAAGGTAATAGTGAAGTATTATTTGAGCAATTGTAAGAAAACACATCATTAATTGTCTGAAGAAGTAATTAAAGTGTCATTAACTAAAGAAGATAAATGATAACTATGAATGCTTTTGATTTTAAAAAACGCGTCTCGGTTGTCACACATATATATTTTTAGTGATTTGATGGTCCAGTGATGAAATTGATTTACGACGTTGATCTGAATCAATATTCAGTTATATGATGCATTGTTTCAAAAGCCTTTATATCAAAGACGATATGAAGCTGATAGATGTTTTAGTTGCATGGTAAACAGTTCCTCTTGTTCGTATGTTACAGTGGAGAGGTTAATTACCATTACTTTTGAATTGTATTAATTTGAAGTTTATTCTAGTATTCTTTTACATATTTGGAAATTATTAGGAGCCATTTACGAGGTTTGGAATTTCTGAACGCGGTTAAAACCCCAATGATTTTCATTCTCAGTTCCAGTTAGGCGACCATATTTTTGTTAAATTAAGTGTTGTTTGTGTGTCGTGATTGTTATATCCAAGCAAAATAACATTCAAGTCATCGGAATGTACATTGTTATCATCAAATAACATACATAATATGTACTCTGGTACTTGTAAACTGCTGCTGTACATCTGTCCTTATTGACTTGAATTACGTCCTTCTATATCACTTCAAAGAAATATCATGCCTCTAACAATAGGTAAGTGAATATAGATGCAGTTGAAAAGGATAATTCGTGAAGAATGGTAAAATCGAAGTAGTGTGTCAAAGTTTACTGATTTCGACCAACAATAAGACGTAATGAACGTTCACATTACATACACATGTAACACTGATGCTACGAGTCAAAGTAACAGATGTCATGTAGTTTGAAACGTTAATTGCAAATTGTCAATTTAAATTTTACGTTTTACTCGTGTCCAAAAAAAGTATTATTAATAGTGTTAAGTTTAAGTGAAGTTTCTGTTTTGATGTTAAATGTTACATTAAATTGATGTCACTTTAAATATATCTACTACACTACAAAAGAATCTATGAAAATCAAGAGACCACACCCAAATGCAAGGACTTGTTTAGATTTAAAGCAAATCGATGCAATATTATCATTTTTTTGGCAATATTCATATTTTGGTAAATTGTAATACGAATTTATTTCTGCACAAATTAGAATTATACAATAAATAACAATGCAACTTTCTTCGTTTATGCAGAGGACACGGTAATAAACACGCAATAACATCTCATGATGAGCAATGAAATAACTAATGTTAATAAAATGACAAAATATGTTAATTTGAAATTAACAGGCTTTTTTAATTAAAATGCGTCATAAAAATGAATGATAAATATTGTATTTCGTGACCATTAGTAGCATTTTACCTCTTTATTGCATGAATGACAGAACAAGTCTACGATATATTCATCAATTAAACGTTATTCATGACTATAGAAAGTCTGTATTAACGGCTTGGATGTCACTTAACTATGAAAGTAAATTAAAAGCATCAAAACTGTCAAATAATCCATCAACCAATTTAATGACAATTAAATACTCATAACTGCGTGAATTTAACCCGTTGAAAGGAATGTTTAGATGTATAAAGATAAACCTTTGGCATTATTTCCATAAAAACATGTTTCATAAAACACATGTGGTGTTATTACGTTCACATGAATAATGAATTCCGCACGAGTTTCAAAATAGTTATGATCTGTATGTTGGTAAAATGTGATTGTCACATATTATTACCGATTCAGGAAAGAAGTTGTCGATTTATTCAAATATACAAAACATACCTGTACGTGAACAACAACGAAACACAAACACACGCAAACACACACAAAGTAAATTGAAGTAGCAATAATCTTTTCCCTATTTAATGTTTGATTTTAATGTTCCTTCTGTAATTGTTTGTATTTATTATTGTCTACGTAGTATATATGCATTCTCATTTAAATGTTATACACGGAATTTGTTTTTGATAAATCTCTTTGGTAAGCACTTAAAGCGGAATTTATGCATTGAGAATTCTCAGGAACGCATGCAAACATTCCTGAAATGGAAATGCATTTTATAAAAATGAAATATAGACATGTGTTGATCTTAACAGAGAGAAGGAAATAAAATATCCATGACGAACGTAAACAATCCTCGGACATCAGTACTTATTGTTCTTAGCATCCGCATGATATCGTGCAGATCTTCATAATATCGAAATCAATGTCCCATATTGGCTGCTAGCTGAGATGAAGTACGAATTTCTAAAGTATATACATATTTATTTAATGCTTTCATGTGGTTTATAGAGAAATATCTGTGATTTAGAACTGATAAATCACTTCTTCAAACAGTGAAGTATAAAAAGTGAAAATTATCGATATTGTTCACTGTTTAACTGTAAAATGACGTCATCTTTCGATGAAATGACGTCATTATTATTTTCCATGATCACTCGTGATTTCAAATCGAGATTGCAACGAATCAAACAAATGTTTATTGAAATATGTCCAATGTTTAATAATAATACTTTCAATAAAATTGCTTGTACGCAAATGCAATTCATAACGGCGAATTTTCAGCCAATATCGACAATGAAGATACAAATATATGCAAGGCAAATGTGTTTAAAGTGAATATAACTCCTAATAAACTGGTACCGCTTCATCTGCATGTTTTATTCAACAAGCGCTTTTATGGTTTGAAATTGTTTAATTATGATGAATTGAGTTGCATTACTGAGAAAACTGGGCATAATGCATGTGTGTTAAATGTCATCCCAGATAAGCCTGTGCAGTCCGCACAGGCTAATCAGGGTCGACACTTTCCGCTTTTATGACATTTTTCGTTTAAATGAAGTATCTTAGTAGCAAAAATCCAATTTAGACGGAAAGTGTCGTCCCTGATTAGCCTGTGTGGACTGCACAGGCTAATCTTGTATGACACTTTAAAACGCACATGCATTAAGCCCAGTTTTTGCAGAACGCGACTCAATCTATCTTGGCTGCAAACCAACAGTACACCAATTCATCATCAATTAGTCTTGTAGTGAAAGATACGCTGAAAACCATTTCATAAATAATAATAATAATAATAATAAAATCGTGTATTTATTATGTATATTAAATCTACAAAATCATACATGGACGCGCGTGTGTTTAATATCTGTTTCAGTACGTCCAGATAGAAATAAAGCATGCATCCTCAACTAATAAGCTTGGGTAAAAGGGTTTGGAGAATCCATATTGTTTTTTTACCATATCTACGAAAGCCGCAACAACGTAGAAGAAAAGTTTTACAAATGAGGATGTTAGCTGACAATAAGTGGCAAATACAATGCTATAATAATGATTTATGCTATCACGGGGAAAACAAGCATAATAATCGTATTCTTATCTTCAACCAAAAACTATAAAAACTTAATGAGAAATTTCAGCGTCCCGACAAGTTACAATACATTCGTTTGTTTTCTAAGAGGGGACATGTCAATTGAGTTATAAAGATAACTAAAGATATGCATCCTGACATTCATATAAATTTGATTAGGAAACATCAAAATTATTTAATGACGTTTTTTTACTTTTGACAGTGACAGTTAGCTCATCAGCAATGAACCTAGCGTCGCTTTGTCACTCGCGGTCCGTTGGTAACGGTATATAAGCGCGAAGGAGACGACGTTTATACATTCTGCAGTAACACTCCGTTAGGCAGTCTGCACCGTTTGCTCTTTACTTCAAGGATGAGATCACTTCTGGTTCTTCTCGCATTTTGCGCCGCTTCGGCTTATGGTACGTTATTATTTTAACAATAAATGGCTAATTCATTCAAATTAGAATTTAAACGCAATTGAAATTCACTTAAACACGTTTCGTATAGACTTTAAGTAAATTGTTCTCAACTAAACAACAATCCGTATAGATGTAATAAATGTGATTGGTCGGACACATGCTAAACACTTTAAAAGCTTTTTTCAATTGTTGAACTGATTGGTATATAACCTTTATTCATAATGATAGGTGTTGTTCAGTATTGTAGCACAGATTGAGCTTTAACCCAAGAGATTCTTCATTTATCACATGATTGAACATTGACGGGTAATAATGCGGCAAAATGTTACTATGGCTTAACGGTCAATTTGCGATGTTGTATAGTAATTTCAGTGAAACGCCCATAACGACATTTTTTTAAATTTCTGATGACTAAGCATGTAATAAGATAGCTAATTTATTTTAACTTGGTAAATTATTTAACAAAAAAGTTGTCATCTTAACACCCTTTTGGCAGCTCATTATAAACTATTATTAATTTCATTCCTTTGTTACTTTTACAATTGGATTAAACAAACCTGTATTACTTCTAACTTTTGTATTTTGTATTTTCACTTAAAAGTTGGTTGAGATTGAATCGAATAAATCAATTATTGATACACTTTGTTTCGTTTTTGACGCGTGTTTTTTTGCAATATGCTATATATTCTTGATGTTATGTAGTTGAATAGGATGTTTGATTATTATATTATTAAGTCTTGAAAAATCAACAACGTTGTATTAAAAAAAAGATAATGATTTGAGCGTACTTATCTCAAGACAATTTTTCAAATAAAACGTATATGTCGACCATTTACGTAGGCAGCTAACCATACAACTTTACTTTTTTGCTTACAAAAATCTTAGGAAACATAAATGCTTACTCTTTTGAAAATAATTCACGTTACAACACGTTCACGATAAATAGCTCCAACTTTATTCAAAATCATCTAATTTGAATTTACCATCACGCCGGAAGTTTATTTAAAACTTGCAAACATTCTATTTACAAGCCTACGAATGCGGATGTGACAGGGGTTATGATCCTGTCTGCTCCACAGACGGGGAAACATACGACACTGAATGCAAGCTCAAGTGCGAGTAAGTGAAACAGTGGCAGCTTACATGTTTAATGTTCGATTATGAAAATAAAGTTCGTATCCATGTTGTAAATAACAGTCAATAAAACAATGGTTTTACCCATTTATACACACACAATTATATAATATATACAGTACACTGAAATAGTCTTTTTTTATAGCCATGCTATATAGTCTAGCAATTTCGTGTTTCGGTGCCAGGATAGAGATTGGCTAGATATATATATATATATATATATATATATATATATATATATATATATATATATATATATATATATATATATATATATATATATATATATATATATATATATATATATACATATATATATATATATATATATATAACCTAACATAATGATCATGATAACACGATACTCCTGGCTGCCTGACTAGACGGGACAACTTGGAGACTCTTCCAAGTAATAACAAATAATAAAGCATCGCGATTTTAATAAATAATAATGTTTATAAATTTCTGTCTTTTTTGATGATGTTTATGTTAACATCCATATATATCGTTTATGTTTGTATGTACCTGAACCCTTGTTCATATATAATGATATTGTGTTTCGATCATCTTATCTTGTATATGGTGGAATAAAAGTAAAAGACATTAATTTCTTACCCAAATATAAGTTTTTGTATGGACATAAATAATCACACGCAGATATCAAGTGTGCGAAAGTTTAACACCGGTCCTGAAAGGGATCGTTCCCAATAGATAAGTATGAGTCAGAACTGTTAGAGACGCACTATCATGTTAAGGTTATTTATGATAATGAGGCCTTTTCTTACAAACATCCGGTTACATTGAGAACAACATGGAATGTATTTGTCCAACTATATAGGGCTAGTCCGAGTGAGGACTCTTACCGTTCATGGCTGTTGTTGAATGTTTACGGGTTTGAGAACATCACAATGTTATTTAATCCTCACGACATAGAAACACATGATTTACCAGATCATATACCAGCGTGAAGTAAACATTAGGTCATTACGGAAGTCATCGGGACTGCATTGTTCTTTTCTTAAAACCATGTACATATTGTAGCCGGAAGTTTTAATTAGATCAACATGGCAGTCAACAAGACTGGATTGTTCTTTACTGACAGTCGTGTACATTTTGCAGCGGGAAGTGGAAAGCGTGTGACGGCCGCTGCCCTTGCTACCAGGAGCCGAAGTATGCACCATGTGGCTGCGACAATCGCTACGAACCTGTGTGCACTGTGAAGGGAGATACATACCAGAACAAATGCCAGGCCCAATGCGAGTAAGTATCTTACGGCATGTCGATCGGTTTGTTGTAAAGGTTTTACATGATGATTATGTTGGTGGTGAAAACCTATGTCTATCCATTTGACCAAACGGGTTTGCGAACTATGAAACAGTACAAGATATTCGTTTAATATTCTTGTAATTATTATAAAGTTACAACAAATCTTACCCCCTTTTAGTTGATTGGCAGAAATATTGACGGCGAAAAATGTATGGTCAGCACAAACTATTTTGACATATATACTTCTGTAATTCTATCCTGTAACATTGGTCATTTAACCGAACACTGTGCAGATAAATCATTTGGTTCTTGTAATAATGTTATTCTTTAATATTTGCGTAAATGACACTGTTTTAATAAAAGTATTTGCAATAGTTTAGTCGGAACCAACAATACTTGTTATACGGATATAACGGAATCTTTCAAAAGGGTTTTATTTAGTCAGATATATTATTTATATGTATAAGTGTTCTTTTTTTTTGGACAAAAGCTAATTACATTTCTAACATAGAACGCACAATACAATTGCTTTTCATTGCAGTCTACAACAAATCGTCTGCGACAAAGCCTGTCCGTATTGCGGGTTCACGTACTAGACGTCCATTTCGAAACCGGTTCACACAGAAGCTACAACCGGTCATTCTGTCTCAATCAAATGTTGTCACTTGTAAAACAAATACAAAATAAACAAACGACATTTGATTTTGTTGGTAAACGTTTAATCTTTCATTACAACCATTTCTTGATGGAAGTATAGTCAATATACTTATATTTTTCTTAACTGTATATTCCTGTTTTTGGTTTATATTCGTGTCATAAGAAATTGCTACGAAGTAAACGTCTGTCGATAATAATTATCCAAACACATAAGCGAATGCGAGTATTTTGGTAGTAAATACGTTACAGATAATGGTTGTCTGTGTTAGTTTTCAAGTTCATTTGGGTGTCATTATACAAATTGTCATCGTGCACAATTACTATTTTGAATACATAACTGTTTTTATAAAGTGCATCGCTACGATATCGTGTATGTGAATATAGATGTTGTCAATACTCTTCAGTCTTCAGTCTCACTTTGTAAATATATCCGCCACACATAACACAGGCAATACACCGGAAAAGGTCTGAATGCGAGTCATAGTCGTTTCCTTATTGCAATTATTCAATTTAAACAATTATATATAGCTTAAATATCATCGTCATCGTTATCATTTTCATCATCATCATCATCATAAAGTCTTTCAAATATCCTAACATGAATGAACCAACAGATCTGCAGATGTCAGCATTAGGCATCATCATTCAAACTTACATTAAATTGTGTTCAATTGTTTATGTACTTCAATATTATGAAATCGGGTTGCATGTTTATGTGATAACATCCAACCACACATGCGAAACAATATTTTGTACCGAAATAAAAAGAAGGTGGAAACCTCAAAATGATAGTAACACCTAATAACTTCTATGTCAATCGACGTACTCTTTGTCAACTATTCAATATCTCATTTCACTATTCGGTGTATTTTGTTATTAAAGCACATGGTTTTGATACGAACGACCACTAGTATTCCACACAAAACTATGGCGAGCGGTTCGACGCATAATCCCAAGAAACTAGGTTTCTCATGAGAACCTAGGTTCTCGCTTGAAGATTGCACATGTCGTCAAGAACCCAAGTTTTCAAATGAGAACCTAGGTTTTCATGAGAACCTAGGTTCTCATTTGAAAACCTAGGTTTTCATGAGAACCCAGGTTCTCAGAATGAGAACCTTGGTTCTCATGAAAAACCTAGTTTCTTGGGATTATGCGTCGAACTGCTTGCCATATCCCTGGTTTTCATTTGGGAACCATAGGTTCTCTGAGAACCTAGGTTTTCAGAGAACCTAGGTTCTCATGAGAACCTAGGTTCTCATTATGAGAACCAAGGTTCTCATAGAACCCAGGTTCTCATGAGAACCTAGGTTCTTTGAAAACCTAGGTTCTCTGAGAACCTAGGTTCTCTGAAAACCTAGGTTCTCTGAAAACCTAGGTTCTCTGAGAACCTAGGTTTTCAGAATTACGCGTCGGACGGCGTAAACTTGCTCGTTTGGAATACGGGACACATATTATTCAGGGCGCAGGATCAATGGGGTTCACATATGATTACACACGGGCTGGACAGAATGAAAACACGCCGTTAAGAACTTTATTTTTGCAGATATCTCAAGTTATTGAAATATGTTTGCAAAGTCTTTTTCTTGCAGTGTTGCCGATATCTTACGATTGAATAATACATTATTACACATAATCAATAGAGATAAAACTTGTATTGTATACCATAATGATTGCTTTCTACATGTAGGTCACAGACATACTTAAAATAGAAAACTGTACCGTACAGTCGTTTGAGGCCCGAACAAGGGAATTGAATATTTGAAACTCATTTAATGCTGTAACAATGTATTATGTAACGATTGATCTGAATTTTTAGTCTCAAAATAATATTTACAATTAAAGATGTATTTCATAAACAGTTCAATTTTTTATTAACGTGTTCAGACCAATGTCGACCGATTACTTTACTAATTTCATTCCTAAATAACACCCATGCACGGAAACATGAACAAGAGACGGTCACTGACGTCTAATGACTGTGGTCACAAATATTCAACAGATAAGTTTCGTAGAATATTACTGAGCATTGTCTGAACATTGTTCAGAAAATGCTCTTGGGGAGAAACATTCACGGTTTCACGCCTATTTCTATTCATTTTACACATATGCCGCCAGCGTGTACCAAGCAATGGGAGACAACTGGAGGTTAATTATGGCAAGCGGTTCGACGCATAATCCCAAGAAACTAGGTTTCTCATGAGAACCTAGGTTCTCATGAGAACCTAGGTTTATGAAATCCCAAGAAACCAGGTTTCTCACGAGAACCTAGGTTCTCATGAGAACCTAGGTTCTCATGAGAACCAAGGTTTATGAAATCCCAAGAAACCAGGTTTCTCATGAGAACCTAGGTTCTCATGGGAACCTAGGTTCTCATGAGAACCTAGGTTTTCATGAGAACCTAGGTTCTCATTTGAAAACCTTGGTTTACGCTTGAGAACCTAGGTTCTCATGAGAAACTAGGTTTTTCATGAGAACCTAGGTTCTCATAGACACATAGAACTTAGGTTCTCATGAGAACCTAGGTTCTCATGAGAACCTAGGTTCTCATTCTGAGAACTTTAGTTCTCGTTTGGTATCCTAGGTTTTCACAAGAACCTAGGTCCTCATTTGAAAACCTAGGTTCTTATGAGAACCTAGGTTCTCATTTGAAAACCTAGGTTCTCATGAGAACCTAGGTTCTCATTCTGAGAACCTAGGTTCTCATTTTGAGAACCTAGGCTCTCATGAGAAACCTAGTTTCTTGGGATTATGCGTCGAACCGCTTGCCATACAAAACAACGCCTGTTGACAAACATTTAATAACATTCAGTGCTTTTATATGCCTCACTATTCGCCACTGTGCTTTGCTGTTTGCAAACGTGTAAATTTGACACGAAATGTATATTCCCATGGTTTGTAAAATGTTGGACTTTCGAATCGCGTTTATATGACAGATACATATATCACAGTTAGTTAATGTTAGATTGGGATTGGAAGAATGAATTAAGAATATTCGCTTTATCAACTGGTGTCAACAGGCGTTGTTTTGTGTGGAATACTAGTGGTCGTTCGTATCAAAACCGTGTGCTTTGATAACAAAATATTTCATTTGAATAATCTATGATAAACAGGTCAGAATCTTATCTGCAAAAGTAATGTCCTATAAATATTATATATGAACATCAATGTAGATTCAAAGATTTTTTTCCAAAACTATTAGATTCAAAACGAATGATCAAAACTAGTTTTGGTATAATATCAAACACTTTCTGTAAAAAAATGGTTGGGTAAATAACGTTTCAAAATTTTATATAAAAACATTTCTGTCGGAATATTTTATATACATATGCGATATTATAATTTTAAATATAAAATACTAATACACAATCCGTTCATATAAAGAAGTGTATATAATGGACAGATATATTTTGTGTAAACACCAATATAGAACACATACTAAATTCTTGCCAAGTATTGGGAGACATTTCAGAAGAAAAAAACACCCCACATTACTCATATACTGAAAGACAGTTTATGTAAGTGCATAAAAATGACAGTTTTATTATTAATTTTATGATCGAAGATCTAATTTAACTTGATAATGGTTAATGCAATTTACTCTGACATGTGTGAAATATAAGAACATATTTTGAAAGAGGGTTCTTGACATCCTTATTCATAAGCGTTATGAATGTGGGAATGAAAGTCCTCCCTACGACCATTAATCAACAAGTTAGCCTAATAATGTTTTTACCTATTATATAACAGTTATTGATAATGACTATAAAACTAAAAATTAAAACCTAAAAAAATATAGAAAGACATCATTTAACTTAATAAAGTTGATGTTAGTCTAGAACTACATTCAGGTCAGTGAGGATTGCTCTTGAAATCTTCTCGCAGACATCCATTCGTTCGTAAATCAATGAATGCATTGAATTTGCAATAGATATTTGACAGCTAGGAGCGTCTTCTATTACATTGAAATATTGCATTACAAATAAGGAACTTCGAGTTTTAAGGACTCCGTTCTTAATAAGCACGCGTTGACAGGAACTTATTTATCAAAAATATACGATATTCCTCGTTCTTTCCGAAAATATAAATTGTCAGACAAATGAAATCGTAGTTTTCGCCACAGTGTCAATAGAGGATATTTGTTGGATTCGATGGAATATCGATTTTATTTCCCGAGTGATCATATACAAAATATTTTTTGTAATGATTACGAGTGAAATAAAACCGATATTCCATCGAATCCAACACATTTTCTCCTTATTTTATGCGTTTTTTCGGCGTTTACTTACATTGTAAAACAGTTTAACTGGAGAATTTTGCTGGAATAATGACGTCATTTTGTCGAAAAAATGACGTCATTTCGCAGTCAAACAGTTAAAAATATCAATATTTTACCCTGTTATTTTTTACTGTTTGAAACAGTGAAATATCAGTTTTAATTCACTGATATTTCTCTATAAACCACGGGAAAGCATAAAATAATATTTTATATTAACATTTCAAGTAACGCGGCCACGTTTTGGTATATAATGAAGATCAGTAATTTCTGCATTGAACTTTTGAGTGATTGAATGTATTTAAAATTGTGTAATTAATATATTATTTTTTCCAATCAGCTTTTATCATTCGAACGACTTGAACGTGTCATATTTTAACTATTTCAAGCGCATAAGTATGCGTCCAGGCAAATGTATCACATATATTCCGTATTTGCAAGGTGAGAGATTAACTAAACATTTCCGAGTCTTATAAAGAACGTAACCTCTAACAAGTGCGTATTAAGCCAGTAAAAATAGAATTTGAGGTACAACTAATTACAACAGAAACTTTTTTTCGCATAAACCATATAATAAAGTCATACTGTATTACGGAAAAAAAGTCCTCAAAAAAATTCATTGTATTTAATCCATTTAATTGTTTTTAAAATTCCACATATATTATGAATTGCCATTGCCCACTCAGCACGCCATACATCTTGCTGTTTCATCTCAAATTGGTGTTACCTGATACAAATGACTGATAGCACAGCCACACAACAGAGATAACTGTATATTTATCACTAAAATAATTAACACCAGATTTCCTAGGTGTCCCAAATATAGGACGCTGGTCATCAATGGGTATTAAACTTTATATTAAACCGCGTTCATTTCAAAACATAACATTATGGTTCTATAAACATGGATGCGAGTTCTGCTGCTGTCAGGTAAGACATTTTACGGTGTTTTTCTTGCATTTAGTCGTAAATGTTATTTAATTTGATCATAATTGTCATTATTTTCATAATGCAAGTCTTACATTTTAAGGGATATATTTAGCGGGCAATGGTAATAAAATGACGAATTATCATGAAGAACATTGGTTTTAACATTTTTGCAGTGCCTTAATAATGAGAATGTATATACATGCTAAACAGATTTTTGTCATTTTTTAAAAGTACGGTAGGCCGTTTCTTCCTTCTTGTTAATAGTTGTGTATGCTATTTAGAAGAGTTCACTTCCTTAAACAAATGCAATTCGAATGTATTCTTATGTGAATAGTATTGCCTGTGTGTGCAAAAGTCAATTTATCTGTCAATCAATAAAGAACTGCAACAATAACTGAAAACAAAAATTATTTATCATTTAGTTTATTAAGGAAAGCTTCACGATGGATTTGTTTGTTTCAGCATTGAAGATGGCCAAGATGTGTGTGTCATTTGTAAAACCTCCAACAAAAACGGACTGCTGGCTAAATTACACCAGAAAGGGTGCGATGGACTGATAGAAGCTAGCATAAAACGAGGTTAGAAATTCTTTCTTTGATGAAATATAAATGTTATGCAATGTACACTTTGTTGCGTTTCTTGTTTTATTTCTACAATACAAAGCGTTCAAAGCATGTAAATGATGTTTTTATGCCCAGTAGAGGGTATGGTTTTTCACAAACACAGCTCTTGTTGTTATATGGTATACATTTTTTTCAGGAGATGATCTTGAAGTTAAAGCAGGTCAATATGTCCACCAAGACTGCAGGAAGAAGTATTGCCATCCGAGCATTGAGCGATACTCCCGCATGGAAATCAACAGCCCTGAACAATGTAAAAGGAAAATACGGTCTGAAGGTGATACATTTGAATTCAAGGAAAATTGTTTGTTTTGTGGTACAGGAGCAAAGGTTGACACAAAGAGAAAAGGCAGTGGAGTTTATTCTGTTCGAACACTGGAATTTCAGAAAACAATTAAAGAATTCTGCATGAAAAGGCATGATGATTGGGGTGAAGATGTTCTGTGTCGTCTAGAATTTACCAGTGATTTGCCTGCTGTGGAGGCTATATATCATCAGAAATGCAGCACCAATTTCCAGACTGGATGTAGCATTCCATTGCAGTACCAACAGCAAACCAGTCTTGTGATCAAGAAAGGACGTCCTACTAATATTGATGCAGATTCAGCATTTGCCGAAATAGTTAAACATTTAGAGGACAATACATCTGATCAGATAACAATAAAAGATCTCACAAATAAAATGCGTGAACATTGTGGAGAAGAGGTTTACAGTTCTTTCTATTTGAAAAAGAGACTTATGGAACATTTTCGGTGTGAAATAGTAATTTCAGAAATAAATGGTAAACAACACGTGGTAACCTTTAAAATACGGCAGACTCAATATTGCATTCATTTCACAGACAGTCAAAAAATGCTAGTACAGATTCGAGGAAAGATGCTTTGATCAAAACTGCTGCAAAGCTTATAATGGAGGATTTGAAGGCAATAGAGTTCCAGAAAATTAACTATCTGTAGCTCTGATGATATGACAACCGTTGAAAACAATAGAAAATATGTTCCATCCAGCTTATTACTTTTTCTACAGCAATTTATTACAAGCAAAAATGCCGATGTAAAAATCATGGCCATAGCACAAAGCATCATTCAATGTTCTAAACCGAAAGGACACAACACTTTTCATGGTATGGGCATCATCGCAACAATTACACCCACGGTTCAATGTAAAAGATTTATTCCAAGAGTGTCCGCCACAAGTGAAGATTTGCTGACCATTGGCCGAATTAACATACAATTCTGTAATCTTCAAAACGCAAAAAAAAGATATTCTGGTGTTCCATAGTTTAGATTTGGTTCCTAATGGAGAAGATAGAACGAAAGGACTGGAATTGTTAGTTCAAATTGCAAGACCATTAAAACTGAAATACCCTAGTTGGTCGGGATTCATGCAAACGGTTCAGAGTGGTATTTACCCTGGAAAATCATTTGTTCTGTTCCTGCCAATGATCGACCTGAATTCTAGTGATTTGACATGCATCTACTCTACACTTGATTTCGTTACCGTACAAGCAAAAAAACTAAGTGTTTCCCCAATTGTTACATTCGATCAACCACTGTACTGGAAGGCTTTGCAAATTATTGTTAATGAACCAAACCACAGTGATATAAAATCCGTTGTTGTAAGGCTTGGTGCATTCCATTCACAGATGAGCTTCCTTGGTTGCATAGGTCAGCTGATTCAAAATACTGGGTTGCAAGAGCTACTTGAGACTGTGTATGCCCCGAATGCAGTTGTGCATATGTTAAGTGGCAAAGCAGTTTCCAGGGCAGTCAGATCACACATTCTGGTTGATGATGAACTCAATACGCTTATATTGGAAAAAAAATACTGCCAGCTGCGTTTCAACCGGGAGACATTGTTTCATCCGAAAATTCATCAAAAGACAGAAACGAACTTAAGATTGTTGAAGATTTGAAGGCCTTGTTTGACGGTGTACATTCCAAGGATGTGGAAGTGCCATTAGTAAATGAAAATGGAGCATTGAATGAATTACTAAGTAGACGTACAGAGTTAAAATCTTCTCTTGAATGTTACCGAACAGCAAAACTTTGGATTCAGTATATGAACATGATAGAAATTTTGAAAGCCTTCATTAAAGCTGAGAGAACGGGCGATTGGGACCTTCATCTGTAGACAATACAAGAAATGCTTCCATATTTTGCAGCTGCTGGGCATCATCTTTATCTTAAATCGGCTTATGTTTATCTCCAGGATATGGTTTCACTTCCAATCACACATCCAGAAGTATACAATTCGTTCAAGAGAGGTTATCATGTAGTGAGGAGGATTGATCGTTTCTGGGGTGGACTTTCAACCGATTTAGTTATAGAACAGGCACTTATGCGAAGTGTAAAGAGCACAGGTGGGCTGACTAGAGGACGAGGCATGACAGAAACACAACGTACCCAATGGATTCTTTCAATGCCTGCATGCACTGACATAAACGCTGCCATGCAAGAATTTACAGGTCAGACATACGAGACCAATGAGCAGCATACGGACACCCACAATGCAAGGATTGAACGTGACATCAAAGATGTTGATACCTTTGTTTCTTTCTTGCGGTCTAGAAATCCTTTCACAAATGAGCCTGATCTAAGAAATATTGAAACTGGTATTGTAGCAGATGAACGTGTCAATGTCGATAGGGCAAAGGAGTTGGGTTTGATACTTATTGAAGAAATGAAAAACAAAAGTGTATCAAGCTATTCATTCAAGAAGTCAAACAAATCTATTACCCCATGAATAAAGAATTCGGTAAAAATAGGTGAAGACGAAATACAAATTGATCCACAGCTTCTTTTTCAAAGGCTCTTGCTAGTGTCAGATATGTCATTGGACAATTCCTCTGATGTTTTTAAATATGAACTGTGTAGCCATCCAGCTTCTTTGTTTGATTCATCGGGATTAATGCGCGAAGCTCAGAAACCTTCTCTAGCTACCTCTATATGGGAATCTTGACCCTGTGGAGGAGAGTTTTCGTCGGACACAATTTCATACGTCTTGGATGGGGGTCTTTGATTCACAGACTACCGTGGCAACATGGGGACAAATTTCACGATATTTGTGATCGCTACTGCAAATTGGTTCGCAATCAGTATGGATGCGCTAAAATAGTATTTGATGGGTACAGTTCAACGCCAACAACAAAGGATCAAACACATCAGAGGCGGTCAAAAGGTATAAAAGGCACAAAGGTATTGTTTGACCAAAGCACGGTTTTCAAAACAAAAAAAGAAAAGTTCCTTTCTAATGCTGAAAACAAACAGAACTTCATTAACTTGCTGGCTTCATATCTTTCATCATCTGGTTGCATAATAATACATGCTAAGACGGATGCAGATGTTCAAATTGTAGAAATAGCTATCATTGAAGCAGATAAATCCGATGTTGTTGTCATAGGTGAAGACACTGATCTGCTAGTGTTGCTTTGTGCTCATGCAAAAGTTGAAGCAAACAACATCTACTTCACCTCTGATACTAAAGCTTCACAGAAAGTTAAGAAGATATGGGACATAATAAAAACCATGAAAGTATTAGGAAGTGATGTTTGCAAGCTTATACTATTTGTGCACGCATTTACCGGCTGTGATACCACTTCTAGAATGTATGGAATTGGAAAGGGAAGTGTATTGAAGAAAGTCTTGACAGATGCAACTTTCAGACAACAATGTAGTGTGTTTCTTATGGATTCCTCACACGAGGCTGTTGCACATGCTGGTGAAGCTTTAATCGCAAGTGTGTATGGTGGAATGCCAGATCAAGGTTTGGATCTTTTAAGATACTTGAAGTTTTTTAATAAAGTCCAAACTAGGAAGACTGCTGTATTGGTAGAGTCTCTTCCACCAACATCGTGTGGTGCTAAATATCATAGTTATAGAGTATATCTTCAAGTGCAGGCGTGGCTGGGAAAAAACCTTTCCCCAGTTGAATGGGGCTGGATTGAAGTCAATAATAAACTCATTCCAGTAAGAATGACTGTACCAGCAGCTCCTGATAGACTACTGAAAATTATTCGGTGCTGCTGGAAGCAAAATTGTGACTCCAGTAGATGTACATGCAAAAAATACGGACTACATTGTACACCAGCATGTGGGGACTGCCATGGTTTAAGCTGCAGCAACAGGGATGAACTATCTGAGGACACACTGCAATAATAATATGTTTCATGTAACTGTATAAGTGATACAAAACTTTGCACCGTTTAAGTGTTTGCTATAATAACACTTATTACAATTGCAATTAATTAGTTAATTAATTGCAATTAGTTTATGTTTCCATACTGTATTAAACTTCGTTTTTTGACAGTATCTATAAGTATTGACGGAAAGATTATGTTGTTCTTAAAGTTATTGTCATACCCTGATAATGTCAATTATTTTTGCATTTATTAATATAGTTACACAGCATGTATATTAATTCATAATTAGTTGAATTATTAACATTAATTGTATAAATAAATACATTACCAGTCGCGATTGTTGTTAAAGATATTATTTTTGGATGTTACATAACTATACGTAACACAAATCAATTTGTAGTTAAACTACAATTTTGTTTATTGAATGATTTAACGTTGGACTCACGTCGTTTTTTTTATTGATCTCATTAATATTCATAAATATGCAAATTATCAAGTTGACCTTGATCATTTCATCTGAATATAAATTACTCAAGTTTATGTTTGGTGACATAGTTTACACCTTAATCTTTATCGTTAACAAATGTATAATGATTTTATTAAGAAACGCATGCGTTAGGTGGCAGGGGATATATCAGTGAAAGGGGGGTCCATGAAAATTACATATCTTTAGGGTAGGTGTTACCTATGGTCTTTAAAAATCAATTAGGTATTTATAAGATGTATTTCTTGTGTTAGGTTGTAGAAAGAATGTCTCAAAATTTTGGAAATAAACATTACAACTAGCCACAGCTACCTAGCAAGGAAATGTTGAATCTTCAAAAAGGAGGTTTTCACTTTTGTCGGAAGTCAATATTTCACGCTGCAGAAACAGAACAAAATTTTGAAGGTAAATTGTGAAAAATCTAAACGTATGGGAGAAACTTTTCTAGGCAAATAAACAAAGCACAGGGATGAAATTAATGAGTAATGTAGCCAAAACTAGGATTGCATTCTGTTTGAATGTTCTGTGCATGCCATGAAATGGGTCAAATTTCTCAATTTTTCATTAAAAATGAGGTGGGTGGGGGGAAAGATCAAGGGCCATAGTTTCACAAGTGAAGCAGCCAGCCTTGTCTTTGGCTGTATTTTCAATGTATATTGCCTATGCTATGACACTGACACAAAAAGGCTTTCTTGTGTCACTTTCTGTTTTGATGCAATGGATTTGACTGTTTGCGGCCTTTCGGAACTCGAAATTTGGTCAAAAATATATCCCCTGCCCCCTTAATAGCAAAACGCAAAATTTTAAAATTGTGTATATCATACGAAAATTGATACATGTATTCCACAAATGTGTTGCGGTAACAGATCGAACATAATTTTGCATATATCTTTTAACCGCTATGGTTGAGATTATGGAAAACAAAGGGAGGTAATAATGTTAAAACCATTGCTAATTTTAGGAAAATTTCACGTGTGCTGGTTTCGCACTGGGATACAATGTTTAAACTCATATTTGTGTAATAGCATCTACATTTGCACATTTTCTGAGCTTGAATACTTAAATAAGCAAGATAAGTCTGCAGTTTTGTAGAAAAAGTTGGTAAAAATAGGAAAATTATGCAAAATAGTGGTTTGTAACATGCCGCAAACATAATTTTTTTTTCTTCTTCTTATTTGAAGTCATTACGGCAACATATTTCTTCATGTGACACCTAACAGATGAAGAAAGACTAAGATTGAAGCATTTATTTGATAATAAATACGAAATAATAAGTGAATGCCACATCTGGAAGGGGGCGTACACTCCAAGCGTCTATGGTGTTCTGCGGTGTAGTTTCCGCGGCAAAAGGCTAAGGCTTAAAGCTCACCATGCACTATATTATCTTGAAAATAAACATGCCATGTCATCAAAAATGCATGTGTCACATTTATGCCACAGTAAACTTTGTGTCAACATCAAGCACTTAAGTTATGGGCCTCAAAGCATTAACAAAAGGAAAATATGTGCTCATGAAGGTTCCTTATGCACTTGAAAATGTTTCCAAGCTGTGTCTTGTTTACAATGATGTTCTCATAGTCAGATATATTTGCCCACTGTTTCCAATTGTAGCACTCTGATTTTCAGACTGTGGTACTGTTTGATGTGGTCGCAGTTTAATAGGGAGAACGAGTGGACCCCGGGAACGATTACACGCATTCAAGACATCGTTAGCCACAGAATCACCCAATCGCACGGCACTTTCCAGGTCAGGGTCTGAATTCAACGGAATAGAATCTTGAACTTGTTTCTCTACACAGGGCACATTCCTGCAGAAACTTTATAGTTTGGAAATACTCCTTTTTTGAAAAGTACACCTTTGTTTTTCCTAGCGTGATTGTTTTTATAACAGTGCTGTGATTTCTTATGGAGTGATCTAATTTTGAATGGTATTTTAATGAATGAATATCAATATTTGGTGCATGTATTATGTAATCATATGGGAATATACATCTGTAAGACTGATTGATAGTGTCAATAATCATTTTAAACATTTGACATATAACTTGTGTGCTTTTCTACTAAATAGAGTCAAATGTTGTGAATAGGAACACTATTTTTTTGATTATTTCTGTTCTGGTTGTTTCCCTTGAATTGTGTGAATTTTTGGAATTACTATGAAATACAAACAAAACACAGGATACAGTTTAGAAATGTTGCATTTAATTCATTAAACATTATATTTTAATATAACAAAAGCTTTTTGTTTTATTATGCATATATTAAAAAACTTAAGGTGGCAGGGGATATATCAGTGAAAGGGGGGTCCATGAAAATTACATATCTTTAGGGTAGGTGTTACCTATGGTCTTTAAAAATCAATTAGGTATTTATAAGATGTATTTCTTGTGTTAGGTTGTAGAAAGAATGTCTCAAAATTTTGGAAATAAACATTACAACTAGCCACAGCTCCCTAGCAAGGCAATGTTGAATCTTCAAAAAGGAGGTTTTCACTTTTGTCGGAAGTCAATATTTCACGCTGCAGAAACAGAACAAAATGTTGAAGGTAAATTGTGAAAAATCTAAACGTATGGGAGACACTTTTCTAGGCAAATAAACAAAGCACAGGGATGAAATTAATGAGTAATGTAGCCAAAACTAGGATTGCATTCTGTTTGAATGTTCTGTGCATGCCATGAAATGGGTCAAATTTCTCAATTTTTCATTAAAAATGAGGTGGGTGGGGGGAAAGATCAAGGGCCATAGTTTCACAAGTGAAGCAGCCAGCCTTGTCTTTGGCTGTATTTTCAATGTATATTGCCTATGCTATGACACTGACACAAAAAGGCTTTCTTGTGTCACTTTCTGTTTTGATGCAATGGATTTGACTGTTTGCGGCCTTTCGGAACTCGAAATTTGGTCAAAAATATATCCCCTGCCCCCTTAATGCATTTCCCGATTGTTACCATGGAAACACGTGATTTTAAGCACTTTCCCATCATTGGATTTTTGAGGACTTTTTTCTTTGAACAAGCAATCATTATAGATAACAAATAAGTAAGTTTCGTTTCTGTTGTAATTTGTTGCGGGTTGAGGCTAATTTTGATCTAATTTGACTGGCCTATATTGACCGAGTACAACAATATATAAAACTAACACTTCACAAGGTCGTTTGACTATTTTACGTGAGCTTTTGCGCTGTTTAGTGGACTTGACCTTTATGTTTCGATTTAAAGTGCATACTCCAAATTACTGTTATAATGTTATTAGCAACATATTTTATCGCAATATTATTTTACAGCGTTGTAAACAATTCTGTTATATGTGTATTCGAACACAGCTGTTATACTCACATTGGACTCGTATTTCGGCTAACCCAGTATGTTATGTGAGCTGTGTCATCCAAGTATAGTCCATTATAATTATTACACGGCGCTGTTATAATACACGAATGAGTGTTTATAAGAATGTAATGTGTATGTGTCTGTTCAATTTAACTTAAAAAGACATTCACATAGTACCATAATATTTTATGCTTAATAGAAAGACAACGACAATATTACTAAACATTCTTTAAAAATACAGCTGATAAATGAAAAGAATATTTTCATTATCATATTGATATCCAACCTAAATAGGTATACAATAGTATAGCCCAGATAAATGCATCTATTTAAATAAATAAAGAACCATGAGATTAAATCCGTTTATTTTCTTCTGCTGGTCTGATTAGTTTCCCGTGTTTATATCACTTAATATAATTCGAAACATTTAATTTAGTTATAATTAGATCAACCTGTATCTTTCTTATATAGTGTTAATATGTTACAATATACGGAACGGACTGATAAATTTGATAATATTAAGTTATTACCACACTTAAAGTGCGTTCGAGGCAAAAATTTCAGTGTAAATATAGTCATAATATGAATACGAAAAGAAAAGGAAACGTCAACCAAAATTTCTATGTGTAATTCTGAAAATATCGGATCGTTTGCCTATTCAGGGGATAACAATGTTCCAGAAAATATCTCTGATAACTGGTAGTAATTGGACGATAGTTTCTCAAAACTATAAACATGCCAGAAGGCCCGCCATGTAGTCGTCTATTTGAATATTATTGTATCGCTCAATTCGATGACAGATATATTTTGCCTTCTATTAATTATTTCAAACGCGAAATATAGTTAAGGCCTTTGTAAATGTGTGCATACATCAGTACATAACTGTGAAGAGAACTTTTTTGTTTGCATGGGAACAAATTTAAAACAAAGTTCATAATATTAAAAAAAGAACGCTAACACTGGAAACCCAACCAAGAAAACATTTCTGTGAACACTTCTATTTTGCTCGTTGTAATCGATCTTGACGCCTCCGTCAATAGGAGGTCATTACTCTTACTGGTTAGCATCGTTTACATTGATTTGTTCGACCATAACGTACTTTTCTTTTTTTATAACTCTGTAATTTGAATGGTAATGCTATTAATGTGTCTGTGTATCATTTTCGATGTTTTATTAATACATATTGAAATCATTAAATTTGGTTTAGATCCCAAATGATTTGTTTTAACCGTTCCAATGCGGTGATCAACTGTTTAAATAATGTTTCGTATTTGTGTGTTGTTTATGCCCCACTGTGTGGACATGTATTCTTTGTATTACATAAATATTTTATCATGGCACATGTAATAATAAGGTTTCTCTGCTGCAAACGAAGCTGAATTTTCTCTTAGTTTATGTGTACGGAAACTAATCATGAGGCACGGAAAAACTGTAATGTCAATGATAAATATTAAATGGTAAAAACTGATTTGAACCAATCTTAATTTTCTAAATTCCATAACGTTTTTAACGAGGCATTCGTTATTCATATTCGTGATGAATAAAAAAAGATGACTCTCACAGAAAAGAAGCTTTATAGATTAATACGAATTTAATCAGCTTTTCTAACTTTCATGTGGAAGATGTTTTGTATGTTTACGTTATGTCCTTGTTTTGTTTTTCATTGGTCAATTGTCATAAATAAGACGAGTATATGTACCGGATGTTAACACGAGGTTATTTTCTGATACTTTATCAATAGTTTCATTTCTTTCATATTAAAGGCGCCTTTTCGCAGATGTTGGCATGTATTTAAGATTGTCATTAAATGTTTTGTATTGACAACTGTTCTCATTTGATATAAAAAGCTCCAGTTAAAAAACAAGGATACAATTAAAGAAAGAAAGAAAAAAAGTAGTCCTCAACTGGGCTCGAACCACTGGCCATTGGAGTAAACGCCTATCGCTTAGACCACTCGACCATCCGTGCTCATGCAATAAGTGATGTATTTTATACTTAATATAAGCCATCATCGTAGTATTGCAAAATATAATGACAACAACAGAACTCTCCACATTAATCAATCGTTTTGCGTTGCAACGCTTTATATTTGTCGAAAAGTGCATAGAATGGATATTTTAGAGCATGGTAAATGTTCAGTACTACTGTTTTCCCACAAATATTATAACTATAACGAAAATTTGCGAATTTAAAACATTTTGATTTTTTTTAAATTGTGTCGATTTACCAAAACCTGTAACAGCCCCTTTAAACGCAAACACAAAGTTCGAACAACCTTGGTTGGCATTGTCTTGTTTTGGGTTAAATGCAAACAAACAGCAAGTCAGCAACTGTAAATGAACTTCCTTACAGTGCATTTATGTAACACCGGATATATTATAAACCAAAATGATTTTTGCGTTAAATCGATTCACACCTGCATAGTTCAGGAAAGTGTGAGGGAAAAAAGTGTTTTGTGTGTAAACTGGTTTTGTACATGTTTGGTGATTATGTTCTTTTTGTTGCTTATCGTTCGCGTGCGCCTAGGTTTTGACCTTTGTTAGGTTACAAAACAACAACATTTTAATAACAGCTTTAATCTTTTAAGAAAGGCTTATCACTCGCAAAGTTTATATTCATTTTTGATTTAACTACGACTTATATGTCTTACCTTTTCTTTCCATTCGATTTGCTTAATCTGAAGAGACATTAATGGAAATAAAAACCTTGAACACCAAGGTTCTCAGATAATAGACGTGTACTATTATAAAGTTAAAGTGAAGCCAGACAAATGTAACATATAACAAGATGATAGTATTTAGTTAATATTGTATAGATCTATCTTTTAAAATATCAAAGCACAGTAGGCACTGAATGCCTGGGGTCAGATTTAGTGTGCTTGGGAAGCAGTATTGTCCGAATGTCTCCCTTTGTCCGAATGTATACGGATTGACCCTAGCGGTTTAGTGCAGAAGCTTAGAGACTGTAAGAAAAGTAATATTTGTGTACATACTACAGTGTACATAGACGGTGGAGGACTACACGATACTGGTGGCGGGAGCGATAACCTATTGTTAAACGCTACACATCCGGTAGAGGTTCGTCTATTTACAAATACAAATACACTTGTATAGCGCAAAAACTATAAATATTATATTGCGCTTCACAAAACGTCCTATATACACATATTTAGATATCCTCTAGTGAGCTTGCAGGTTACAGAACGCATCTAAGTGTTATTGAAATGCCCAAATAGGTAGGTTTTGAGTTTGCTCTTAAATGTTGTTTCCGAATCAGCCGATTTCATATGTCCGGGAAGCACATTCCATCATTTCGGTCCTACCACTGCAAGTGACCTGTCGGCGATCTTTGTTCTATGCCTTGGCACACGGAACTTGATGCCTACTGATGATCGCAAGCGGTAGCTGCCTTGTGCATGTGTAAACATCGATTGGAGGTAAATTGGCGCAGTGCCCTTAACGACCCGGAAAACCATGACAAGCACCTTGAACATTATTCTTGCCTGCACTGGCAGCCAATGTAATCGTTTTAGCAAGTCGGAAAAACGTTCTTCATACGATGCGCAGGTTACTAACCTGGCAGCATTATTTTGAATTCTTTGTACTTTGTTCAGCTGATATGCCGGAATGTCAGCAAAGAGTCCATTACAGAAGTCAAGGTGGGAATGAATTAGACCATGAACAAGAATTTTAGTGGATTTTTGTGTCAAATGTTTCCGGATACACCGCAAGTTTCTTAACTGGCAATAGGCGACTTGGCATTTCTTAAGAATATGCAGATCAAAATTTAAGGTACTTGACATATGCACCCATAAGCTATAATTTCAGTTTTTGCATTGTTCATTTTGAGCTTGTATCTAGTCATCCAGTTAATGATATTTTCCAGACAGTCATTCAGTTGGTTAAACATGTTAAATTCACTTTGTTGATTTCCAGCTTTTATTTTAAAGGCATTTTTATGGTCATCAGCATAACCGTAAAGGTCAGCTGAATAGTTTTGAACAACCCTGTTTAGCCCAGCGATATACATTGTGAAGATAACCGGGCCGGCGCAAGAGCCCTGTGGGACGCCACAGCGTAGTGGCATGGTATCTGACGAAGCATTGCCAATCTTGACCTTCATGGTTCTGTCAGTAAGGTAGGATTCAATCCACCTGTGTGCAGTGTTGGTAATACCGAAGTCGGTTTGCATCAGCTGAAGAGCTGAAGGAATGTCTATGGTGTCAAATGCAGCGCTAAGGTCAATCACCACTACTAGTGTCACGAGATTCAGATTAATTGATTCAAGAATATCACCGTACATCTTCAGCATCGCTGTTTCAACTCCGTGATATCGTCTGTAAGCACTTTGATACTGGGGTAGAAGATTGTGGATGTCAACATAATTAGTTATTTGTGACAGTGCTGCCTTCTCGAGTTCTTTGGTAAGAAATGGGAGATTGGATACAGGGCGGTAGCTCTGGGGTTCTAAGGGAAGACCTTTCTTCTTCAAAAGAGGTTTAATTAGAGCAACCTTCCACTCATTTGGAAATGAGCCAGATGTGAGTGATTTATTTATAATGTCAGTAACAATAGGTATGAAGAGAATTATCTTTCAATTTTTTGGTAGGAATGACATCTAGTTCACATGTTGTAGATTTAGAGGTCATTATCAGTTTAGAGACTTCATTCTCTGAAATTGGCCGAAAATCACTGAACGTTGCATGTGGCAGTCTTGAATCAGATGACTGAATGTTTGGGGAATCATGGCGAATAGAGATTTTGTCAAGAGTGTCCCGCAAATTTGCAATCTTGTCTGCGAAGAAGTGGAGAAAATCATTGGCCAAAGTGTTATCATCAGTGCGAGGAGGCAACTGATTTTCCGTGGATCGGCCCAATAAGGGTGAAGTTACCTTGTACAGTTGTTTCACATTACCTTCTGCACCACCTACCACATCTTGATAGTACTTGTCCTTTGCGCCAGAGAGCACAGACGTGCAGCTATCTCTGACACCTTTGTAAACAGCCTTCATTATTCCAGATTTATCGTTCAGATAAAGATGTTCAATCTTTCGTTTGTATTGCTTGAGAATTCTAAGATATGGGGAATACCAAGGAACAGTCGGTCTACTGATATGATTCTTCACAACAACAGGGGCATGTTTGTCTACGATCTGTGTTGACAACTCAGTCATCAACACTCGAAGAATTAGCTGAGAGTCTGTTCAACTGTGCAAGATCATGCTGTAGTGCATCTTTATCCACAGCTTTCAATTACGGTAGCTCACGGACTTTCGAGATAATGGAGGACGAAGCTGTTCAATACGGCAGCTTACAAAGCAATGGTCTGATAAGTAATAGGTAGCCAAAGGCTCTGTCACACTGGTATGTTTATCACCCTTTCTAGTGGTTATCAAGTCAAGAATGTGTCCGCCATTGTGGGTTGGTGTAGTGACATTTTGCATAAGATCAAAGGTTTTCAAACACTGCAGGAATCGTTAAGTGTAGGTATCATTTTGATTGTCAATATGGATATTAAATCTCCCATGATGTCAAATGGTATTGACTTTAGGCAGACTTTTCTGCGAAATCTGTGAACTCTTCAATAAAAGTTGATAACGTCACTGGGTGCTTTTCGGATTATGGAGGACGATATATCCCAAGGACAGAGAATTTTAATGTTTGACAGCATATATTCCACTCAGCACACTCGAATGACCGATGCTCATGCTTTGGGCCTTTAAACATGTCAAGGTTGTCACGATAAAAAATTGCCAATCCACCACCTCCGCGGTTAAGCCGTGGAGAATCGTCAAAACAAAACCCTTCCTGCCTAAGTTCCCCCCTTATGACATAATCCCCCTCAGCCCTCAGCCAGGTTTCAAAGACCACACAGACATCGATGCTATCTTCTAATACATGTTGTAAAAGTTCTGCAGTTTTCCCTTTAATTGAATGTGTATTGACTGTTGATGTTTTCAACTTTCAGTTTCTGTGTTCATTCATTATAATTGTAGGATCAGTTTTAATCTGTGTTAGATTGTTCCAATTAACACCAGCCATACACCTTGTCCTGGGGCGACCAGCTCGCTTACCCCTGTATTTAAGTACACCACATTGCTTCAAAGTTGTCACAACACCATTGTCCAGCATAATTGATTGTCTCGGTACTGCGAAGCGATAATCCAATAATTGCTTTCTGCTGTACTGTGTAACAGTAAATGGTAGATGATCCATGATGTTCAACACGGACAATATTCACCCCAGGCAAATGTAAAAATGAAATTGCACAAAAGAAGATATTGTTGTATTGTTTAGAATGTGAATTATCACGCAATCCCAACTCAATTTCAATAAATAACCATTTCTTCGTGATGATAGTATGTTCATAGAAGAGTATGCCAAAAATCCTGATTCTTGAGTCACTAGTTTTAATGAATCAAAGTACTGACAGTACTGGTGTGACGATGCTTTTGAAGAGGATGGATATAACACATCAATTTAAGTTTATCTATATCACCATAATTGTGTATGTTGATACGAATATTGGGTACGATAAAAAAATTGGAACGAAAAAAATTGGGGTACGAAACATTTTTGGTACGAAAAAAGTTTAGGGGTACGGGAAGTAGTACCCGTGGGTAACTTGACCCATTGAGCGAAATTGGGAAGCGGGTCTTATTCTTGTTCATTAAGTATGGCAATACCTTCATGATGATTCTCGAAAGTAGGTATGAGCACATAGCCGGACCAGGTGAGCTCAATCGTAAGAGCACTTGACTATCCGAGTTCGCCCAGGAACATATGGATAAGTTAACTTATCAAAGCGATATGACCTTAAACATGTATATGCTGAATCTAACAATCGAACGAAATATCAAACATAGTATGTACACTGAGGTGGTTGTGTAATTTCTGTTAGAATATCGTATTCAATATGTAAATTTAAATGATTGTGCCCGTACTTGAGTGTGTTGCCTTGTTTGAGTCTATACGCGCCTTTGCTGCACCCAGTGTGTGTATTAGTGTTTTTCCAAGGTAATGAGTTACCTCTGCGCTGAGGCTGCATAATGTTAGGACCCGGCGTGTGTCCAGCACTCCTACTTAATGAGATAAGATTGACGACAGTTGTTAATTTCATGATACATAACTCTTGAATACTCTTCATTAAGAAAGCAGAATTGTGACGTCGTCATGACGTCATGATGTCATAGCGTCATTCTCTGACATAGTAACGTCTTTGGTGTTTAAGTGACATTGTAATGTTTCAATAGGGATAATTAAAGTGTAAACTATCATTTGGTGTTGGTGTATATCTGGTGTTAGGTGTTAACAACAGTTGGGACGAATTTCGAATGATAGCTGCAATTTCCAGCTATTTGTTTTGTACTGAAATACTTAATTTTTTATATGGTTTTATGTTGCGGGGGGGGGGGGGATAGGATTATCCGGAGAAAAAAAAAACACCTGTCCGGAATGGAAATTACACAACATACCAAATAAAGCATTGCGCCGGGAGCGGGAATCGAACCGGTGTCGTAAAGGTAAAAAAAAGCGAATGTCTTTACCACTGCGCTAGCCGGACGGACAATAACGCAATGAAATGTTGTTTTATCTACATATATCATAGCAGTGCAACGTTTACAATTTGCAGGTTCGAAATTGTTCGCATTCTGTAGTTTTGTATCACGTAAAAAGTTATTAATACATGTTTTCATTCTCAATATATTTACGAATTCGAGAACAAATATCAAACAAAATAGAGAAAATATATAGTTGTTTCATTGGTCCATGAAAATAAAATGGATATAAAATTACTAATTTAAAATTAACGCTCTGATATACTTATTGAATCTGTTTCCCCAGGATACCCTGTTCTATTAATATTTACCTTTATCAAAGATAATCAGCGAGGTATGCCGATTAGAAAAATCGAGCGATCTCAATCGGACTGGCTCGGTCTTTTACATATGTCGCCATTGTAAAGATTTTTCACTGGAATGATAACTTTGCAGCATTGTCAAAAATATCCAAACATGGAGAGCACAGAAGTTGCAGCCTACACCTGGCGCAAAATAACAATCCAGTTAATAATATAGGCAATGAAAATATACAACAACAATAAAATGGCCGCAAAACTGTTATTGTTGGCGTCAAATAAATCACTTGCAATAGCCTAGAAAAGCTTTTTATATCATAATAAATAGATCAGGAAAACACTCATACTTCCTTTGTAATGTGTTAACAAAAGATAATCCACGTACCCTGATAAAGAACGGTGAACAGATTGTGTACTTTGTCTCATGTACAACTTTTCACGCTAGATTTGCTCGCTCGATCTGCGCAGTGAAATACCATATCCGGTTACATCGTCTATTTCCGAGAATAATCGTGAATATTTGTGTTTTTTTCATTTCCTTTTTTTGGAGGGTCTTGTTGACGCAAAATAAAAAACAAAATTTTATAATATGTTTAAAAATACCAAATATAAGGTGTTAAAAAATGTCTCAGAAAAACTCTTCTTACTGTCTCCGTAAACGCTCGTATCTTTTCGGGCTAGACCGTCAATTTAGGAACTTATTCTCGCATGAATATGTAAACAATAAAAACTATATCGTAGCCAATGCTTAGCAATTTTGTTACAATAATGTTTTTAACACTTTTTATGACACTGTCATGTAATATAGTGATGTTCTGTATTTATAAGGCAGGTTATTGGGATTTGCGAAGAACTACTTTTTTTGCGCATGAATTAAGTGGTAAATCGGAGTTTTGGGGATTTGGTTTTTGGCAGCCAGCCAATTCGGATAGGCTCAGAAATTGGTATCATCACATTGACAATAATTCCTTGCAACTTGCAAATTAGAAACGACTGATATAAGAAACACATTTAGAAAATTGCATCCCGTGTATATGATGCCACCATATTCATGCATTACTGATGAGTATGCAATTTGAATACGCATCACAAATAGGGAATTTTTATTATTAAATGATAAACAACCAGCGTATACAAATAAGAGAACAAAACTCGTCTTTAGTTTGTGCAATGATCTACTGAATCTAACCAGTTCATGTACCATTTAACGAATATTGTTGTAATGGCTTTAAATCAATTGATAATAGTACCATGAACGTTATATGCCTCAATATTAAAATGGGTCAAATATATATAAGGAAGATACGAAATCACATAATCTTAAATATAAACAAAACATATATGTATTTGTAAGTCTTGTTGTACCATTATATTTCACGTTAGTGTTCGACCTTTATGCCCCGTGTTGTCATTTGTTCAATACATTTCCGTGTCTAAGTTGTACTTAAAACAATTCCTTAAATACGGTGTATGTGCATATGTGCATCATAATTATGCTTAAGTGAGCTCGCTAAATTTATTATTTAAAAAGTCCATGCATGATTATGGCCCTGTACCTGTAGAAGAAATGAAAATAAAAACAACTGTAAAAATGAGAATCTTTGCAAACAGAAAATATTATACATTTGTATTCTATTATCTACATTATACATTTGAATAAGGAATCGAATATTAGATTTAACAAATCACACTCAGGCGAGCTGGGTTAACATAAAGTTATGAACGGAATTCTATCTTCTGGCAGGGTTTTAAAACACCAGATTAAAATAAGTCCAAGTTGATCAGACATAATATTTGCGAAAGATTTTACATCCATACTTGGTTAAATCACATGTATACATTTGCGCTTTAGGTAATACTTTCATGAGGTTTATAGGGATATGACATTGGTATACAATAAGAAACAAACTTTTTTTACAGAAAAAAACTCCCATTTTCAATCCTGATAATGAACCAAATTATAATTTTTTTTTATTTAATCACTACCGTAAAGAAATCCATTGTCGAGCCTTAAACATAATATTCATGACCAAGAATGGTTTAACTGCCTGTTTCTGTCGAACACCGAGTGAAAATATTTTCCAAAAAAATGTCAAAACGACAGAAATAAAAATCCTAAACAACTTTGCCAATATTCTTAAAACATTTAAACGAAATTTTAACACTATGATGTTTATATGTTTAAAAGTGTCCACATGTTTTATTAACTCAAGATCTCGCTTTCTTTACCGAGAATCTTAAACATTGTTGGATATCATTTAACTTTCGTAACTGGTGTTTTAACAAAAGAAAATATTAAATATATTTTATGTCCTATTTTGTTTTACACATTCTTACTTAACACTGACGCTCAATTTATGTTTATGATCGCAAACCGCAAGCTGTGTTGCAATATGCAATATTAGTTATATATATATATAAATTAAACGTACATTATGTTGCCCCATCTGATTTTGCAAAAGTATCATAGTATAAATTTAACATGACATATTAACTACTTATGTATAGTGTTGATTGTAGGATCATTATACGATTGTGCAAATTATGTGCTTCGTGTAATATACAACCTTACAGACTCCATAAATACAACATGGAATTGCATGAGTTAGCGAGCTACTTAATGCAATCATACATGAGTTTCAGAATTTTCAAAGATGTAATAGGCATATTTTTCTGTTTTTTTTCCGTACCAATAATTGTGCATTTTATTAAAATATTTGAAAACTTTTCATAGTTTTTATCGTTTTCAACCAAACGTCAAAATGCAAATTTAGCAAAGATCATCCGTCCGAAAATTACATTATCTGAAACACTCTGACGTTTTAAGAAAGAAGTAAAGCTCTTTTCCTAAATGGACGCTCCGCAAAGCAGGGCAACTTCGATTAAGGTTCAACTTTTTACACTTGTTGACGATACATCTAATATGAATCGGAAATGCAATTTTATATCTACTAAATAACATGTTTTGTCTCTGCCCGATATTGCGTGAGTATGCAAAGTCCATTAATTATCATTTGTGTGGTCGTATGATTGACACTACGTTTAATTAAAGCAGAACATTATTTTAACATTCCTGGAACATTATCATATCGGCGGAATGTTACATGCAACGCTTATTAAAGCACGGTTTCTTATAATGAAGCACTGTCCCGATGTGCACTTTAATTAGTTTAGTCAGCATCGATTATCACAGACATCGGTTTCTATTTACCTTTCGCTTAAATTAATCAGAAAACGTCTGAAAGAACGAAATTCATATTCCTGTTAATAAACCACTGCTTCTATAAAATAAAATGCGGGATAATGGTCATGTTATGTTAGCCGCCAGCAAATGAATATCAGTTTGAACATTTAATATTATTTATCGACAAGACGGTTTTATTGTGTTCAAGTACATTTATGTCAAATATAACATTGTCTAAAATGCAACAAATAACAACTTGTGTACGTGTTTTTTATTCAGTTTTTATATGTTTCTTGTTCTGAGAAAATTGGGCTTAATGCACGTGCGTAAAGTGTCGTCCCATATTAGTCTGTGTAGTCCGCACAGGCTAATCAGGGACGACACTTTCCGCTTATATGGTATTTTTAGTTTCATGGAAGTCCTTCCTTGTCGAAAATCAAGCGGACTGCACAGGCTAATCTGGGACGACACTTTACGCACATGCATTATGCCAAGTTTTCTCAGAACGCGGCTCATATAATGAATTTTATTTTTACTTTATGAAATATAAATTTAATACTATCATCATTTTTCTTCTAACTTACAGATTGACAAAATACATGTTAATTATGTGAGACTGAAAAGTAAAAGCAACACAGAACCATCATAACAGTTCTAAATTTGTATAACAGACCACACAATTAACAGTAAAATACGAGCCAATATCACTTTATTGGCTCTCTGAAGCTATGGAAAATTGCCCAATAAAATATGTTGACACACTATCAATCAAATACAAGCCATGTAGACTAGTGAAGCAATACAACTGCATTAAACTTGCTGGCTGTAAACCAATCTTCGATGAAGAAAAACAAATCTGTCACAGAAAAATAAACAAGTCGTTTTGCTTTATTTTAGTATCCATTCACAGTAAAACAACAACATAAACGGGAATAATAACACCTACATGTAGCATTACAGCTGCAGTATTGAGTAAGTTGTTGGCTGCGGCATCGTAACCGCGAGGCACTATTATTGTTATAAAGTATCTATAATGAACATGGGACGTGAAAACGTGCATAATTAAGCAAAGTGTAATCTTGCTTGTAATAAAAAAGGCGCTGCATTAACTATTTTCGATCGTATATCAAACACTTTCTGAAAATAAATTGTATGGTAAAATTAAAATTAAAAATGCTTAAAATGGCATTCTTGTCGGTATATTTTATATACATATGCGATATTATAATTTGAAATATCAAATACAAATACACAAAAAAGAACTCAAACAATACATTATTGCTTAGTTCTGGGAGATATTGCAGAAGAACCTGCCCCCCCCACACACTTTACTCATATACTGACAGTCAGTTAATGTAAGTGCATACAATGACAGTTATTAGAATTAATTGTATAATCGAATATATGGAATTTACTTAGACATGTGTGTAATTTTTAAACGTGGTAATGAAAGTCCTCCAGATATTTCAATACGGGACTAAACTACATTAAGGTCAGGGTGAACCGCACTTTACGTGTTAACGTCATATATATATATATATATATATATATATATATATATATATATATATATATTTATAATATATATATATATATATATAATATATATTATATATATCTATATCTATCTTTATATCTATCTCTCTATTTCTCTATCTCTATCTCTCTATCTCTATATCTCTATCTATCTCTATATCTCTATCTCTCTCTCTCTCCTCTCTCTCTCCTCTCTCTATCTCTCTCTCTCTATCTCTCTCTCTCTCTCTCTTCTCTCTCTCTCTCTCTTTCTCTCTCTCTCTCTCTCTCTCTCTCTCTATCTCTCTCTCTCTCTCTCTCTCTCTCTCTCTCTCTCTCTCTCTCTCTCTCTCTCTCTCTCTCTCTCTCTCTCTCTCGTTATGTGCCCGCTCTATCCCCACCACCCCAAACCCCCCACCGCAGCAACATATATTCAGCAGTAAAGCTTATACACGCTCCAAACCTGCATTATATATGCATAATACCATTAATAAGTAATGGTAGAATATAGTAAAAGATGAAGAAGAAATTGGACGATAGTGTTATGAACTGGTCAACATGGTTAGCTATGAAGGGAATACATAATTGCATCCAATATTACACTGAACAACTTATTTTTTTTTAATTTACTGACAAGACATACAACTAGAAGAGTGTTCACAATTATTTGGAGAAATAAACATGAATATGCAATAAAAATAACAATAAAACATTGGTTTATGATTCTTTAACAACTCAGCGAGATGCACTCGAATGAAATAAACTTGTTAGGTTGGCGTCATTGTGCCACTCTGTTTAAGGTCTTGATTGCAGGTCCGAATGAGTCTTCGTTTCTCTTCTATTTCCGGAAATTAAGTTTCCTCCGGTCATTGTAAATGACTATCTCAATTAGTCTGCGTTCACTTGAAATATTTCCTGAAATAAAGTATCACCAGTCATGGTGAATAACCCATTACTTCTACAAATAAACTAGGTAATATTCAATCTTCTAAAATATATATGATTTTGGCAAACATTTCACCCATTTATTGGTAATAAATTGGTTTCAATAAGTTCAAAATAGGACCATGTAAAAAACAAATTGTATGTTGCATATTCGAAATGCACGAAAAACAAAGTTTGCTAAAATACCCCACTAGACTGTGTTAGATGGCCTCTTAATTATGTAGTTTTTATTTTTATAGACATTATTTATAAAAACATCAAGATAAAAGTCGCACAGACCTTACAATTATGAGCCATGAGAATATAATGGCAATATACCTTTAAAAACCGGATACACAGCAAAAATACGTGATGCAAATACCTGGCATTATATATGTTCCTGTGATGTTTTTGACGCACTTGTAGTTATTAACGCATAGACGTGTTGACAGTTTTGTGATTCGTTACAATTTCTTTTGCATGAAATGTGTCTAGTATAAGACGCAGTGTTGCCATTTATCATAATGTTTGCCATAATAAAACATTGTAAAACAGCATTATGTATATTAATCTTAAATTAAGACACTATACAAGTTGTCTAACAGACGGTCACCGAAAAGACAAGTCAGTTTTGGGTTACTGAAACGGTTATTCATTATTTGCCCTCTGAAGCTATGGAAACTTGCCCAGTAAAATATATTGACAGACAGACTTTCAATCAAATACAAGCTATGTAGACTAGTGAAGCAATACAACTGCATTTAACTTGCTGGCTGTAATATATCTTTCATGAAGAAAAACAAAATCGGTCACATTAAAATAAAAAATTGGTGTTGCTTTATTTTAGAATCCATTCGCAGCAAAACAACAACATAAACGGGAATAATAACGCCTGCATGTAGCATAACAGCTGCAGTATGAGTTAGTTATTGGCAGCGGCATCGTAACCGTGAGGCACTGTTATTGTTATAAAGTATCTTTAATGAACATGGGACGTGAAAACGTGCATAATTAAGCAAAGTATAACATTTCTTGTATTAAAAGACGGCGCTGAATTTACTATTTTCAATAGTATATCAAACACTTTCTGAAAAACATTGTACGGTTAGATATAAATTTAAAATGCTTAAACATGACATTCTTGTCGGTATATTTTATATACATATACGATGTTATATTTTGAAATATCCAATACTTATACACAATTTGAAAACCGTTCATATAATTGACCGATCTATATTGTCAAAAAACAAATATAGAACACAAACAATACATTTCTGCAAAGATCTGGGAGATATTGCATCAGACCCCCCCCCCTGTCCCCCTCCCCACACACACAAACGCACTTTACTCATATACTGACAGACAGTTAATGTAAGTGCATACAATGACAGTTATAAGAATTATTGTAATATCGAATATATTTTTAACGTTATTATGATAAATGGAATTTAATTAAACATGCCTGGAAAACATAATATGAACGTGGTTATGAAAGTCCTCGATATATTTCAATACGGGACTAAACTACATGAAGGTCAAGGTGAACCGCACTTTAAGTCTTCACACAGACATCCGTAATGTTCAAACGCTGAACAGCAATATTTGAGACATACTTTCAAACGGCAAGGAGCGCTTGCTATGATATAAATATATCGTTTCACAAATAAGAAACTTCGGATTTTAAGAATTCTTAAAAGAACGCGTTGGCATGAACACACATCTTTAAATATGACGCATTTCCTCGATCTTTAAGAACATTCTCAATTGTCAGACAACTAAAATCGTAGGTTTCTACATAGCCACTGTGTAATATTTTTAATACAAATTTCAAGTGACACGACCACGTTTTGGTATTTAAAGAAGATCAGTAAAATCTACATTGAATTTTTGAGTACTTGAACGTAATTACAACTGTTTCATTAAAATATGTATATAATGTAATATAATTTGTTTTGCTATTTGTACTATTGGAAGCTCGTAATTATGCGTCCAAGCAAGTGCGTCCCATATATTTCGTATTTTGAAGGTCCAAGATCAACTAAATATTTCCGAGTCTAATAAAGAACGTTACCTCTAAAAGTGCTGAAACAATATTGCAGGTCTGCGCAAATGCAGTAATATAATAGTCATATGTATAAACAATAATCTCGGATGGCTTATTGATCGAGAAAAAAAACATGTTTACAACTATAACTTCACAAGTTAATGAAATAAATACTACACATTGTGTCCTGAGAGAGTATTATTTTTATAACTGTTTGCATGTATTTTTTGTTGATAAACACTGTAATTTGTTTGTAAACTTTGACAATTACTTACTTGTTTGTTTATTTTGTGCTAAAATTTGTTTTTAGTTTGATGTTGACTGTATATTAGCTCAACCAGGTGGACACGGTGTTCAATACCCCATGCGCCTATAACGTGGACATCGATGCCCATCGCCTCCATTACTGGTAAGTATTTTGAATCAATAATTTCTTTTTTTCAGCAAATCATGGAGGAATGAAGGTAGCGCACCTCTAATGATTTCCCGCGATTTCTTCGAAGGTTGAAGAGCCTACTATTAGGTGCCTTTGCCTAGTGGTTAAGGCGATAGACTAGAAATCTTTTGGGATATTCCCGCGCAGGTTCGAATCTTGGCGACGAAGTATACTTTTTTGCGACGCGTTTTATTTATTTTCTAACGTAATTTGATTTAATATGGCATATAAGCTATATTTATTGTTAAATATGTTGCAATTTTTATGCACATTCTTCAATTATTAAAATTAAAACAACGTTATGGCGAAATTGGGTGATTTACTGTTGAAAATACGAACCATGCATATTGCATTTTTATTTTTATTTCAAAAAGTAAACGGTAAATCTGTCTATTTCTTGGTATTTTTGATGTATAAAGTGTTTCTATAAAAACAAAGTTTAAAATATGACTTAAATGATACTATTTTGAATTTTATGACACTTTGTTTTTAACCGACCCAATTTTTACTTGGCTGAAATCACTTACATTTCATGGCGCTCTTTCATAGATAAAAATTTGTAAAAAATAAATGTCTGTAAAAGAATACTTATTTAATCTTGTTTAAACTTTAAACACCTTTACAGCATCTGTACACACCAACTGCATGCCCATATTTGGAAATTTGAATGAATTATGGAACTTTTATATACCCCAGGGGTGAAAATAAACTGGACAAAAGCCGAGCGTGGGGGTGGCTTTAAAAAATCGGTATAATTTTTTTAAAAGCATGGAAAGCCTACCTACAAATTTGCATGTAGTTCAGTGAAATGATGCTGATTAAGAAAATAATTACTTAGATTATATTTGGATATGTGCCCATTAGAGGTGCGCTACCTTAACATATAGATCCTTAATTGACGTGATAAAGGGTGATTCATTAGAGACATCATGTAAATATCTTCTTGGAAAATGTAAGACAAGCACATCATATAAGACCCTACAGTCTCAAGTGGCAACAATATACAAAAAGTATAAGACTTTAAATAAAAGGAAATCAACTGCTGCAGGAAAATTAAAGCTAGAGGAGTTTCTTAACGCTAAATACCATTACCCAGTTACAATGACAGATGCTGGTTCTTGTAAGTCGAAGTCGAATCGAAGCTTGCCTTTTCATTAATCAGACTGTGTTGATTTCAAGAATGAGATTTATAAAAGTGTAGCTAAAAGTCTTGCATGTGAATCGAACAGTGTTTCAGAATAGAATAAGGAATTGAGTGAACAGTTGGAAGAAAGTATAGAAAAAAATGATGAACTAAATAGCAGTCTTGACAAAAGCCTTTGAAGAATTGAAACCTCCAAAAAAGCTTTGAAACGAAACACAGGTACAGAAAACTTTTACAGGGAAAAAGTTCTAAAACTAGATTGTAATGACAATGACGTTGCTTCATCATGTACATGTAAAAATGCAAAAGATGATATAAAATGTAAACTCGTATAATATTGAACTACATAACTGCCGTCATGATTTGTTGAACTTTCAAGTATCTTGCGAGAATGTTTCAAATGTAATTAACATTGTTTGCAAATAACTAAATAAAAAACCAAACAAATTGCCATGTCCTCGCACTATTAGTTACTGGTCTCTAGAACGGCCTTTAATTGCCCGACAGCATATTGCTGACATGTCTGAAAAGGCCAACACTACATTGCACACTGATGAAGCGTCAAAATATGAGCAAAAATGGGATTCATTTGCCAGTAGGGACGAGGAAGGAAATTATATATTGCTGGGATTAAGGGAAATGGCCACTAAGTCTTCAAGCGACACGCTTGAGACTTTCAAATAAATCCTAGCCGACATTGAAAGTAGCACATGAAGAAAACAGCGAGGCGAGTGCACAAATCTTAACAAACATTCGTAACGCCATGAGTGACAGAGCAATATAAAGAAGTGAAACTCCAGCTGCCGGAGCAGTATTGAATTTTCATTAAAAACAATTAGTTGGTCCTTTATTTAAGGCAAGTGACCGGTTGCCCAAACAGTACAACACAGCACAATACAGCACAATACAAACCAACATAAACACAAAATATGAATAAAGCTGGGGTCACCGCCTTGGAACGGTAAATGCAAAACATTGGGGGTTTAAACCGGTTATAGAGCGCTCAACCTCACACTTGGCCCAACAATATTCATAATACCTTAAAGTGTAAATAAAATTTAACGCCATAGCATTGTGACTCAAATCAAACAAAAATAAAAGGGAATAAAAACGCATTCAATTTAATTACTATGTAATTACTCAATGGTATTGAAGATACCAGAGCAACAGAGTTACAACTTTTTGACGAAAGATAAAATGAAACTACAAGCAAGTGTCAACTACATTCCTTCTTTATAGAAAACGATTTAAAAATATAGCGTCATAAAGTTAATAGTTCAGATAATGATCGCGCAAATACAGGAAGAAGCAGCAATAATGGGTGTAAAAATTCCATATAACATTGCTTGGTTGTTTATGTGACTGCTAAAAATTAATTTAATAATAATTAAATAAAAAAACAAACGCCTATCGGAGAGAAAATAAAAATAGAATTGAACGTTATAAACCCAATGACCTATGCATGTAGCTTACATTTACCCAGGAACAGAGAAAGATTTATGACGTAATTGACAGGCGAAGATACAATGACGTGAAAAAAAATCCAGGGGCGGTACTGTAAGTGTAAAGTAATAATAAAACTATTAATGGGGGGCTACTTCAAAATTGTACTACTAATAAAACAAGTTTAGTTGATTAAATATTAAGAATCAAATATATAAAAATAGTAATTCCATTAAAGCGGCATTATTGGAATCAAACAGTATATAGGTGTTTTGACAACTGACGACAGAAATGATTTGATGTACGATTTGAGTCCAAAAGTAGTTTTCATGCAGATTTGTTCATACGACACAAAGACACAATTTTGTTCAACAGTAAAAAATGCCCTTATAAAACAAGTTTAGTTGATTAAATATTAAGAATCAAATATATAAAAATAGTAATTCCATTAAAGCGACATTATTGGAATCAAACAGTATAAAGGGTGTTTTGACAACTGACGACAGAAATGATTTGATGTACGATTTGAGTCCAAATGTAGTTTTCATGCAGATTTGTTCATACGACACAAAGACACA